>NC_049205.1:4057810-4357810 GCF_013347855.1 Anguilla anguilla
TGTTGGTGGAACAGTTTTTTGTTGTTGGAGCAGTAGTTGTAGTTTGAGCTGCAATCGTAGAAGGTGGTTTTGTTGTTTGAGCAGCTATGGTGGTGGCAGTTTTAGTTGTAGTCATGTGAGCTTCAGCAGTTGTTGTGGGAAGATTCATTGTGGTTGGAGCTTCTGTTGTAGCTGGAGTACCTAATGTGGTATGAACTGCTGTTGTTGGTGGGACAGTTTTTGTTGTTGGAGCAACAGTTGTAGATTCCGCCCGCATTGTTGTAGGTGGTATTGTTGTTTGTGAAGCTATGGTCGTGGTCGGTTTAGTTGCAGTTGTTTGAGCTACAGCTGTCGGTGTGGGAAGAGTTGTTGTGGTTTGACCTCCTGTTGTTGTTGGAGTACCTAATGTGGTGTAAACTGCTGTTGTTGGTGGAACAGTTTTTGTTGTTGGCGCAATAGTTGTAGTTTGAGCTGCAATCGTTGAAGGTGGTATTGTTGTTTGAGCAGCTATGGTGGTTGCAGTTTTAGTTGTAGTCGTTTGAGCTTCAGCAGTTGTTGTGGGAAGATTCATTGTGGTTGGAACTTCTGTTTTAGCTGGAGTACCTAATGTGGTGTGAACTGCTGTTGTTGGTGGAACAGTTTTTGTTGTTGGCGCAATAGTTGTAGTTTGAGCTGCAATCGTTGAAGGTGGTATTGTTGTCTGAGCAGCGATGGTGGTGGTAGGTTTAGCTGTAGTCGTTGGAGCTACAGCTGTCGGTGTGGGAAGAGGTGTTGTGGTTTGACCTCCTGTTGTAGCTGGAGTACCTAATGTGGTGTGAACTGCTGTTGTTGGTGGAACAGTTTTTGTTGTTGGAGCAATAGTTGTAGCTTGAGCTGCAATCGTTGAAGGTGGTATTGTTGTTTGAGCTGCTATGGTGGTTGCAGTTTTAGTTGTAGTCGTTTGAGCTTCAGCAGTTGTTGTGGGAAGATTCATTGTGGTTGGAGCTTCTGTTGTAGCTGGAGTACCTAATGTGGTATGAACTGCTGTTGTAGGTTGAACAGTTTTTGTTGTGGGAGCAACAGTTGTAGATTCCGCCCGCATTGTTGTAGGTGGTATTGTTGTTTGTGAAGCTATGGTCGTGGTCGGTTTAGTTGCAGTCGTTTGAGCTACAGCTGTCGGTGTGGGAAGAGTTGTTGTGGTTTGACCTCCTGTTGTTGCTGGAGTACCTAGTGTGGTGTGAACTGCTGTTGTTGGTGGAACAGTTTTTGTTGTTGGAGCAATAGTTGTAGTTTGAGCTGCAATCGTTGAAGGTGGTATTGTTGTTTGAGCAGCTGTGGTGGTTGCAGTTTTAGTTGTAGTCGTTTGAGCTTCAGCAGTTGTTGTGGGAAGATTCATTGTGGTTGGAACTTCTGTTTTAGCTGGAGTACCTAATGTGGTGTGAACTGCTGTTGTTGGTGGAACAGTTTTTGTTGTTGGCGCAATAGTTGTAGTTTGAGCTGCAATCGTTGAAGGTGGTATTGTTGTCTGAGCAGCGATGGTGGTGGTAGGTTTAGCTGTAGTCGTTGGAGCTACAGCTGTCGGTGTGTGAAGAGGTGTTGTGGTTTGACCTTCAGTTGTAGCTGGATTACCTAATGTGGTATGAACTGCTGTTGTTGGTGGAACAGTTTTTGTTGTTGGAGCAGTAGTTGTAGTTTGAGCTGCAATCGTAGAAGGTGGTTTTGTTGTTTGAGCAGCTATGGTGGTTGCAGTTTTAGTTGTAGTCATGTGAGCTTCAGCAGTTGTTGTGGGAAGATTCATTGTGGTTGGAGCTTCTGTTGTAGCTGGAGTACCTAATGTGGTATGAACTGCTGTTGTAGGTGGAACAGTTTTTGTTGTGGGAGCAACAGTTGTAGATTCAGCCAGCATTGTTGTAGGTGGTATTGTTGTTTGAGCAGCTATGGTCGTGGCCGATTTAATTGCAGTCGTTTGAGCTACAGCTGTCGGTGTGGGAAGAGTTGTTGTGGTTTGACCTCCTGTTGTTGCTGGAGTACCTAATGTGGTGTGAACTGCTGTTGTTGGTGGAACAGTTTTTGTTGTTGGCGCAATAGTTGTAGTTTGAGCTGCAATCGTTGAAGGTGGTATTGTTGTCTGAGCAGCGATGGTGGTGGTTGGTTTAGCTGTAGTCGTTGGAGCTACAGCTGTCGGTGTGGGAAGAGGTGTTGTGGTTTGACCTCCTGTTGTAGCTGGAGTACCTAATGTGGTGTGAACTGCTGTTGTTGGTGGAACAGTTTTTGTTGTTGGAGCAATAGTTGTAGCTTGAGCTGCAATCGTTGAAGGTGGTATTGTTGTTTGAGCAGCTATGGTGGTTGCAGTTTTAGTTGTAGTCGTTTGAGCTTCAGCAGTTGTTGTGGGAAGATTCATTGTGGTTGGAACTTCTGTTTTAGCTGGAGTACCTAATGTGGTGTGAACTGCTGTTGTTGGTGGAACAGTTTTTGTTGTTGGCTCAATAGTTGTAGTTTGAGCTGCAATCGTTGAAGGTGGTATTGTTGTCTGAGCAGCGATGGTGGTGGTAGGTTTAGCTGTAGTCGTTGGAGCTACAGCTGTCGGTGTGGGAAGATTCATTGTGGTTGGAGCTTCTGTTGTAGCTGGAGTACCTAATGTGGTATGAACTGCTGTTGTAGGTTGAACAGTTTTTGTTGTGGGAGCAACAGTTGTAGATTCCGCCCGCATTGTTGTAGGTGGTATTGTTGTTTGTGAAGCTATGGTCGTGGTCGGTTTAGTTGCAGTCGTTTGAGCTACAGCTGTCGGTGTGGGAAGAGTTGTTGTGGTTTGACCTCCTGTTGTTGCTGGAGTACCTAATGTGGTGTGAACTGCTGTTGTTGGTGGAACAGTTTTTGTTGTTGGCGCAATAGTTGTAGTTTGAGCTGCAATCGTTGAAGGTGGTATTGTTGTTTGAGCAGCTATGGTGGTAGTTGTTGTCATGTGAGCTTCAGCTGTCCTTCTGGGAAGATTCATTGTGGTTGGAGCTTCTGTTGTAACTGGATTACCTAATATGGTATGAACTGCTGTTGTAGGTGGAGTACCTAATGAGGTATGAACTGATGTTTTTGATGGAGCAGTTTTTGTTGTGGGAGCAATAGTTGGAGATTCAGCCCGCATTGTAGTAGGTGGTATTGTTTTTTGAGAAGCTATGGTGGTGGTCGGTTTGGTTGCAGTCGTTTGAGCTTCAAGTCTCGATGTGGGAAGCGATGTTGTGGCTGAACCTTCTGTTGTAGTTGGTGAACCTAAGGTGGTATGAACTGCTCTTGTTGGTGGAACAGTATTTGTGGTGGCAGCGATAGCTGTAGTTTTAGCTGCTGTCATAGAAGGTGGTATTGTTGTCTGAGCAGCCCCAATGGTGGTGGCTGTTTTGGTTGTAGTCGTTTGAGCTTCAGCTGTCGGTGTGGGAAGAGTTGTTGTGGTTGGACCTTCTGTTGTGGCTGGAGTACCTAATGTGGTATGAACTGCTGTTGTAGGTGAAACAGTTATTGTTGTGGGAGCAGTAGTTGTAGTTTCAGCCCCAATTGTAGTAGGTGGTATTGTTATTTGAGAAGCTATGTTGGTGGTGGGTTTAGTTATAGTCGTATGAGCTTCAACTGTCGGTGTGGGATGATTGGTTGTGGTTGGAGCTTCTGTTTTAGGTGGTGTACGTGATGTGGTGTGGACCGATGTTGTAGGTGGAACAGTTTTTGTTGTGGGAGCAGTAGTTGTAGTTTCAGCCCCAATTGTAGATGGTGTTATTGTTGTTTGAGTAGCTATGGGGGTCGTATGTTTAGTTGTTGCCGTTTGAGCTTCAGCTGTCGGTGTGGGACGAGTGGTTGTGGTTGTAGCTTCTGTTGTTGCTGCAGTAGTTGATGTGGTATGAATCGCTGTTGTAGGTGGAACAGATTTTTTTGTGGGAGCGATTGTTGTAGTTTGAGCCGCCGTTGTTTTAGTCATACTTTGAGGATTTAACGTGTTTAGAACTGCAGTTGTACTTTTATCAGTTGTGGTTGTAGCAATAGTTTCAGTTTGAGCATCTGTTTTGGTTGGTTTCATTGTTTTTTCAGCTACTGTTCTGGTGCTAGTTTCTGAGGCAATATTTGGACCTTTCGTTGCAGTTGTGGAATTTTTTCTTGGTGTTCCAGTTGTGGTTTGACCAACTGCTGTAGTAACTGTTGTTGTTTGAGGAACTGTTGTGGCTAGAGATTCACTTGTAGTTCCAAGATTTGTGATGGTCGGAGCTTCATTTGTAGTTTGATCTTTTTGTGCCCTGGAGATTGCTATTGTTGTAGAACTTGTTTTTGTGTAATTTTCATTTGTATATATAGCAGCTCTTGTTGTTTTTTGTGGTTCTTTTGTTGAAGCCTCATTCTCAAATGTTGTTATGTTCATTCTGAAATATATATATTTAAAAATTTTTAATGTTATTTTTGAAGGTCATTTTTAATTTCAATCTTTAATTTGAAATGAGAAACTAAAATTCATTATACTTACAGTTGTCCGTTGGCTCCACTGATTTGCCAGCAGATGTAGACTGTCGTCGAATAAAAATATTCAGTTGTACTCGCATCATGATATTAGGCTCTTATTTACACATTACGTAATGTTATAACATGTCCTGTGATTTGCAACCATGAGATAAATGTCAGTGTATTATTTTGCTAAATAATATTGTTACTATTTATTTAAATAAATTATTTAAAATAATTTCCAGCTGCTTAATGAGTATGTCTGAAAGTTACAGACATTTACACTGTCCTGTAATGTAATTTAAGGTGACAATGTATTTAACAGTATATTTAATGTATTTTTTTAAATAACCCTGTTCTATGAAATATTATATCCATAGTGATGCGCAGTTTCAAAATAATGTTTAAAAAAATGATGTTTTATACACATTTTTCTGATGCTATTTTTTATTTCATTTTATGGAAGATTTTTCTGTTGTGCTAATTGTAGCATACACACAGTTCTAAGTATTGCGTTGCATTTTACCCGTTAGGACAGAACCACAAATATTTGCCATTGGAGGCAAAAGAAATATATAGCCTACTTACCCACGGTCACTAAGACCCTTAATTCTCTTCTGGTTTTAATGCCATGACATACAGAGGGAAACCATCTAAAATAGCAAAAAGAGGCCCCACATCAGTAGCCGCGCCCACAGAGATGACTTTTCAGGTAAATTCCCAGTAAGTTCTTTCCTCTGATCCTGATATGTGCAGTTTTGTTGCCAACATTGAATTGATTGTATGTGGAGTGAAGATAAAGTGCCTTTTAATCAATACGAGCGCATTTCTATGGACCAATCTCTTTTGGTCAAAAACATAACATTTATTACGTCTGTTAAACAGTGATTTTGAATTGTAGGACAAATATTTAAGGCCTCCTGAATTACAGTGTGATGTTGTGCCGGAAATAAAGCAACAGCACATCAGTTCAAGTAGATCACATTGTGTTTCCATCATTCTTAAAGAGCTAGCCCAGAAATGATGGCTTTTGCAAACCTGTACCTTTAGCTAGTTACACTGAATAACTTTCTGGGAAGTGTGAAAATAATAAACTGAATTACAATTGAAAATTGTTTTCATAGATCATTTAATGATGAACACTGTCTTATCTACCAACTTATATAAGTAAAATTCAAACCAGTATGCATTCTTTCATTTTCTAAAAAGCCAAGTGCATTCTTACAATATATAAGGATGCTCATGGCTGAAGATGCATACATGCTTGTCTACCAGTGCATTTCATAGATCTACCCCACCAGCATGAGTCTCCATTAATTAAGCAATTAAAACACCAGCATTCATAGTGTCATACGTGTATAAAATAGGCCTGTATTTTATTTTTTGTGTTAAGAAAATAAAATTCGATTTTGAACAAAGAATAACTAAGAATGTTAGTAATCAACATTTTTTCAGTATCAGTTCTTGATGTCGCTGATCTAACACAGACATGCAGCGTGTGAAAAAATTAAATGCAAAATCTGGTGCACCTCACCATAACACGCATACCACAAGTCAGAAAGGTACTGGTATTTGTACCAAAACTATATAACAAATGCGTCAATTCAATCAGTTCCAAAGCCTCATACATACATTTTTACCATCTATTGGCCAGCAGATGGTGCTGGCCAATAGTGTTTGATTTTTTTTTAAAGTTAAAAGTTACCAACCATTTGAATCATTGCATTTTACAAAGAATGTCATAAAAAGAAAACATATACAAGTGCAATCGGGATGTACATGGACAAAAAGCGACAACAACCGAATAATAAAAACATTAAGGTAGTAATAAAAGGAAATAAAAATGTCAATACATTTTAAGAGTGCAATAAAAAATATAAGCTCAAGGGGTTCTGAAGAATATTTTGCTGTAGTTGTCTAACAGTAAATTATTATTTTTATTGTGGCTCAATTCAAGTGTTTTAATGAGTTGACTAACTTCCATGTTTGCATGCGTCAAACACTGTACTTTTTTGCACTGTCATTACTCGATGACTCACGAGATAGTTTCTACCTTGCCTCATGCTGACTTCAAATAAGCACTTGGTGGCAGTATTTAACCACAGTCACCAACATTTATCTGACTGTCTGTGAGAAGCTTATAGCTCAAATGACCCATGAATCAAGCTTTTTTCCCCAGGTAGTGGGGCATTTCCTCCTGGTAACGGGACAGCTGCCCCTTTACAACATTTCACCATTTAGTTTCATAATAAAGTTGTAGTTTGTTGCAATTTAATTAACTTATAAATATGTTTACTTAAGTATGCTACTTTTGAGCATATTATATCGATATTCAAATTGCTTATATTTTAAAGAAAATATTCTCGATATGAACAATGATTATCACATATATAATATCGATTTTTATGCAATTTTTTATTTTATTTGATTTTTTGTCAAGTAAGAAATAGCGTAGTGAACCCGTGTAGCGCGTCACTGCAGTTGCGTGTGGACATTCTTCTTAAAGGCGGAATTTTACCCCGGTTTATCTAATACATATTATTAGGTATATTTCTGCAGCCCATGATATTGACCTAAAGTGACCGGTTGATAGCAGTATTTAAGCACTGAAATCCGTACGCATACCACTTCCTGCTAGCCAACTGTCCCAGGGGCAAAATAACTATTTCGTGATTAATCCTTTGAAGAGTAGGTTCTTTTTAATGTTATTATTTATTTATTTATTTATTTATTTATTTCAAAATCCTAAATCAGCTTTGTAGCACACCATTGCTACTACCAGTAGTGATTGTGACATCAGCATTTCAGTATTAGAATGCTCAATTAAAGTGTACGAGTAATTTCACATTTTTATGACATGTTTGAGATCTTACACCTTAAAGGGTTAAAACCATAATTTATTAACTTGGCTATTAGATAGAATGTTGGATAAAAAATGCAACGGGCAGCAATATATTATAATTAGCCTTTAAATTGCATACTAATTTCAACAATTGTGTAATTGTGTAAAGGTTATTAGGCTCTACTTAAAAATATTTGTCACAAAAGAAACAAATGTGGAGTGGAGGCTATCGACTAATAAAGTATTTTATTGACATCGGTGTTACAGTTGTAAAAAAGGAGAGAGAAAATCTCTACCATGTAGAGGTTGCATTGAGAGCTTCCACTGCGAAAAAAAGACAATAGAAAATCGCGCAGACTTCAAATATTGTGCAAATGACGTTTTGGTACGCTGAAACAAATACCATCGGATAATTCAGTTACGCGCCCTATACAATGTTTGAAATGCTTTCTTTCAAATACAATAACAACCTGACTACAATGGTTGCTTAAATTCGTCATGCGTCATTCGTTCGTGTGAGCTTGAATGTCCTTAAGTCGTCGGATAATTGGGCTAATTAACTTTTGTGATTGCTATTAATTTTCGCTACAGTAAACACAAAGTCACAAACATCCTACAAAGTTTAGCCTTGAATGTTTTTGGGGAAAAAAACTCACCCCCTCTGTTTTTCAAATGGCATATCTCTTTTGTCCAAAAGGCGATAGCTTTGAAAATGAAATCACTTCTGTACTGAATAACTTCACTGTGGAGTAGGCTAAGCTCCTTCTCTGAGAAGTAGCGGTTTGGCAGTGATCACCTTGACATGTTTTTTAAAAGGTGTGTTAGTCATTTGAGGGCGTGTAAAGTGCATTTTTATTAATTTCGACAGTCACGGCTTTTCCTGACTAGCAGAAAAAGGGTGTATAAACATTGCACAAAAATAGACGTTCCAAACAATACAAAAGAAATGTCTCAATAGCACCTGTTAAGTAAAGGTGTGGAGTTTTTTTTAAACCCCGGCGTGCTCCCTTCATTCATCCATTAGTCCATTCTACATTCCCACGCTTTAGCATATGAGGTATTTTTTTCTCGATATGAACAATGGTCATCACTTATTAAAAAATATCGATTTTTATTTTTATTTTTTGGTCAGGTAATAAATAGCGTACTGAACCCGTATAGCACGCTACTGCAGTTGCGTACGTGTGGACATAAATGGGGTAATTGGATGATTTCCTGCACCTGGCAAGAGCGGAGGGGGTGCTGCTTTTTATACTTGATTTAAGACGTTTGAGAGCGCAACTGGCTGACTAAAGTTGGTCTTGGAGCTGTTTGTGTCTTCGCTCGGTCTGCATGATGGTTCTCCACCGATAAACGTTTTTATAGCTTTGTTTGTGGCTTGATGTGCGTAGAATTGATTGCAGTGAACGTTGTCGCTGTGGACGCAGCCTTTTTGCTTTGTAGTGGTTGAATTACTGCTTGAACCTGAGTGTAGGGCAGAGCCGGTATAAATGTAACTATTTGTATTTTGCTCCTTTACTCCGAAACCCAAGCAATTATAGCCTACTATAAGGATTTTTTAAACGTATGTAAAAGAACACTTAAAACAGTGAGCAAAACTATATATATACATGTTTTTAGATTCTGCCTCAACATCAGAGCTGCACCCTGTCAGATGTGACGGATTCTGTACTGTCGTAGGCGGTAGCCCCACTTTCTGTGCCAGTGTCCCTTAAGGGTGCACAGCAACCACACAGCAGACATCGTCACACCGGGCGAAAGGAACCCAGAAAGAACGTACACTGTAACACGGCTGGAGCTCGTTAACTGGCAGGGAGACAATGGCCATTCCAATAGGCCTATACACGGGGAGGCACAGTGAGTGTGCGCGCGTGCACACAACCTTATTGCGGCTTGGTTTCCGACGTTGGTTGAGTGTTGTGAAAAATGACAGATGAGGGGGAGTTGCTTGGCTGGTTGATGTCACCTTGTCAAAAGACATGCTCCACACTGGCACGAATCTCATTGGGCATGTTGCTGCAGGAAAACATGTAGAGGCAAAACTGAAGAAAGTATTGTCCCATGCTTTGAAATGCAACATAGCATGGGATAAAATTGCATTTGTCGCCAAAAATATGTCGCAACGAGAGACCAAGTTTGTGATTATGAGTTTGTGATTATGTAGAATTTCCTTGAGAGAAGTTGAATTGGTTTGTTCAGCATTATGTTCACCTGAGTTGCATAAAACAAGATATACAGTCACTGAAATTTGTTTTATATTAAGGTGAAAGATATAAATGGTATTCATTTGGCTTCATGGATTCAAACCTGCAAGTAATGCAAACGGCAGGGAATTTCACTTTAAATTAATGAAAGCAAACTCGTCACTGTTTTTCAAATTTCACACATTTTCTCACACTCCCAAACTCAGATCCTGCTAAAAAGTTTAAAAATATAACTTAAAAATGAAAATCTCTCCTGTGTGCAATTAGATGTTGAATAGCCAACTCGCCTCCTGCACTAGAGTTGGCTACCTGGTCCTTGGTGATGTGTGGAGATCATTTAAAGGCACACCTGAAGCATTTGGTTGTATAATAAAGGCTACACTTTGAATTATCCTGTCATATGCAAAAGGGTATATGAGGTTAACCTGGGGATTGGAATGATACAAAAACATTAATTAAATTGAGCTTGTGAACTGAATTATAAGGAGGAATATTAATGAAAATAAAATAAATATGTAGACAGCCGAACGTAATAAACTCTGTCAATTCAAGCGCTCTGTGGTAGTTACCGCCCCGCTGTCATGAAAGTGACGCTTCGATCAATCGCATGCAACCCTTATTTTTTTAAAATACAAAGAAAGCAACAAAAACAAGTTCAGCTCTAATTCAAATGCCTACAGGAAAAGCCAGTAATTGGGCCAGCAGGTTGTTGAGCAGGTTCAATGGAAGAAACGGTAATAACTGAAGGGTGGAGAGTTTTTTCTAGCGTAACTGCAATTCTGTGCAGCGTCAAAATCCTAGGCCTTACAGGAGGGCCCCACCGTCTCCAGGCACCGAATCTCACAAGGACAACGGGCAGTTAGAATTATCTGGTTTCAGAGCAGCAGATGGAAATCCGTCCGACTGTAACTCTGCACTGGATTCGAACTGGAGGCGAGGAAACGGAAGTTATAATTTTTTGGATCTGGATCAGCCTAGGACCAGAGCCTAGTGCAACATTCAAGATCTGAGGGGGTGTTTCGCAAGGCAGGATTACTGACAACTAGATTACTGCTCATGGACTGAAGGAAAAATGGCCGTTCTGGGTTTTATTCTGTGATCCTGCTTCGTGACACCCCCCCCCCCCCCCCCCCCCCCCCCGGGCTGACAGTGATAAACCTTCTCTGGAACTGATGCCACCTACGTGCTGGTATTTGCCCGTTCTCTTTTTGATGGCCAGGCTGGCACAGTACAGATCCGACGGGATGTTGTGATGGAACCGGGCCAGGCACAATCCTCTCTCTCTCTCTCCCTCTCTCTGGGCAGCACCCAGAGATTTGTGGGAGTGGGGTTTACCGCTGCTTACCAACACTGCAACAGCAACTCCTAGACATCCTGTCCCAAAAGCATTCTCCCCCATGAGTCAGGACTGCTGAAACCATTGCCAAATGGAGCTTACTGTCATCCTGTTAAATTAGAAAAAAAGTTCACCTAGTTGGCACGCGCCCTCGTTTAACAATGTCTCGCCCATTATACTGCGAGCCTAGTGAATATTTATGCATTTCCATCAGCTGTACTGCTCACGGAATGGTTTGGTTTAATTTCATTCAGACCTGCTGGTCACACACGTATTTGTTTTGGATTCAAATACTTTTCTACGCTTTACTGATCTTGTCTGGTGTGTTGGAACCAATGAAATACTCTCAAAAAGTGCAAGCCCGCCTTCTGGCCATATCGGCAGGCTCAGTTACACCAGGCAAGATCAACAGAGCACAGAAAAGTATTTGAATCCAAAACAAATATGTATATGACCCATGTCTGATTTCATGAGATTTATCTATCTATCCATCCATCTATTATGTATACCCGCTTATTCCTGGTCAGGGTCGTGGGAGGTGCTGGGGCCCATCCCAGCATGCATTGGAGCAAAAGGCAGTATTACCCCCCGGACACTTCGCCAGTCCATTGCAGGGCACAGACACCATTCTCATGAGATTTGTTTAATCTTTCAATTAATTTAGGATGGTCCTCTGATATGTGTTGCACATACTATGTAGCTGGACTATGATTACATGTGCGGGCAGAAAGTGTGTGCTGGGATTGGACAAAATAGTGAAAATACCACATAAATAAGGACTTTAAATTAGAAGCAAATTACACTTACAAACCCAGCTACAAAGGTGAGTCGGATAAAGTTCATAAAGTCTTGTACATGTCAGCTTGAAAAGAGGTTTGAACATCAGCACTTTGATATGAGAATTCCCAAACCAACGTGAGGCAAATAATAGGGTTCCAAAAGGAGACCAAATATTCGCTGTCTGAATTGCAGGTCCATAACATTTAAAAAAAAAAAAAAAAAAAAATTTGTGGCAATGGAAAACAATGTCAGAAATGAAAGTTGAAAAAATGAAGTGAAATTGAAGCTCACTGATAGGGACGTACGCTTAACAGGATACGTGCTAAACGCTCAAACTACGACCTCAAAGTAGGCGGTGAATGTGTAGCTCGCATCATTTGCATATATTGTTTATTGCATTTGCACATTATATATGATTTAGTAGCACTCTTGGATGTCTAATGAGTGTATCAAGTTCATGTGAACAAACATGTCATAGCCTGCAGATTCAGAAGCAGACGTCAAACCAGGAATACTGAAATGTCAGACGGTAGAATGAAATGCATTGTTTCGGTTAAAGTTGGGTGGTGACACAGTTACTGGTCTAAAGAAACATATTTGTCAGGGCCCATGCCTTAGTTAAATAGATTTACTAAAACCACTGGTTTTCATTTAAATGAAAATAACCTTTGTCATGCACAGACACTGTAATTGTCATAGTGACTCATAGTGACTGGCACCTGCCACACACCTAGAGGCATGCTTTAAATTTTTTTAAACCTGCAAAAGTGCACACGCCTGATTCTAGTTGTCAAGGTGCTTAGCAAAGACTCTAGTGCAGGGATCAGCAACTCACGGTTCTCGAGGGCCGAGAACTGCTGGTTTTCCACCCTCCCTTTGCCTGGGAGTCGGGTGTGAAGACAATCTGGCCAATCAGTAGCATTAATTACCCGGGAGAAGAGAGAACCAGGGCTGGATTTGGATTTGAGGGCCAGAGTTCATGATCCCTGCTCTAGTGGTTGATTAGTAGAATCAGGTGAGTGCACGCACACTGGCCCTTTCTGGAAAAGATTGAGGACCCCAGCTCTAAAACATGAAAAGCACCTCATTAAGAAAAAATAACATCTTGTTAAAATGCTGGGATTGCAGCTGAGGTTGCATACACAGAGGCCCCCCAGGACTGAGTTAGAGAACCACTGATCTACTGGAACAGGATGGGCCAGCTAGCATGATGTATTTAATGTAAAACAGGCGAAGAATAAATATGTAGCCTATAAAACTTTTAAAATTCTTTATTGTTTTAGAAAAAAAATTGAAAACAAGAGGAAAAAATGAAATTCTATAGTGATTTGTTTTGCTAAGCAATATATTTGTTTTCAACCTTTCCAAATTACAAAAATGCCTTGAAATAAACAATACATATGAAATGAAGCATGACAGAATAGCTAAATTAATAAATGTGAATTTTTTGCTATTTCCCCATTGATCTCATTACATGGATTTCTCAGAGAAGTATTACATTGTTCAGCCATACAGTTGCTATTTACAGTATGTGCTGGACGAACATTCATAATAAAACAATAGTCATGATAAAGCTTTACAGGTTTTCAGATTCCAGCTAATGCTCAGAGCTCCACCCTCTCAGATGAGATGCGTCCTGAACTGCTGAATATGGTAGGCCTGCCTCCTGTGCCAACGTCTCTTAATGGCCGCACAGCAACCACACAGCTGACACTGCAACACAGAGGCAGAGAAAGTCAGAGAGGGAGAGGGAGAGAGCGCATACATTGCAGCACAGAGTGAAAGCGAGAGAGAGAGGAAACTACCTCAAATAATCAATAGAGAAAGACAGATAACACGCACAATACACAATTATGCAGGTACGCAGGTACACACATACACACAGTCCCGTATTGCTATCCTTGTGAGGACTTCCCATTGACTACATTCATTCCGTAACCTCTAACCCTAACCCCAACCACTAAATGCCTAACCTTAACCTTAACCTAATTGTAACCTTAACCTTAATCCTAAATCCTAACCCTAAAACAGCCCATTGACCTTGTGGGGACCAGCAAAATGTCCCCACAACGCATAATGTTCCTCATCTTTCTATCTGTGTGGGGACATTTGGTCCACACAAAGGTAGTATTACAAGTTCACACACACACACACACACACACTGCAGTACTTACACCCAGGAAGATCCAGAAGGGGAGGAGGAGGATGATGATACTGCAGGGGATGATGATGGCCAGGGCCCATCCAGGGAACCTGCCTGCTGTACTTGTGATCAGCTGCAGGACAGGGCCCCTTGTGGTGGGGGGGGCTGCGGTGGGGGCCAGACCTGAATGCACAGACACAATGAGTAATGCAAACTCATCAAGCTGGGACTTCATCCAGCAAAGGGACTCAAAGGGCCATATTTTCAAGGTAACCGTGGCATGCCTGTGTGGTGCTAGTGCAGTGGTCTCCAACCCTGGTCCTGGAGAGCTACAGGGTCTGCTGGTTTTGTTCTCACCTTAAAATCAGCACCCAATTGAGACCCAAGACACCAGGTGAGTTGAGTTAAGTGTGTAATCAACTGCTCTAATTGATTCATGAAGTGCAGAGTCATTTTGAAAAGCAGCAGACCCTGAAGCTCTCCAGGCCAGGGTTGGAGACCACTGTGCTAGTGAAACTGCTCATGACGTCCTGAGTAAACTGAACAGCTTTATGACCGCAGAAAACCTTTTTTTTAAAAACGCTTATGAATCATTCATGGCTGGCAAAATGACCAGACATTCTTTTGTGACGTTTCAAAGGGCACTTGTATCCAAAGCCACAGGCATCATTCTTGACAGAATTTTTGCCACCTTGCGAAAGTGCGGGAGAGGTGACCGTTATATTCGGCCAACTATTATCATAGGCTACGATGTGAGCAGTAGGTTGTGATTTTTATGATCTTAGCGATTCCATTCGGAGAGTGTGATCATGTAAATCATGGGCTTCGGATGTACACGGCAGGTGATTTGATCATGCACTTTAAGCTCTCAACAGTTGAAAGTCTCACAGTTTGTTGGGTGGTCCAGCAATGGTCCAGGAACGTCGATAAAAACATTGAGGACTTTGCAATTTTGGCGTAGAATAATGCGTATGCGTTTCCATTTTAGCCCGTTCAGGTCGCCTTTTGACTCTAACACTGGTGTATTGTGCTGCTTTGATGCTCTTACCAAAGCGTATTAGGCTACATATGAATGTTGAACATTCAAGGCAGAAAAATGATCATAGAAGATCGTTTGGATCTTCTAGCTCTACTTGAAATGTTGGTGATTTTTTAATCTACTGTAGGTCTTTCCTTGGTGCAAGTCGATCTGGATAAATGCCTAAAACTTAAAAATGTAAATGCTATATTTATGATGGATATTGACGAGATACCATTTCTATATTTACATATTGTTTAAGATGTGCATTTGTTTATAACCTAAAACTATAAATAAGATGTGCTTCAAGTCAGCTAAATAAAAGAGGGCTGGATAGGTGCTCCAGTGTTCCTTATTTTGGACCAATCCCCGTGAAGTTTCCAGGTAAGGAATTTTCTACTCTAGTTCCAACCTAAAACACCTCGACATAATTAGAATTTGAAATCTTGTGACGTGAAATTCATCCCAGGTCCTATTTTCATGTATTGCACTGTTTCGGAGCTGCCACTAAAATATAGCGATTGAGAATATGAACTGTTTCTGCTTTTGTCCAAACTATTCAAGTCCTTGTCATGGTTGCTTGTATTAACGTTACTTTATTTTAAACAGGCTACTGTTTCTTCTACTGTTTTATGTGTTGATAAGTATCTGAGTAAATATTACATCTATTCTGTTGCATACATTTTATGCATCTGTGCTGTGCAACTGTGCTAGCTGGGTGCTGCTAAGGAACTCTAGTATTTGTCTGAAATACAGCTTGATCACCTTTTCAACAGCTGTTTTGTGTATTTTGAGCAACCTACCACTAATTGTCAGTATCGCAGACAAGAATTTGCTTGGCCGTTTGATGTCATCTTGCCGATAGACGTACTCCACAGTTGCATTAATCTGGTTAGGCGCGTACCTGTAGGAACATAATAAAAGCAGAATTATTTAAAGCTTGGCTTCGTGCTGATGAAATACGCCTTGTGTACATATGATGACAAGGAAGAAATTACACCTTGTCTGCATAAATATGTCAATTTTTGTTTGAAGCAACACAAGAGATGCAAGTTGGCTCTCTAAGAAATTGTCATTCTATGTGTGTCATTAATTTGTCATTTTGATGTTTATTTAAAGCTCAATGAAATAAATAAATAAAAGCAGAGACTCCTGGCTGGGACTTACATATATTTTGCTTGTGGAAAGATGGAAAGATTTGCACCAGGTTTGCTCAGAATGATGTTCAACTAAAAACCAAAGGTCAAAGTAAAAACAAAGAAATTTAAAAAATATCATTAAAAAATGCCTCTGGGTTTGTGATACAAGAGATGACTTGTAGTAGCTGCACTAGAACTAGCTGGATTACAGCATTGAGGTTAGAATGCTAAATCATCACAATTCACAAATCATTCTAGACATTTTGTTGTATGAAATTATACCTCATGTTCTCAAAATAACATGTTTATTATTGCAAGTTGTTATAGCAATATCTGGAATTAGTTGACTGGTCAAACACTTTTGTGGTCCTACTCTAAATGTATGCTGAACAGATCGGCTCACCAGGTTGTCGATGGAGTTCTGAATTGATTTGTACGTCTCACGCCTTTGTCCAAAGTTCACTGGCATATCCATGTTATTTATCTGATAGCCCAGACTCAAAGCAAATGAATTTTTGGATAGTTCTGAGAGAAAAAAACAACTTTATTCTAGCAGTTCAACGTGATTTCCTAACATGAGCTCTTCCGCAATATTTGCCTCAGTGAAATACATACACTGCAATGCAGAACTGTTTGAGTATGCTTATATAAAATAAAAGAATGTATACTCGGTTTCATAAGATTATTTTTTAGCTTCCAAATGCTATGAAAGAAAATAACTGAAAAAGGAATCTTATACATTAGCTAAAAGGGTCCTTGGAACATTGTCAAAGAATTGAAGGTGATGGACTTGAAGCTGACAGGGGACAGATAGAAAGATTTGGGGTTTGTTAGCGTGTGACTTACTCTCAAAAGCACTTTTTTGGAACTTCACTGGATCAATCGAGTGACTTTCATGACCATTCAAGAGAGTGCTGACCAGGGGTATAATCTCACACTCACACGGGACAGGTTTCATGGTGTGGAACACAAGTCGGATGAAAATAAAAACATTGACATGGCTGAGGAAACACATGGAGACAAAAAGCGAATTAGGTTGCTAAGAGGAGTTATTTCACAAAATGGAAAGGAACTCTTAAGGATAAAAATAGGAACATACCTGGTAGCTGGTTTCCAGGTTGTTTGAGCGGCTTTGGTGGTCGTCATTCCAGAGAGAGTTGGGGCAGCTGGAATAGGTAGAACACTTGCAGTAATGGAGGGAGAAGTCGCAGTAGCAAAAGATACAGATGTAGATGTTGGACCATTTCTGGTGGTCAGAGATTCACTTGTAGGACTTTGACTTGTGGTTGGAAAATTTGATCGGGTTGGACCTGCACTTGCTAAAGATGTTGTCGTGGGAGATACCATTGTAGTTCTTGGATTACTTGATGTGCTCAGAGTTTCAGTTGTCGCAGGACCTTCAGTTGTGGGTGGAACACTTGTAGTTGGAGCTTCACTTGTAGTTGGAGAAATTGTTTTGGGTGGTGCTACACTTGTACTTGGAATAGTTGTTGTGAGTAGGGCAACACCTGGAGTTTGAGTAATTGTTGTTGGTGGTGCTGCACTTGTAGTTGGTGTACTTTCTGCAGTGGTTTTGGGGGGAGACACAGTTTTAGTCAACAGACTAGTTGTGGTCCTCAGAGATTCAGTTGTTGTAAGACCTTCAGTTGCAGCTGCAACAGTTGTAGTGGTTGAAGGTCCACTTGTGGGTGGGGCAGTTGTTTTTGGTGGTGCTGTACTTGTAGTTGGGGCAGTTGTTACTGGAGATTCACTTGTAGTTGGAGGAATCGTTTTAGGTGGGGCTGCACTTGGAGGAATTTTTGTGGGTAGTGCTGCACTTGTAGTTGGAGCAATTGTTGTGGTTAGCGCTGCATTTGTATTTTCTGCAGGTATTGTGGTGACAGATACAGTTGTTGTTACTGGAGATGGCATGCTCAGGGATTCAGTTGTTGTAGGACCTTCAGTTGTGGGTGGAATACTTGTGGTTGGAACTCCACTGGTATTTAGGCGAATTGTTGTGGATGGAGCTGCACTTGTAGATGGAGCAATTGTTCTGATTGGTGCTAAATATGTAGTTTCTGCAGCAATTGTGGTGGGAGATACAGTGGTAGCTATTAGATGAGCAGTGCTCCAAGATTTACCGGTTGTTGGACCTACAGTGGTGGGTGGAACATTTACTGTGGTTGCAGCTCCACTTATACTTGCAGCAATTGTTGTGGCTGGAGCACCACTAGCAATTGGAGCAATTGTTGTGTGTGCTGGTGCACTTGCAGTGGGAGCAATTATTGTGGCTGGTGCTGCACTTGTAGTTAGAGTAATGGTTGAGGGAGATGCTACATTCGTAGCTGCAGAAATTGCAGGAGTTTGAGCTGCACTTGTTGTTGGGGCAATTGTTGTCATTGAGGCTGCAGTAGTAGATGGAGAAATGGTTGTGGGTGCTGCTTCACTTGTAGTAGGAGCAATGGAAGTGGCTGGAGCTGAACTTGTAGTTGGTGCAGTTGTCATGGTTGGTGCTGGATTTGCAGTTGGAGTAATGGTTGTGGGTGCAGCTGTAATTCTAGTTGTAGCAATAGATATGGCTGGAGCTGAATGTGTAGTTGGGCTAATTGTTGTGGTTGGTGCTCCACTTGTAGTTTTAGTCATTGTGGTTGTAGCTTCACTTGTAGATGGAGCAATTGTTGGGGTAGGAGCTTCACTTGTAGGTGGAGATCCTGTTGTGGCTGGAGCTACATTTGTTGTTGTAGGAGTTGCACTTGTTGTTGGGGCAATTATTGTCAATGGTGCTGCACTTGTAGCTGGAGCAATTGTTGTCAGTGGTGCTGCACTTGTAGTTGAAGCAGTCGTTGTGACTGGAGCTGCATTTGTTGTTGGGAAAATTGTCAGCGGTGCTGCACTAATAGTTGGAGCAATTGTTGTGGGTTGTGCTGCATTTGCAGTTGGAGTCATTGTAGTGGTCAGAGCTTCACTTGTAGTTCTTGGTGGTGCCGCACTTGATGTTTTAGCAATGGTTGTGTGTGCTGCTGCAGTTGTAATGTGAGTAATTGTTGTGGTGGGAACTTCACTTCTGGAGTGGGCAGTCATTGTTGCTGGTGCTGAACTTGTCGTTTTAGCAATGGTTGTGGGTGCTGCTGTAGTTTTAGTTGGAGCAGTTGTTGTGACTGCAGCTGCACTTGTTGGGGCAATTGTTGTTGGTTGCACCGTGCTTGTAATTGGAGCACTTGTTGGGATGGGTGCTTTTCTTGTTAAAGGGGCCATTGGTGTGGCTGCTGCTGCACTTGTGGTTTTAGCTATTGTGGCTGTAGCTTCACTTGCAGATGGAGCAATTGTTGAGGGTGGAGTGGCACTTTTAATTGGAGCAAATGTTGATACAGCTGCACTTGCGATTGGAGCAACTGTAGTGGTTGAAGCTTCACTTGTTGTTGGAGCATTTGTTGTCATTGGTGCTGCACTTGTAGCTGGAGCAATTGTTGTGGTGGGTCCTTTACTAGTTGTTGGGGAAAATGATGTGGGTAGTGGTGCATTTGTGGTTTTAGCAATTGTGGTTGTTACTTCACTTGTAGATGGAGCAATTGTTCTAGTTGGGGTGGCACTTGTAGTTGGGGCAAATGTTGATGGGGCTGCACTGGTAATTGGAGCAACAACTGGGGCTGGACTTGCACTTGTAGTTTGGCCAGTTGTTCTGACTGAGGCTGCAGTTGTAGATTTAGAAATTGTTGGGGTTGTAGCTGCACTTGTAGCAGGAGCAGTTGTTGTGGTTGGAGTAGTGCTTGTAGTTGGAGCAGTTGTGGAATGTCCTGCAATTTTTAGGGTTGGAGTTGCTCTTATAGGAGTGCCAAATGATGTTAAAGGGGTTGCACTTGCAATTGGAGCAATAGTTGTGCTGAGAGCTTCACTTCCAGTCGGGACAGTTGGTGGTGGTGGTGCGGCACTTGTCATTTTAGCAATGGTTGTGGGTGCTCCTGCAGTTGTAGTGTGAACAATTGTGGTTGGAGCTTCAATTGTTAGTGGAGTACCTGTTTTCGCAGAAACTGCACTTATTGTTGGAGCATTTGTTGTGCCTGGAGCTGCAATTTTAGTTTCTTCAATTGTTCGGGTTGGAGTTGCTCTTGTTGTTGGGCCAATAGTTCTTGATGGGGTTGCACTTGTAATTGGAGCAACTGTTGTGGTAGAAGCTTCAATTTTAGTGTGGGCAGTGGTTGTTGGTGGTCCTGCACTTGTTGTTTTAGCAATGGTTGTGGGTGCTGCTGCAGTTGTAGTTGGCGATGGTATTGTGATTGGAGCTGCACTTGTTGTTGAGGCAATTGTTGTCAGTTGTGCTGAACTTGTAGCGGGAGCAATTGTGTGTGCTGCTGCAGTTGAAGTGTGAGCAATTGTTGTAGTGGGAGCATCACTTATAGTGAGGGCAGTTGTTGTTGGAGGTGCTGCACTTGTAGTCCGGGCAGTTGTTGTTGGTGGTGCTGCGCTTGTAGCTGGAGCAATTGTTGTGTGTGCTGCTGCAGTTGTAGCTGGAGCAATTGTTGTGTGTGCTGCTGCAGTTGTAGCTGGAGCAATTGTTGTGTGTTTTGCGGCAATTGTGGTGGGAGCTTCACTTGTAGTCTGGGCAATTTTTGTTGGTGGTGCAGCACTTGTCATTTTAGCAATGGTTCTGGGTGCTGCTGCAGTTGTAGATAGAACAGTTCTTGTGATTGGAGCTGCACTTGTAGCTGGAGCAATTGTTGTGTATGCTGCTGCAGTTGTAGTGTGAGCTATTGTCATGGTTGGAGCTTTACTTCTTGGTGGAATACTTGTGGCTGGAACTGCACTTGTTGTTGGGGCACTTGTTGTGCCTGGGGCTGCACTTGTAGTTTCTTCAATTGTTGGAGTTGGAGTTGCTCGTGTTGTTGGGCCAATTGCTGTTGACGGGTTTGCACTTGCAATTGGAGCAACTGTTGTGCTAGGAGCTTCAATTGTAGCGTGGGCAGTTGTTGGTGGTGCTGCACTTGTTGTTTTAGCAATGGTTGTGGGTGCTGCTGCAGTCGTAGTTGGAGCAGTTGTTGTGATTGGAGCTGCACTTGTGCCTGGAGCTATTGTTGTCTGTGCTGCTGCAGATGGTGTGTGAGCACTTATTGGGGTAAGAGCTTCACTTGTAGTCTGGGCAGTTGTTGTTGGTTGTGCTACACTAGTCGTTTTAGCTATGGTTGTAGGTTCTGCTGCAGTTTTAATTTGAGGAGTTGTCGTGATTGGAGCTGTACTTGTAGCTGGAGCAATTGTTGTCTGTGCTGCTGCAGTTGTTGTGTGATCCATTGTTGGGGTAAGAGCTTCACTTGTAGTCTGGGCAGGTCTTGTTGGTGGTGCGGTACTTTTCGTTTTTGCAATGGTTGTGGGTGCAGTTGTAGTTGGAGCAGTTGTTGTGATCGGAGCTACACTTGTTGTCTGGGCAGTTGTTGTCACTGGTGCTGCACGTGTAGCTGGAGCAATTGTTATGTGTGCTGCTGCAGTTGTACTGTGAGCAATTGTTGTGGTTGGACCTTCGCTTGTAGTGAAGGCAGTTGTTATTGCCGGAGCTTCACTTGTAGTCTGGGCAGTTGTTGTTGGAGGTGCGGCACTTGTAGCTGGAGCAATTGTCGTGTGTGCTGCTGCAGTCGTAGTGTGAGCAATTGTCGTGGTTGGAGCTTTACTTCTTGGTGGAATACCTGTTGTGCCTGGGCCTGCACTTGTAGTTTCTTCAATTGTTGGGTTTGGAGGTGCTCTTGTTGTTGGGCCAATTGTTGTAGATGGGGTTGCACTTGCAATTGTTGTGGTGAGAGCTTCACTTGTAGTCTGGGCAATTGTCGTCTGGGCAGCTGTTGGTGGTGGCGCTGCAGTTGTAGTTGGAGCAGTTCTTATGATTGGAACTGCACTTGTTGTTGGGGCAACTGTTGTCAGTTGTGCAGAACTTGTACCTGGAGCAATTGTTGTGTGTGCTGCAGCAGTTGTAGTGTGAGCAATTGTTGTGGTTGGAGCTTCACTTGTAGTCTGGGCTGTTGTTGTTCCTCGTGCTGCACTTGTCGTTTTAGCTACGGTTGTGGGTGCTGCTACACTTGTTGTTGGGGCAGTTGTTGTCAGTGGTGCTGCACTTGTAGCTGGAGCAATTGTTGTCTGTGCTGATGTAGTTGATTGAGCACTTGTTGGGGTTGGTGCTTCACTTGTAGTCTGGGCTGTTGTTGGCGGTGCAGCAGTTGTCATTTTAGCAATGTTTGTGGGTGCTGCTGCAGTCGTAGTTGGAACAGTTGTTGTGTGTGCTGCTGCAGTTGTCGTTTTAGCAATGGTTGTGATTCGAGCTGCTGTAGGTGTAGTTGGGGCAATTGTTGTCAGTTGTGCTGCACTTGTAACTGGAGCAATGGTTGTGTGTGCTGATGCAGTCATTGTGTGAGCTCTTGTTGAGGTTGGAGCTTCACTTGTTGTCTGGGCAGTTGTTGTTGGTGGTGCGGCACTTGTCGTTTTAGCAATGGTTGTCGATGCAGCTGCAGTTGTAGTTGGAGCAGTTGTTGTGTGTGCTGCTGCAGTTGTAGTTGGAGCAGTTGTTGTGTGTGCTGCTGCAGTTGTAGTTGGAGCAATTGTTGTGGTTGGAGCTTCACTTGTAGGTGGAGAACCTGTTGTGGCTGAAACTGCACTTGTTGTTGGAGTAATTGTTGTGCCTGGAGTTGGACTTGTAGTTTCTTCAATTGCTGGGGTTGGAGGTGCTCTTGTTGTTGGGCCAATTGTTGTTGATGGGATTGCACTTGCAATCGGAGCAACTGTTGTGGTAGGAGCTTCAATTGTTGTGTGGGCAGTTGTTTCTGGTGGTGCGACACTTGTCGTTTTAGCAATGGTTGTGGGTGCAGCTGCAGTTGTAGTTGGAACAGTTGTTGTGATTGGAGCTGCACCTATTGTTGGGGCAATTGTTGTCATTGGTGCTGCACTTGTACCTGGAGCAATTGTCGTGTGTGCTGCTGCAGTCATTGTGTGAGCTCTTGTTGGGGTTGGAGCTTCACTTGCCGTCTGAGCTGCTGTTGGTGGTGGTGCTGCACTTGTTGTTGGGGAAATTGTTGTCAGTGGTGCGGCACTTGTAGCTGGAGCAATTGTTGTGTGTGCTGCTGCAGTTGTAGTTGGAGCAGTTGTTTTGATTTGACCTGCACTTGTTGAGGCAATGGTTGTCAGTGGTGCTGCACTGATAGCTGGAGCAATTGTTGTGTGTGCTGCTGCAGTTTTGGTGTGAGAAATTGTTGTGGTTGGAGCTTCACTTGTAGTTTCTTCAATTGTTGGGGTTGGAGTTGCTCTTGTTGTTGGGCCAATTGTTGTTGATGGGATTGCACTTGCAATTGGAGCAACTGTTGTGGTAGGAGCTTCAATTGTTGTGTGGGCAGTTGTTGTTGGTGGTGCGGCACTTGTCGTTTTAGCAATGGTTGTGGGTGCAGCGGCAGTTGTAGTTGGAACAGTTGTTGTGATTGGAGCTGCACCTATTGTTGGGGCAATTGTTGTCATTGGTGCTGCACTTGTACCTGGAGAAATTGTTGCGTGTGCTGCTGCAGTCATTGTGTGAGCTCTTGTTGGGGTTGGAGCTGCACTTGCTGTTGGGGCGATTGTTGTCAGTGATGCTGCAGTTGTAGTTGGAGCAATTGTTGTGGTTGGAGCTTCAATTGATGTGTGGGCAGTTGTTGTTGGTGGTGCTGCACTTGTCGTTTTAGCTATGGTTGTGGGTGCTGCTGCAGTTGCAGTTGGAGGAGTTGTTGTGATTGGAGCTGGACTTGTAACTGGAGCAATTGTTGTCTGTGCAGCTGCAGTTGTAGTTGGAGCAGTTGTTTTGATTTGACCTGCACTTGTTGAGGCAATGGTTGTCAGTGGTGCTGCACTTGTAGCTGGAGCAATTGTTGTGTGTGCTGCTGCCGTTGTAGTTGGAGAAGATGTTGTGATTGGAGCTGCACTTGTTGTTGAAGTGATTGTTGTCAGTGGTGCTGCAGTTGTAGTTGGAGCAATTGTTGTGGTTGGAGCTTCACTTGTAGGTGGAGAAACTCGTGTGGCTGAAACTGCACTTGTTGTTGGACTAATTGTTGTGCCTGGAGCTGGACTTGTAGTTCCTTCAATTGTTGGGGTTGGAGTTGCTCTTGTTTTTGGGTTAATTGTCGTTGATGGGATTGCACTTGCAATTGGAGCAACTGTTGTGGTAGGAGCTTCAATTGTTGTGTGGGCAGTTGTTGTTGGTGGGGCAGCACTTGTCGTTTTAGCAATGGTGGTGGGTGCAGCGGCAGTTGAAGTTGGAACAGTTGTTGTGATTGGAGCTGCACTTGTTGTTGAAGTGATTGTTGTCAGTGGTGCTGCACTTGTACCTGGAGCAATTGTTGTGTGTGCTGCTGCAGTCGTTGTGTGAGCTCTTGTTGGGGTTGGAGCTTCACTTGCCGTCTGAGCTGCTGTTGGTGGTGGTGCTGCACTTGTTGTTTTAGCAATGGTTGTGGGTGCTGCTGCAGTTGTAGTTGGAGCAGATGTTGTGATTGGAGCTGCACTTGCTGTTGGGGCGATTGTTGTCAGTGATGCTGCAGTTGTAGTTGGAGCAATTGTTGTGGTTGGTGCTTCAATTGATGGGTGGGCAGTTGTTGGTGGTGCTGCACTTGTCGTTTTAGCTATGGTTGTGGGTGCTGCTGCAGTTGCAGTTGGAGGAGTTGTTGTGATTGGAGCTGGACTTGTAGCTGGAGCAATTGTTGTCTGTGCTGCTGCAGTCATTGTGTGAGCTCTTGTTGGGGTTGGAGCTTCAGTTGTCATCTGGGCTGCTGTTGGTGGTGGTGCTCCACTTGTCGTTTTAGCAATGGTTGTGGGTGCTGCTGCAGTTGTAGTTGGAACAGATGTTGTGATTGGAGCTGCTCTTGTTGTTGGGCCAATTGTTGTTGATGGTGTTGCACTTGCAATTGTTGTGGTTGGAGCTTCAATTGTTGTCTGGGCAGCTGCTGTTGGTGGTGCTGCACTTGTCGTTTTAGCTATGGTTGTGGGTGCTGCTGCAGTTGTAGTTCGAGCAGTTGTTTTGATTTGACCTGCACTTGTTGAGGCAATGGTTGTCAGTGGTGCTGCACTTGTAGCTGGAGCAATTGTTGTGGTTGGAGCTTCAATTGTTGTCTGGGCAGCTGTTGTTGGTGGTGCTGCACTTGTCGTTTTAGCTATGGTTGTGGGTGCTGCTGCAGTTGTAGTTCGAGCAGTTGTTTTGATTTGACCTGCACTTGTTGAGGCAATGGTTGTCAGTGGTGCTGCACTTGTAGCTGGAGCAATTGTTGTGGTTGGAGCTTCAATTGATGTGTGGGCAGTTGTTGTTGGTGGTGCTGCACTTGTCGTTTTAGCTATGGTTGTGGGTGCTGCTGCAGTTGTAGTTGGAGGAGTTGTTGTGATTGGAGCTGGACTTGTAGCTGGAGCAATTGTTGTCTGTGCTGCTGCAGTCATTGTGTGAGCTCTTGTTGGGGTTGGAGCTTCAGTTGTCATCTGGGCTGCTGTTGGTGGTGATGCTGCACTTGTTGTTTTAGCTATGGTTGTGGGTGCTGCTACAGTTGTAGTTGGAGCAGTTGTTTTGATTTGACCTGCACTTGTTGAGGCAATGGTTGTCAGTGGTGCTACACTGGTAGCTGGAGCAATTGTTGTGTGTGCTGCTGCAGTTTTAGTGTGAGAAATTGTTGTGGTTTGAGCTTCACTTGTAGTTTCTTCAATTGTTGGGGTTGGGGTTGGGGTTGCTCTTGTTGTTGGGCCAATTGTTGTTGATGGGGTTGCACTTGCAGTTGTTGGGGTTGGAGCTTCACTTGTTGTCTGGGCAGCTGTTGTTGCTGGTGCAGCACTTGTCGTTTTAGCTATGGTTGTGGGTGCTGCGGCAGTTGCAGTTGGAGTAGTTGTTGTGATTTGAGCTGAACTTGTAGCTGGAGCAATTGTTGTCTGTGCAGCTGCAGTTGTAGTTGGAGCAGTTGTTTTCATTTGACCTGCACTTGTTGAGGCAATGGTTGTCAGTGGTGCTGCACTTGTAGCTGGAGCAATTGTTGTTTGTGCTGCTGACGTTTTAGTGTGAGAAATTGTTGTTGTTGGAGCTTCACTTGTAGTTTCTTCTATCGTTGGGGTTGGAGTTGCTCTTGTTGTTGGTCCAATTGTTGTTGATGGGATTGCACTTGCAATTGGAGCAACTGTTGTGGTAGGAGCTTCAATTGTTGTGTGGGCAGTTGTTGTTGGTGGTGCGGCACTTGTCGTTTTAGCAATGGTTGTGGGTGCAGCGGCAGTTGTAGTTGGAACAGTTGTTGTGATTGGAGCTGCTCTTGTTGTTGGGCCAATTGTTGTTGATGGTGTTGCACTTGCAGTTGTTGGGGTTGGAGCTTCACTTGTTGTCTGGGCAGCTGTTGTTGCTGGTGCAGCACTTTTCGTTTTAGCTATGGTTGTGGGTGCTGCGGCAGTTGCAGTTGGAGTAGTTGTTGTGATTTGAGCTGGACTTGTAGCTGGAGAAATTGTTGTCTGTGCAGCTGCAGTTGTAGTTGGAGCAGTTGTTTTGATTTGACCTGCACTTGTTGAGGCAATGGTTGTCAGTGGTGCTGCACTGATAGCTGGAGCAATTGTTGTGTGTGCTGCTGCAGTTTTAGTGTGAGAAATTGTTGTGGTTGGAGCTTCACTTGTAGTTTCTTCAATTGTTGGGGTTGGAGTTGCTCTTGTTGTTGGGCCAATTGTTGTTGATGGGGTTGCACTTGCAGTTGTTGGGGTTGGAGCTTCACTTGTTGTCTGGGCAGCTGTTGTTGCTGGTGCGGCACTTGTCGTTTTAGCAATGGTTGTGGGTGCAGCGGCAGTTGTAGTTGGAACAGTTGTTGTGATTGGAGCTGCACTTATTGTTTGGGGAATTGTTGTCATTGGTGCTGCACTTGTACCTGGAGCAATTGTTGTGTGTGCTGCTGCAGTCATTGTGTGAGCTCTTGTTGGGGTTGGAGCTTCACTTGTCGTCTGGGCTGTTGTTGGTGGTGGTGCTGGACTTGTAGCTGGAGCAATGGTTGTGTATTCTGCTGCAGTTGTAGTGTGAGCATTTGTCGTGGTTGGAGCTTTACTTCTTGGTGGAATACCTGTTGAGGCTGGAACTGCACTTGTTGAGGTTGGAGCTTCACTTGTCGTCCGGGCAGTTGTTGTTGGTGGTGCGGCACTTGTCGTTTTAGCAATGGTGGTGGGTGCAGCGGCAGTTGAAGTTGGAACAGTTGTTGTGATTGGAGCTGCACTTGTTGTTGAAGTGATTGTTGTCAGTGGTGCTGCACTTGTACCTGAAGAAATTGTTGTGTGTGCTGCTGCAGTCATTGTGTGAGCTCTTGTTGGGGTTGGAGCTTCACTTGCCGTCTGAGCTGCTGTTGGTGGTGGTGCTGCACTTGTTGTTTTAGCTATGGTTGTGGGTGCTGCTGCAGTTGTAGTTGGAGCAGATGCTGTGATTGGAGCTGCACTTGCTGTTGGGGCGATTGTTGTCAGTGCTGCTGCAGTCATTGTGTGAGCTCTTGTTGGGGTTGGAGCTTCAGTTGTCATCTGGGCTGCTGTTGGTGGTGGTGCTGCACTTGTCGTTTTAGCAATGGTTGTGGGTGCTGCTGCAGTTGTAGTTGGAACAGATGTTGTGATTGGAGCTGCTCTTGTTGTTGGGCCAATTGTTGTTGATGGTGTTGCACTTGCAATTGTTGTGGTTGGAGCTTCAATTGTTGTCTGGGCAGCTGTTGTTGGTGGTGCTGCACTTGTCGTTTTAGCTATGGTTGTGGGTGCTGCTGCAGTTGTAGTTGGAGCAGTTGTTTTGATTTGACCTGCACTTGTTGAGGCAATGGTTGTCAGTGGTGCTGCACTTGTAGCTGGAGCAACTGTTGTGGTAGGAGCTTCAATTGTTGTGTGGGCAGTTGTTGTTGGTGGTGCGGCACTTGTCGTTTTAGCAATGGTTGTGGGTGCAGCGGCAGTTGTAGTTGGAACAGTTGTTGTGATTGGAGCTGCACCTATTGTTGGGGCAATTGTTGTCATTGGTGCTGCACTTGTACCTGGAGAAATTGTTGTGTGTGCTGCTGCAGTCATTGTGTGAGCTCTTGTTGGGGTTGGAGCTGCACTTGCTGTTGGGGGCGATTGTTGTCAGTGATGCTGCAGTTGTAGTTGGAGCAATTGTTGTGGTTGGAGCTTCAATTGATGTGTGGGCAGTTGTTGTTGGTGGTGCTGCACTTGTCGTTTTAGCTATGGTTGTGGGTGCTGCTGCAGTTGCAGTTGGAGGAGTTGTTGTGATTGGAGCTGGACTTGTAGCTGGAGCAATTGTTGTCTGTGCAGCTGCAGTTGTAGTTGGAGCAGTTGTTTTGATTTGACCTGCACTTGTTGAGGCAATGGTTGTCAGTGGTGCTGCACTTGTAGCTGGAGCAATTGGTGTGTGTGCTGCTGCCGTTGTAGTTGGAGAAGATGTTGTGATTGGAGCTGCACTTGTTGTTGAAGTGATTGTTGTCAGTGGTGCTGCAGTTGTAGTTGGAGCAATTGTTGTGGTTGGAGCTTCACTTGTAGGTGGAGAAACTCTTGTGGCTGAAACTGCACTTGTTGTTGGACTAATTGTTGTGCCTGGAGCTGGACTTGTAGTTCCTTCAATTGTTGGGGTTGGAGTTGCTCTTGTTTTTGGGTTAATTGTCGTTGATGGGATTGCACTTGCAATTGGAGCAACTGTTGTGGTAGGAGCTTCAATTGTTGTGTGGGCAGTTGTTGGTGGTGGGGCAGCACTTGTCGTTTTAGCAATGGTGGTGGGTGCAGCGGCAGTTGAAGTTGGAACAGTTGTTGTGATTGGAGCTGCACTTGTTGTTGAAGTGATTGTTGTCAGTGGTGCTGCACTTGTACCTGGAGCAATTGTTGTGTGTGCTGCTGCAGTCGTTGTGTGAGCTCTTGTTGGGGTTGGAGCTTCACTTGCCGTCTGAGCTGCTGTTGGTGGTGGTGCTGCACTTGCTGTTGGGGCGATTGTTGTCAGTGATGCTGCAGTTGTAGTTGGAGCAATTGTTGTGGTTGGTGCTTCAATTGATGGGTGGGCAGTTGTTGTTGGTGGTGCGGCACTTGTCGTTTTAGCAATGGTTGTGGATGCAGCTGCAGTTGTAGTTGGAGCAATTGTTGTGGTTGGAGCTTCACTTGTAGGTGGAGAACGTGTTGTGGCAGAAACTGCACTTGTTGTTGGAGTTATTGTTGTGCCTGGAGCTGGACTTGTAGTTTCTTCAATTGTTGGGGTTGGAGGTGCTCTTGTTGTTGGGCCAATTGTTGTTGATGGGATTGCACTTGCAATTGGAGCAACCTTTGTGGTAGGAGCTTCAATTGATGTGTGGGAAGTAGTTGTTGGTGCTGCTGCACTTGTCGTTTTAGCTATGGTTGTGGGTGCTGCTGCAGTTGCAGTTGGAGGAGTTGTTGTGATTGGAGCTGGACTTTTAGCTGGAGCAATTGTTGTCTGTGCAGCTGCAGTCGTAGTTGGAGCAGATGCTGTGATTGGAGCTGCACTTGTTGTTGGGGAAATTGTTGTCAGTGGTGCGGCACTTGTAGCTGGAGAAATGGTTGTGTATTCTGCTGCAGTTGTAGTGTGAGCAATTGTCGTGGTTGGAGCTTTACTTCTTGGTGGAATAGCTGTTGAGGCTGGAACTGCACTTGTTGAGGTTGGAACTTCACTTGTCTGGGCAGTTGTTGTTGGTGGTACGGCACTTGTCGTTTTAGCAATGGTTGTGGATGCAGGTGCAGTTGTAGTTGGAGCAGTTGTGTGTGTTGCTGCAGTTGTAGTTGGAGCAATTGTTGTGGTTGGAGCTTCACTTGTAGGTGGAGAACCTGTTGTGGCTGAAACTGCACTTGTTGTTGGAGTAATTGTTGTGCCTGGAGCTGGACTTGTAGTTCCTTCAATTGTTGGGGTTGGAGTTGCTCTTGTTGTTGGGCCAATTGTTGTTGATCGGGTTGCACTTGCAGTTGTTGGGGTTGGAGCTTCACTTGCCGTCTGAGCTGCTGTTGGTGGTGGTGCTGCACTTGTAGTTTTAGCAATGGTTGTGGGTGCTGCTGCAGTTGTAGTTGGAGCAGATGTTGTGATTGGAGCTGCACTTGTTGAGGCAATGGTTGTCAGTGGTGCTGCACTTGTAGCTGGAGCAATTGTTGTGTGTGCTGCTGCCGTTTTAGTGTGAGAAATTGTTGTTGTTGGAGCTTCACTTGTAGTTTCTTCAATCGTTGGGGTTGGAGTTGCTCTTGTTGTTGGTCCAATTGTTGTTGATGGGATTGCACTTGCAATTGGAGCAACTGTTGTGGTAGGAGCTTCAATTGTTGTGTGGGCAGTTGTTGTTGGTGGTGCGGCACTTGTCGTTTTAGCAATGGTTGTGGATGCAGCTGCAGTTGTAGTTGGAGCAATTGTTGTGGTTGGAGCTTCACTTGTAGGTGGAGAACGTGTTGTGGCAGAAACTGCACTTGTTGTTGGAGTTATTGTTGTGCCTGGAGCTGGACTTGTAGTTTCTTCAATTGTTGGGGTTGGAGGTGCTCTTGTTGTTGGGCCAATTGTTGTTGATGGGATTGCACTTGCAATTGGAGCAACCTTTGTGGTAGGAGCTTCAATTGATGTGTGGGAAGTAGTTGTTGGTGCTGCTGCACTTGTCGTTTTAGCTATGGTTGTGGGTGCTGCTGCAGTTGCAGTTGGAGGAGTTGTTGTGATTGGAGCTGGACTTTTAGCTGGAGCAATTGTTGTCTGTGCAGCTGCAGTCGTAGTTGGAGCAGATGCTATGATTGGAGCTGCACTTGTTGTTGGGGAAATTGTTGTCAGTGGTGCGGCACTTGTAGCTGGAGAAATGGTTGTGTATTCTGCTGCAGTTGTAGTGTGAGCAATTGTCGTGGTTGGAGCTTTACTTCTTGGTGGAATAGCTGTTGAGGCTGGAACTGCACTTGTTGAGGTTGGAACTTCACTTGTCTGGGCAGTTGTTGTTGGTGGTACGGCACTTGTCGTTTTAGCAATGGTTGTGGATGCAGGTGCAGTTGTAGTTGGAGCAGTTGTGTGTGTTGCTGCAGTTGTAGTTGGAGCAATTGTTGTGGTTGGAGCTTCACTTGTAGGTGGAGAACCTGTTGTGGCTGAAACTGCACTTGTTGTTGGAGTAATTGTTGTGCCTGGAGCTGGACTTGTAGTTCCTTCAATTGTTGGGGTTGGAGTTGCTCTTGTTGTTGGGCCAATTGTTGTTGATCGGGTTGCACTTGCAGTTGTTGGGGTTGGAGCTTCACTTGCCGTCTGAGCTGCTGTTGGTGGTGGTGCTGCACTTGTAGTTTTAGCAATGGTTGTGGGTGCTGCTGCAGTTGTAGTTGGAGCAGATGTTGTGATTGGAGCTGCACTTGCTGTTGGGGCGATTGTTGTCAGTGATGCTGCAGTTGTAGTTGGAGCAATTGTTGTGGTTGGTGCTTCAATTGATGGGTGGGCAGTTGTTGTTGGTGGTGCTGCACTTGTCGTTTTAGCTATGGTTGTGGGTGCTGCTGCAGTTGCAGTTGGAGGAGTTGTTGTGATTGGAGCTGGACTTGTAGCTGGAGCAATTGTTGTCTGTGCTGCTGCAGTCATTGTGTGAGCTCTTGTTGGGGTTGGAGCTTCAGTTGTCATCTGGGCTGCTGTTGGTGGTGGTGCTGCACTTGTCGTTTTAGCAATGGTTGTGGGTGCTGCTGCAGTTGTAGTTGGAGCAGATGTTGTGATTGGAGCTGCACTTGTTGAGGCAATGGTTGTCAGTGGTGCTGCACTTGTAGCTGGAGCAATTGTTGTGTGTGCTGCTGCCGTTTTAGTGTGAGAAATTGTTGTTGTTGGAGCTTCACTTGTAGTTTCTTCAATCGTTGGGGTTGGAGTTGCTCTTGTTGTTGGTCCAATTGTTGTTGATGGGATTGCACTTGCAATTGGAGCAACTGTTGTGGTAGGAGCTTCAATTGTTGTGTGGGCAGTTGTTGTTGGTGGTGCGGCACTTGTCGTTTTAGCAATGGTTGTGGATGCAGCTGCAGTTGTAGTTGGAGCAATTGTTGTGGTTGGAGCTTCACTTGTAGGTGGAGAACGTGTTGTGGCAGAAACTGCACTTGTTGTTGGAGTTATTGTTGTGCCTGGAGCTGGACTTGTAGTTTCTTCAATTGTTGGGGTTGGAGGTGCTCTTGTTGTTGGGCCAATTGTTGTTGATGGGATTGCACTTGCAATTGGAGCAACCTTTGTGGTAGGAGCTTCAATTGATGTGTGGGAAGTAGTTGTTGGTGCTGCTGCACTTGTCGTTTTAGCTATGGTTGTGGGTGCTGCTGCAGTTGCAGTTGGAGGAGTTGTTGTGATTGGAGCTGGACTTTTAGCTGGAGCAATTGTTGTCTGTGCAGCTGCAGTCGTAGTTGGAGCAGATGCTATGATTGGAGCTGCACTTGTTGTTGGGGAAATTGTTGTCAGTGGTGCGGCACTTGTAGCTGGAGAAATGGTTGTGTATTCTGCTGCAGTTGTAGTGTGAGCAATTGTCGTGGTTGGAGCTTTACTTCTTGGTGGAATAGCTGTTGAGGCTGGAACTGCACTTGTTGAGGTTGGAACTTCACTTGTCTGGGCAGTTGTTGTTGGTGGTACGGCACTTGTCGTTTTAGCAATGGTTGTGGATGCAGGTGCAGTTGTAGTTGGAGCAGTTGTGTGTGTTGCTGCAGTTGTAGTTGGAGCAATTGTTGTGGTTGGAGCTTCACTTGTAGGTGGAGAACCTGTTGTGGCTGAAACTGCACTTGTTGTTGGAGTAATTGTTGTGCCTGGAGCTGGACTTGTAGTTCCTTCAATTGTTGGGGTTGGAGTTGCTCTTGTTGTTGGGCCAATTGTTGTTGATCGGGTTGCACTTGCAGTTGTTGGGGTTGGAGCTTCACTTGCCGTCTGAGCTGCTGTTGGTGGTGGTGCTGCACTTGTAGTTTTAGCAATGGTTGTGGGTGCTGCTGCAGTTGTAGTTGGAGCAGATGTTGTGATTGGAGCTGCACTTGCTGTTGGGGCGATTGTTGTCAGTGATGCTGCAGTTGTAGTTGGAGCAATTGTTGTGGTTGGTGCTTCAATTGATGGGTGGGCAGTTGTTGTTGGTGGTGCTGCACTTGTCGTTTTAGCTATGGTTGTGGGTGCTGCTGCAGTTGCAGTTGGAGGAGTTGTTGTGATTGGAGCTGGACTTGTAGCTGGAGCAATTGTTGTCTGTGCTGCTGCAGTCATTGTGTGAGCTCTTGTTGGGGTTGGAGCTTCAGTTGTCATCTGGGCTGCTGTTGGTGGTGGTGCTGCACTTGTCGTTTTAGCAATGGTTGTGGGTGCTGCTGCAGTTGTAGTTGGAACAGATGTTGTGATTGGAGCTGCTCTTGTTGTTGGGCCAATTGTTGTTGATGGTGTTGCACTTGCAATTGTTGTGGTTGGAGCTTCAATTGTTTTCTGGGCAGCTGTTGTTGGTGGTGCTGCACTTGTCGTTTTAGCTATGGTTGTGGGTGCTGCTGCAGTTGTAGTTGGAGCTGTTGTTTTGATTTGACCTGCACTTGTTGAGGCAATGGTTGTCAGTGGTGCTGCACTTGTAGCTGGAGCAATTGTTGTGGTTGGAGCTTCAATTGATGTGTGGGCAGTTGTTGTTGGTGGTGCTGCACTTGTCGTTTTAGCTATGGTTGTGGGTGCTGCTGCAGTTGCAGTTGGAGGAGTTGTTGTGATTGGAGCTGGACTTGTAGCTGGAGCAATTGTTGTCTGTGCAGCTGCAGTTGTAGTTGGAGCAGTTGTTTTGATTGGACCTGCACTTGTTGAGGCAATGGTTGTCAGTGGTGCTGCACTTGTACCTGGAGCAATTGTTGTGTGTGCTGCTGCAGTCGTTGTGTGAGCTCTTGTTGGGGTTGGAGCTTCACTTGCCGTCTGAGCTGCTGTTGGTGGTGGTGCTGCACTTGTAGTTTTAGCAATGGTTGTGGGTGCTGCTGCAGTTGTAGTTGGAGCAGATGTGATTGGAGCTGCACTTGCTGTTGGGGCGATTGTTGTCAGTGATGCTGCAGTTGTAGTTGGAGCAATTGTTGTGGTTGGTGCTTCAATTGATGGGTGGGCAGTGTTTGTTGGTGGTGCTGCACTTGTCGTTTTAGCTATGGTTGTGGGTGCTTCCGCAGTTGCAGTTGGAGGAGTTGTTGTGATTGGAGCTGGACTTGTAGCTGGAGCAATTGTTGTCTGTGCTGCTGCAGTCATTGTGTGAGCTCTTGTTGGGGTTGGAGCTTCAGTTGTCATCTGGGCTGCTGTTGGTGGTGGTGCTGCACTTGTCGTTTTAGCAATGGTTGTGGGTGCTGCTGCAGTTGTAGTTGGAACAGATGTTGTGATTGGAGCTGCTCTTGTTGATGGGCCAATTGTTGTTGATGGTGTTGCACTTGCAATTGTTGTGGTTGGAGCTTCAATTGTTGTCTGGGCAGCTGTTGTTGGTGGTGCTGCACTTGTCGTTTTAGCTATGGTTGTGGGTGCTGCTGCAGTTGTAGTTGGAGCAGTTGTTTTGATTTGACCTGCACTTGTTGAGGCAATGGTTGTCAGTGGTGCTGCACTTGTAGCTGGAGCAATTGTTGTGGTTGGAGCTTCAATTGATGTGTGGGCAGTTGTTGGTGGTGCTGCACTTGTCGTTTTAGCTATGGTTGTGGGTGCTGCTGCAGTTGCAGTTGGAGGAGTTGTTGTGATTGGAGCTGGACTTGTAGCTGGAGCAATTGTTGTCTGTGCAGCTGCAGTTGTAGTTGGAGCAGTTGTTTTGATTGGACCTGCACTTGTTGAGGCAATGGTTGTCAGTGGTGCTGCACTTGTACCTGGAGCAATTGTTGTGTGTGCTGCTGCAGTCGTTGTGTGAGCTCTTGTTGGGGTTGGAGCTTCACTTGCCGTCTGAGCTGCTGTTGGTGGTGGTGCTGCACTTGTAGTTTTAGCAATGGTTGTGGGTGCTGCTGCAGTTGTAGTTGGAGCAGATGTTGTGATTGGAGCTGCACTTGCTGTTGGGGCGATTGTTGTCAGTGATGCTGCAGTTGTAGTTGGAGCAATTGTTGTGGTTGGTGCTTCAATTGATGGGTGGGCAGTTGTTGTTGGTGGTGCTGCACTTGTCGTTTTAGCTATGGTTGTGGGTGCTGCTGCAGTTGCAGTTGGAGGAGTTGTTGTGATTGGAGCTGGACTTGTAGCTGGAGCAATTGTTGTCTGTGCTGCTGCAGTCATTGTGTGAGCTCTTGTTGGGGTTGGAGCTTCAGTTGTCATCTGGGCTGCTGTTGGTGGTGGTGCTGCAGTTGTCGTTTTAGAAATGGTTGTGGGTGCTGCTGCAGTTGTAGTTGGAACAGATGTTGTGATTGGAGCTGCTCTTGTTGTTGGGCCAATTGTTGTTGATGGTGTTGCACTTGCAATTGTTGTGGTTGGAGCTTCAATTGTTGTCTGGGCAGCTGTTGTTGGTGGTGCTGCACTTGTCGTTTTAGCTATGGTTGTGGGTGCTGCTGCAGTTGTAGTTGGAGCAGTTGTTTTGATTTGACCTGCACTTGTTGAGGCAATGGTTGTCAGTGGTGCTGCACTTGTAGCTGGAGCAATTGTTGTGGTTGGAGCTTCAATTGATGTGTGGGCAGTTGTTGTTGGTGGTGCTGCACTTGTCGTTTTAGCTATGGTTGTGGGTGCTGCTGCAGTTGCAGTTGGAGCAGATGTTGTGATTGGAGCTGCACTTGCTGTCGGGGCGATTGTTGTCAGTGATGCTGCAGTTGTAGTTGGAGCAATTGTTGTGGTTGGTGCTTCAATTGATGGGTGGGCAGTTGTTGTTGGTGGTGCTGCACTTGTCGTTTTAGCTATGGTTGTGGGTGCTGCTGCAGTTGTAGTTGGAGCAGTTGTTTTGATTTGACCTGCACTTGTTGAGGCAATGGTTGTCAGTGGTGCTGCACTTGTAGCTGGAGCAATTGTTGTGGTTGGAGCTTCAGTTGATGTGTGGGCAGTTGTTGGTGGTGCTGCACTTGTCGTTTTAGCTATGGTTGTGGGTGCTGCTGCAGTTGCAGTTGGAGGAGTTGTTGTGATTGGAGCTGGACTTGTAGCTGGAGCAATTGTTGTCTGTGCAGCTGCAGTTGTAGTTGGAGCAGTTGTTTTGATTGGACCTGCACTTGTTGAGGCAATGGTTGTCAGTGGTGCTGCACTTGTACCTGGAGCAATTGTTGTGTGTGCTGCTGCAGTCGTTGTGTGAGCTCTTGTTGGGGTTGGAGCTTCACTTGCCGTCTGAGCTGCTGTTGGTGGTGGTGCTGCACTTGTAGTTTTAGCAATGGTTGTGGGTGCTGCTGCAGTTGTAGTTGGAGCAGATGTTGTGATTGGAGCTGCACTTGCTGTTGGGGCGATTGTTGTCAGTGATGCTGCAGTTGTAGTTGGAGCAATTGTTGTGGTTGGTGCTTCAATTGATGGGTGGGCAGTTGTTGTTGGTGGTGCTGCACTTGTCGTTTTAGCTATGGTTGTGGGTGCTGCTGCAGTTACAGTTGGAGGAGTTGTTGTGATTGGAGCTGGACTTGTAGCTGCAGCAATTGTTGTCTGTGCTGCTGCAGTCATTGTGTGAGCTCTTGTTGGGGTTGGAGCTTCAGTTGTCATCTGGGCTGCTGTTGGTGGTGGTGCTGCAGTTGTCGTTTTAGAAATGGTTGTGGGTGCTGCTGCAGTTGTAGTTGGAACAGATGTTGTGATTGGAGCTGCTCTTGTTGTTGGGCCAATTGTTGTTGATGGTGTTGCACTTGCAATTGTTGTGGTTGGAGCTTCAATTGTTGTCTGGGCAGCTGTTGTTGGTGGTGCTGCACTTGTCGTTTTAGCTATGGTTGTGGGTGCTGCTGCAGTTGTAGTTGGAGCAGTTGTTTTGATTTGACCTGCACTTGTTGAGGCAATGGTTGTCAGTGGTGCTGCACTTGTAGCTGGAGCAATTGTTGTGGTTGGAGCTTCAATTGATGTGTGGGCAGTTGTTGTTGGTGGTGCTGCACTTGTCGTTTTAGCTATGGTTGTGGGTGCTGCTGCAGTTGCAGTTGGAGCAGATGTTGTGATTGGAGCTGCACTTGCTGTCGGGGCGATTGTTGTCAGTGATGCTGCAGTTGTAGTTGGAGCAATTGTTGTGGTTGGTGCTTCAATTGATGGGTGGGCAGTTGTTGTTGGTGGTGCTGCACTTGTCGTTTTAGCTATGGTTGTGGGTGCTGCTGCAGTTGTAGTTGGAGCAGTTGTTTTGATTTGACCTGCACTTGTTGAGGCAATGGTTGTCAGTGGTGCTGCACTTGTAGCTGGAGCAATTGTTGTGGTTGGAGCTTCAATTGATGTGTGGGCAGTTGTTGGTGGTGCTGCACTTGTCGTTTTAGCTATGGTTGTGGGTGCTGCTGCAGTTGCAGTTGGAGGAGTTGTTGTGATTGGAGCTGGACTTGTAGCTGGAGCAATTGTTGTCTGTGCAGCTGCAGTTGTAGTTGGAGCAGTTGTTTTGATTGGACCTGCACTTGTTGAGGCAATGGTTGTCAGTGGTGCTGCACTTGTACCTGGAGCAATTGTTGTGTGTGCTGCTGCAGTCGTTGTGTGAGCTCTTGTTGGGGTTGGAGCTTCACTTGCCGTCTGAGCTGCTGTTGGTGGTGGTGCTGCACTTGTAGTTTTAGCAATGGTTGTGGGTGCTGCTGCAGTTGTAGTTGGAGCAGATGTTGTGATTGGAGCTGCACTTGCTGTTGGGGCGATTGTTGTCAGTGATGCTGCAGTTGTAGTTGGAGCAATTGTTGTGGTTGGTGCTTCAATTGATGGGTGGGCAGTTGTTGGTGGTGGTGCTGCACTTGTCGTTTTAGCTATGGTTGTGGGTGCTGCTGCAGTTGCAGTTGGAGGAGTTGTTGTGATTGGAGCTGGACTTGTAGCTGGAGCAATTGTTGTCTGTGCTGCTGCAGTCATTGTGTGAGCTCTTGTTGGGGTTGGAGCTTCAGTTGTCATCTGGGCTGCTGTTGGTGGTGGTGCTGCACTTGTCGTTTTAGCTATGATTGTGGGTGCTGCTGCAGTTGTAGTTGGAGCAGTTGTTTTGATTTGACCTGCACTTGTTGAGGCAATGGTTGTCAGTGGTGCTGCACTTGTAGCTGGAGCAATTGTTGTGGTTGGAGCTTCAATTGATGTGTGGGCAGTTGTTGTTGGTGGTGCTGCACTTGTCGTTTTAGCTATGGTTGTGGGTGCTGCTGCAGTTGCAGTTGGAGTAGTTGTTGTGATTGGAGCTGGACTTGTAGCTGGAGCAATTGTTGTCTGTGCAGCTGCAGTTGTAGTTGGAGCAGTTGTTTTCATTTGACCTGCACTTGTTGAGGCAATGGTTGTCAGTCGTGCTGCACTTGTAGCTGGAGCAATTGTTGCTGACGTTTTAGTGTGAGAAATTGTTGTTGTTGGAGCTTCACTTGTAGTTTCTTCAATAGTTGGGGTTGGAGGTGCTCTTGTTGTTGGGCCAATTGTTGTTGATGGGATTGCTGCTGCAGTTGTAGTTGGAGCAGATGTTGTGATTGGAGCTGAACTTGCTGTTGGGGCGATTATTGTCAGTGATGCTGCAGTTGTAGTTGGAGCAATTGTTGTGTGTGCTGCTGCAGTCGTTGTGTGAGCTCTTGTTGGGGTTGGAGCTTCACTTGCCGTCTGAGCTGCTGTTGGTGGTGGTGCTGCACTTGTCGTTTTAGCTGTGGTTGTGGGTGCTGCTGCAGTTGTAGTTGGAGCAGTTGTTTTGATTGGACCTGCACTTGTTGAGGCAATGGTTGTCAGTGGTGCTGCACTTGTAGCTGGAGCAATTGTTGTGGTTGGAGCTTCAATTGATGTGTGGGCAGTTGTTGTTGGTGGTGCTGCACTTGTCGTTTTAGCTATGGTTGTGGGTGCTGCTGCAGTTGCAGTTGGAGGAGTTGTTGTGATTGGAGCTGGACTTGTAGCTGGAGCAATTGTTGTCTGTGCAGCTGCAGTTGAAGTTGGAACAGTTGTTGTGATTGGAGCTGCACTTGTTGAAGTGATTGTTGTCAGTGGTGCTGCACTTGTACCTGGAGCAATTGTTGTGTGTGCTGCTGCAGTCGTGTGAGCTCTTGTTGGGGTTGGAGCTTCACTTGCCGTCTGAGCTGCTGTTGGTGGTGGTGCTGCATTTGTTGTTTTAGCAATGGTTGTGGGTGCTGCTGCAGTTGTAGTTGGAGCAGATGTTGTGATTGGAGCTGCACTTGCTGTCGGGGCGATTGTTGTCAGTGATGCTGCAGTTGTAGTTGGAGCAATTGTTGTGGTTAGTGCTTCAATTGATGGGTGGGCAGTTGTTGTTGGTGGTGCTGCACTTGTCGTTTTAGCTATGGTTGTGGGTGCTGCTGCAGTTGCAGTTGGAGGAGTTGTGATTGGAGCTGGACTTGTAGCTGGAGCAATTGTTGTCTGTGCTGCTGCAGTCATTGTGTGAGCTCTTGTTGGGGTTGGAGCTTCAGTTGTCATCTGGGCTGCTGTTGGTGGTGGTGCTCCACTTGTCGTTTTAGCAATGGTTGTGGGTGCTGCTGCAGTTGTAGTTGGAACAGATGTTGTGATTGGAGCTGCTCTTGTTGTTGGGCCAATTGTTGTTGATGGTGTTGCACTTGCAATTGTTGTGGTTGGAGCTTCAATTGTTGTCTGGGCAGCTGTTGTTGGTGGTGCTGCACTTGTCGTTTTAGCTATGGTTGTGGGTGCTGCTGCAGTTGTAGTTGGAGCGGTTGTTTTGATTTGACCTGCACTTGTTGAGGCAATGGTTGTCAGTGGTGCTGCACTTGTAGCTGGAGCAATTGTTGTGGTTGGAGCTTCAATTGATGTGTGGGCAGTTGTTGTTGGTGGTGCTGCACTTGTCGTTTTAGCTATGGTTGTGGGTGCTGCTGCAGTTGCAGTTGGAGGAGTTGTTGTGATTGGAGCTGGACTTGTAGCTGGAGCAATTGTTGTCTGTGCAGCTGCAGTTGTAGTTGGAGCAGTTGTTTTGATTGGACCTGCACTTGTTGAGGCAATGGTTGTCAGTGGTGCTGCACTTGTACCTGGAGCAATTGTTGTGTGTGCTGCTGCAGTCGTTGTGTGAGCTCTTGTTGGGGTTGGAGCTTCACTTGCCGTCTGAGCTGCTGTTGGTGGTGGTGCTGCACTTGTAGTTTTAGCAATGGTTGTGGGTGCTGCTGCAGTTGTAATTGGAGCAGATGTTGTGATTGGAGCTGCACTTGCTGTTGGGACGATTGTTGTTGAACGGGTTGCACTTGCAGTTGTTGGAGTTGGAGCTTCACTTGTTGTCTGGGCAGCTGTTGGTGGTGCGGAACTTGTCGTTTTAGCTATGGTTGTGGGTGCTGCTGCAGTTGCAGTTGGAGGAGTTGTTGTGATTGGAGCTGGACTTGTAGCTGGAGCAATTGTTGTCTGTGCAGCTGCAGTTGTAGTTGGAGCAGTTGTTTTGATTTGACCTGCGCTTGTTGAGGCAATGGTTGTCAGTGGTGCTGCACTTGTAGCTGGAGCAATTGTTGTGTGTGCTGCTGCCGTTTTAGTGTGAGAAATTGTTGTTGTTGGAGCTTCACTTGTAGTTTCTTCAATCGTTGGGGTTGGAGTTGCTCTTGTTGTTGGTCCAATTGTTGTTGATGGGATTGCACTTGCAATTGGAGCAACTGTTGTGGTAGGAGCTTCAATTGTTGTGTGGGCAGTTGTTGTTGGTGGTGCGGCACTTGTCGTTTTAGCAATGGTTGTGGATGCAGCTGCAGTTGTAGTTGGAGCAATTGTTGTGGTTGGAGCTTCACTTGTAGGTGGAGAACGTGTTGTGGCAGAAACTGCACTTGTTGTTGGAGTTATTGTTGTGCCTGGAGCTGGACTTGTAGTTTCTTCAATTGTTGGGGTTGGAGGTGCTCTTGTTGTTGGGCCAATTGTTGTTGATGGGATTGCACTTGCAATTGGAGCAACCTTTGTGGTAGGAGCTTCAATTGATGTGTGGGAAGTAGTTGTTGGTGCTGCTGCACTTGTCGTTTTAGCTATGGTTGTGGGTGCTGCTGCAGTTGCAGTTGGAGGAGTTGTTGTGATTGGAGCTGGACTTGTAGCTGGAGCAATTGTTGTCTGTGCAGCTGCAGTCGTAGTTGGAGCAGATGCTGTGATTGGAGCTGCACTTGTTGTTGGGGAAATTGTTGTCAGTGGTGCGGCACTTGTAGCTGGAGAAATGGTTGTGTATTCTGCTGCAGTTGTAGTGTGAGCAATTGTCGTGGTTGGAGCTTTACTTCTTGGTGGAATAGCTGTTGAGGCTGGAACTGCACTTGTTGAGGTTGGAATTTCACTTGTCTGGGCAGTTGTTGTTGGTGGTACGGCACTTGTCGTTTTAGCAATGGTTGTGGATGCAGGTGCAGTTGTAGTTGGAGCAGTTGTGTGTGTTGCTGCAGTTGTAGTTGGAGCAATTGTTGTGGTTGGAGCTTCACTTGTAGGTGGAGAACCTGTTGTGGCTGAAACTGCACTTGTTGTTGGAGTAATTGTTGTGCCTGGAGCTGGACTTGTAGTTCCTTCAATTGTTGGGGTTGGAGTTGCTCTTGTCGTTAGGCCAATTGTTGTTGATCGGGTTGCAGTTGTTGGAGTTGGAGCTTCACTTGTTGTCTGGGCAGCTGTTGGTGGTGCGGAACTTGTCGTTTTAGCTATGGTTGTGGGTGCTGCTGCAGTTGCAGTTGGAGGAGTTGTTGTGATTGGAGCTGGACTTGTAGCTGGAGCAATTGTTGTCTGTGCAGCTGCAGTTGTAGTTGGAGCAGTTGTTTTGATTTGACCTGCACTTGTTGAGGCAATGGTTGTCAGTGGTGCTGCACTTGTAGCTGGAGAAATTGTTGTGTGTTCTGCTGCCGTTTTAGTGTGAGAAATTGTTGTTGTTGGAGCTTCACTTGTAGTTTCTTCAATAGTTGGGGTTGGAGGTGCTCTTGTTGTTGGGCAAATTGTTGTTGATGGGATTGCACTTGCAATTGAAGCACTTGTCGTTTTAGCAATGGTGGTGGGTGCAGCGGCAGTTGAAGTTGGAACAGTTGTTGTGATTGGAGCTGCACTTGTTGTTGAAGTGATTGTTGTCAGTGGTGCTGCAGTTGTAGTTGGAGCAATTGTTGTGGTTTGAGCTTCACTTGTAGGTGGAGAAACTCTTGTGGCTGAAACTGCACTTGTTGTTGGACCACTTGTTGTGCTTGGGGCTTCGCTTGTAGTTTCTTCAATTGTTGGGGTTGGAGCTTCACTTGTAGGTGGAGAAACTCTTGTGGCTGTAACTGCACTTGTTGTTGGACTAATTGTTGTGCCTGGAGCTGGACTTGTAGTTCCTTCAATTGTTGGGGTTGGAGTTGCTCTTGTTTTTGGGTTAATTGTCGTTGATGGGATTGCACTTGCAATTGGAGCAACTGTTGTGGTAGGAGCTTCAATTGTTGTGTGGGCAGTTGTTGTTGGTGGGGCAGCACTTGTCGTTTTAGCAATGGTGGTGGGTGCAGCGGCAGTTGAAGTTGGAACAGTTGTTGTGATTGGAGCTGCACTTGTTGTTGAAGTGATTGTTGTCAGTGGTGCTGCACTTGTACCTGGAGCAATTGTTGTGTGTGCTGCTGCAGTCGTGTGAGCTCTTGTTGGGGTTGGAGCTTCACTTGCCGTCTGAGCTGCTGTTGGTGGTGGTGCTGCATTTGTTGTTTTAGCAATGGTTGTGGGTGCTGCTGCAGTTGTAGTTGGAGCAGATGTTGTGATTGGAGCTGCACTTGCTGTTGGGGCGATTGTTGTCAGTGATGCTGCAGTTGTAGTTGGAGCAATTGTTGTGGTTGGTGCTTCAATTGATGGGTGGGCAGTTGTTGTTGGTGGTGCTGCACTTGTCGTTTTAGCTATGGTTGTGGGTGCTGTTGCAGTTGGAGGAGTTGTTGTGATTGGAGCTGGACTTGTAGCTGGAGCAATTGTTGTCTGTGCTGCTGCAGTCATTGTGTGAGCTCTTGTTGGGGTTGGAGCTTCAGTTGTCATCAGGGCTGCTGTTGGTGGTGGTGCTGCACTTGTCGTTTTAGCAATGGTTGTGGGTGCTGCTGCAGTTGTAGTTGGAACAGATGTTGTGATTGGAGCTGCTCTTGTTGTTGGGCCAATTGTTGTTGATGGTGTTGCACTTGCAATTGTTGTGGTTGGAGCTTCAATTGTTGTCTGGGCAGCTGTTGTTGGTGGTGCTGCACTTGTCGTTTTAGCTATGGTTGTGGGTGCTGCTGCAGTTGTAGTTGGAGCAGTTGTTTTGATTTGACCTGCACTTGTTGAGGCAATGGTTGTCAGTGGTGCTGCACTTGTAGCTGGAGCAATTGTTGTGGTTGGAGCTTCAATTGATGTGTGGGCAGTTGTTGTTGGTGGTGCTGCACTTGTCGTTTTAGCTATGGTTGTGGGTGCTGCTGCAGTTGCAGTTGGAGGAGTTGTTGTGATTGGAGCTGGACTTGTAACTGGAGCAATTGTTGTCTGTGCAGCTGCAGTTGTAGTTGGAGCAGTTGTTTTGATTGGACCTGCACTTGTTGAGGCAATGGTTGTCAGTGGTGCTGCACTTGTACCTGGAGCAATTGTTGTCTGTGCTGCTGCAGTCGTTGTGTGAGCTCTTGTTGGGGTTGGAGCTTCACTTGCCGTCTGAGCTGCTGTTGCTGGTGGTGCTGCACTTGTAGTTTTAGCAATGGTTGTGGGTGCTGCTGCAGTTGTAGTTGGAGCAGATGTTGTGATTGGAGCTGCACTTGCTGTTGGGGCGATTGTTGTCAGTGATGCTGCAGTTGTAGTTGGAGCAATTGTTGTGGTTGGTGCTTCAATTGATGGGTGGGCAGTTGTTGTTGGTGGTGCTGCACTTGTCGTTTTAGCTATGGTTGTGGGTGCTGCTGCAGTTGCAGTTGGAGGAGTTGTTGTGATTGGAGCTGGACTTGTAGCTGGAGCAATTGTTGTCTGTGCTGCTGCAGTCATTGTGTGAGCTCTTGTTGGGGTTGGAGCTTCAGTTGTCATCTGGGCTGCTGTTGGTGGTGGTGCTGCACTTGTCGTTTTAGCAATGGTTGTGGGTGCTGCTGCAGTTGTAGTTGGAACAGATGTTGTGATTGGAGCTGCTCTTGTTGTTGGGCCAATTGTTGTTGATGGTGTTGCACTTGCAATTGTTGTGGTTGGAGCTTCAATTGTTGTCTGGGCAGCTGTTGTTGGTGGTGCTGCACTTGTCGTTTTAGCTATGGTTGTGGGTGCTGCTGCAGTTGTAGTTGGAGCAGATGCTGTGATTGGAGCTGCACTTGTTGTTGGGGAAATTGTTGTCAGTGTTGCGGCACTTGTAGCTGGAGAAATGGTTGTGTATTCTGCTGCAGTTGTAGTGTGAGCAATTGTCGTGGTTGGAGCTTTACTTCTTGGTGGAATACCTGTTGAGGCTGGAACTGCACTTGTTGAGGTTGGAACTTCACTTGTCTGGGCAGTTGTTGTTGGTGGTACGGCACTTGTCGTTTTAGCAATGGTTGTGGATGCAGGTGCAGTTGTAGTTGGAGCAGTTGTGTGTGTTGCTGCAGTTGTAGTTGGAGCAATTGTTGTGGTTGGAGCTTCACTTGTAGGTGGATAACCTGTTGTGGCTGAAACTGCACTTGTTGTTGGAGTAATTGTTGTGCCTGGAGCTGGACTTGTAGTTCCTTCAATTGTTTGGGTTGGAGTTGCTCTTGTTGTTGGGCCAATTGTTGTTGATCGGGTTGCACTTGCAGTTGTTGGAGTTGGAGCTTCACTTGTTGTCTGGGCAGCTGTTGGTGGTGCGGAACTTGTCGTTTTAGCTATGGTTGTGGGTGCTGCTGCAGTTGCAGTTGGAGGAGTTGTTGTGATTGGAGCTGGACTTGTAGCTGGAGCAATTGTTGTCTCTGCAGCTGCAGTTGTAGTTGGAGCAGTTGTTTTGATTTGACCTGCACTTGTTGAGGCAATGGTTGTCAGTGGTGCTGCACTTGTAGCTGGAGCAATTGTTGTGTGTGCTGCTGCCGTTTTAGTGTGAGAAATTGTTGTTGTTGGAGCTTCACTTTTAGTTTCTTCAATAGTTGGGGTTGGAGGTGCTCTTGTTGTTGGGCCAATTGTTGTTGATGGGATTGCATTTGCAATTGGAGCAACTGTTGTGGTAGGAGCTTCAATTGTTGTGTGGGCAGTTGTTGGTGGTGCGGCACTAGTCGTTTTAGCAATGGTTGTGGGTGCAGCGGCAGTTGTAGTTGGAACAGTTGTTGTGATTGGAGCTGCACTTATTGTTGGGGCAATTGTTGTAATTGGTGCTGAACTTGTACCTGGAGCAATTGTTGTGTGTGCTGCTGCAGTCATTGTGTGAGCTCTTGTTGGGGTTGGAGCTTCACTTGCCGTCTGGGCTGCTGTTGGTGGTGGTGCTGCACTTGTTTTAGCAATGGTTGTGGGTGCTGCTGCAGTTGTAGTTGGAACAGATGTTGTGATTGGAGCTGCTCTTGTTGTTGGGCCAGTTGTTGTTGATGGTGTTGCACTTGCAATTGTTGTGGTTGGAGCTTCAATTGTTGTCTGGGCAGCTGTTGTTGGTGGTGCTGCACTTGTCGTTTTAGCTATGGTTGTGGGTGCTGCTGCAGTTGTAGTTGGAGCAGTTGTTTTGATTTGACCTGCACTTGTTGAGGCAATGGTTGTCAGTGGTGCTGCACTTGTAGCTGGAGCAATTGTTGTGATTGGAGCTTCAATTGATGTGTGGGCAGTTGTTGGTGGTGCGGCACTTGTCGTTTTAGCAATGGTTGTGGATGCAGCTGCAGTTGTAGTTGGAGCAGTTGTGTGTGTTGCTGCAGTTGTAGTTGGAGCAATTGTTGTGGTTGGAGCTTCACTTGTAGGTGGAGAACCTGTTGTGGCAGAAACTGCACTTGTTGTTGGAGTTATTGTTGTGCCTGGAGCTGGACTTGTAGTTTCTTCAATTGTTGGGGTTGGAGGTGCTCTTGTTGTTGGGCCAAATGTTGTTGATGGGATTGCACTTGCAATTGAAGCAACCTTTGTGGTAGGAGCTTCAATTGATGTGTGGGAAGTAGTTGTTGGTCCTGCTGCACTTGTCGTTTTAGCTATGGTTGTGGGTGCTGCTGCAGTTGCAGTTGGAGGAGTTGTTGTGATTGGAGCTGGACTTGTAGCTGGAGCAATTGTTGTCTGTGCAGCTGCAGTCGTAGTTGGAGCAGATGCTGTGATTGGAGCTGCACTTGTTGTTGGGGAAATTGTTGTCAGTGGTGCGGCACTTGTAGCTGGAGAAATGGTTGTGTATTCTGCTGCAGTTGTAGTGTGAGCAATTGTCGTGGTTGGAGCTTTACTTCTTGGTGGAATAGCTGTTGAGGCTGGAACTGCACTTGTTGAGGTTGGAACTTCACTTGTCTGGGCAGTTGTTGTTGGTGGTACGGCACTTGTCGTTTTAGCAATGGTTGTGGATGCAGGTGCAGTTGTAGTTGGAGCAGTTGTGTGTGTTGCTGCAGTTGTAGTTGGAGCAATTGTTGTGGTTGGAGCTTCACTTGTAGGTGGATAACCTGTTGTGGCTGAAACTGCACTTGTTGTTGGAGTAATTGTTGTGCCTGGAGCTGGACTTGTAGTTCCTTCAATTGTTTGGGTTGGAGTTGCTCTTGTTGTTGGGCCAATTGTTGTTGATCGGGTTGCACTTGCAGTTGTTGGAGTTGGAGCTTCACTTGTTGTCTGGGCAGCTGTTGGTGGTGCGGAACTTGTCGTTTTAGCTATGGTTGTGGGTGCTGCTGCAGTTGCAGTTGGAGGAGTTGTTGTGATTGGAGCTGGACTTGTAGCTGGAGCAATTGTTGTCTGTGCAGCTGCAGTTGTAGTTGGAGCAGTTGTTTTGATTTGACCTGCACTTGTTGAGGCAATGGTTGTCAGTGGTGCTGCACTTGTAGCTGGAGCAATTGTTGTGTGTGCTGCTGCCGTTTTAGTGTGAGAAATTGTTGTTGTTGGAGCTTCACTTGTAGTTTCTTCAATAGTTGGGGTTGGAGGTGCTCTTGTTGTTGGGCCAATTGTTGTTGATGGGATTGCACTTGCAATTGGAGCAACTGTTGTGGTAGGAGCTTCAATTGTTGTGTGGGCAGTTGTTGGTGGTGCGGCACTAGTCGTTTTAGCAATGGTTGTGGGTGCAGCGGCAGTTGTAGTTGGAACAGTTGTTGTGATTGGAGCTGCACTTATTGTTGGGGCAATTGTTGTAATTGGTGCTGAACTTGTACCTGGAGCAATTGTTGTGTGTGCTGCTGCAGTCATTGTGTGAGCTCTTGTTGGGGTTGGAGCTTCACTTGCCGTCTGGGCTGCTGTTGGTGGTGGTGCTGCACTTGTTGTTTTAGCAATGGTTGTGGGTGCTGCTGCAGTTGTAGTTGGAGCAGATGTTGTGATTGGAGCTGCACTTGTTGTTGAAGTGATTGTTGTGCTTGGGGCTTCGCTTGTAGTTTCTTCAATTGTTGGGGTTGGAGCTTCACTTGTAGGTGGAGAAACTCTTGTGGCTGAAACTGCACTTGTTGTTGGACTAATTGTTGTGCCTGGAGCTGCACTTGTTGTTGAAGTGATTGTTGTCAGTGGTGCTGCACTTGTAGCTGGAGCAATTGTTGTGGTTGGAGCTTCAATTGATGTGTGGGCAGTTGTTGTTGGTGGTGCTGCACTTGTCGTTTTAGCTATGGTTGTGGGTGCTGCTGCAGTTGCAGTTGGAGGAGTTGTTGTGATTGGAGCTGGACTTGTAGCTGGAGCAATTGTTGTCTGTGCAGCTGCAGTTGTAGTTGGAGCAGTTGTTTTGATTGGACCTGCACTTGTTGAGGCAATGGTTGTCAGTGGTGCTGCACTTGTACCTGGAGCAATTGTTGTGTGTGCTGCTGCAGTCGTTGTGTGAGGTCTTGTTGGGGTTGGAGCTTCACTTGCCGTCTGAGCTGCTGTTGGTGGTGGTGCTGCACTTGTAGTTTTAGCAATGGTTGTGGGTGCTGCTGCAGTTGTAGTTGGAGCAGATGTTGTGATTGGAGCTGCACTTGCTGTTGGGGCGCTTGTTGTCAGTGATGCTGCAGTTGTAGTTGGAGCAATTGTTGTGGTTGGTGCTTCAATTGATGGGTGGGCAGTTGTTGTTGGTGGTGCTGCACTTGTCGTTTTAGCTATAGTTGTGGGTGCTGCTGCAGTTGCAGTTGGAGGAGTTGTTGTGATTGGAGCTGCTCTTGTTGTTGGGCCAATTGTTGTTGATGGTGTTGCACTTGCAATTGTTGTGGTTGGAGCTTCAATTGTTGTCTGGGCAGCTGTTGTTGGTGGTGCTGCACTTGTCGTTTTAGCTATGGTTGTGGGTGCTGCTGCAGTTGTAGTTGGAACAGTTGTTGTGATTGGAGCTGGACTTGTAGCTGGAGCAATTGTTGTCTGTGCAGCTGCAGTTGTAGTTGGAGCAGTTGTTTTGATTTGACCTGCACTTGTTGAGGCAATGGTTGTCAGAGGTGCTGCACTTGTAGCTGGAGCAATTGTTGTGGTTGGAGCTTCAATTGTTGTCTGGGCAGCTGTTGTTGGTGGTGCTGCACTTGTCGTTTTAGCTATGGTTTTGGGTGCTGCTGCAGTTGTAGTTGGAGCAGTTGTTTTGATTTGACCTGCACTTGTTGAGGCAATGGTTGTCAGTGGTGCTGCACTTGTAGTTGGAGCAATTGTTGTGGTTGGAGCTTCAATTGATGTGTGGGCAGTTGTTGTTGGTGGTGCTGCACTTGTCGTTTTAGCTATGGTTGTGGGTGCTGCTGCAGTTGCAGTTGGAGGAGTTGTTGTGATTGGAGCTGGACTTGTAGCTGGAGCAATTGTTGTCTGTGCAGCTGCAGTTGTAGTTGGAGCAGTTGTTTTGATTGGACCTGCACTTGTTGAGGCAATGGTTGTCAATGGTGCTGCACTTGTACCTGGAGCAATTGTTGTGTGTGCTGCTGCAGTCGTTGTGTGAGCTCTTGTTGGGGTTGGAGCTTCACTTGCCGTCTGAGCTGCTGTTGGTGGTGGTGCTGCACTTGTAGTTTTAGCAATGGTTGTGGGTGCTGCTGCAGTTGTAGTTGGAGCAGATGTTGTGATTGGAGCTGCACTTGCTGTTGGGGCGATTGTTGTCAGTGATGCTGCAGTTGTAGTTGGAGCAATTGTTGTGGTTGGTGCTTCAATTGATGGGTGGGCAGTTGTTGTTGGTGGTGCTGCACTTGTCGTTTTAGCTATGGTTGTGGGTGCTGCTGCAGTTGCAGTTGGAGGAGTTGTTGTGATTGGAGCTGGACTTGTAGCTGGAGCAATTGTTGTCTGTGCTGCTGCAGTCGTTGTGTGTGCTCTTGTTGGGGTTGGAGCTTCACTTGCCGTCTGAGCTGCTGTTGCTGGTGGTGCTGCACTTGTAGTTTTTGCAATGGTTGTGGGTGCTGCTGCAGTTGTAGTTGGAGCAGATGTTGTGATTGGAGCTGCTCTTGCTGTTGGGGCGATTGTTGTCAGTGATGCTGCAGTTGTAGTTGGAGCAATTGTTGTGGTTGGTGCTTCAATTGATGGGTGGGCAGTTGTTGTTGGTGGTGCTGCACTTGTCGTTTTAGCTATGGTTGTGGGTGCTGCTGCAGTTGCAGTTGGAGGAGTTGTTGTGATTGGAGCTGGACTTGTAGCTGGAGCAATTGTTGTCTGTGCTGCTGCAGTCATTGTGTGAGCTCTTGTTGGGGTTGGAGCTTCAGTTGTCATCTGGGCTGCTGTTGGTGGTGGTGCTGCACTTGTCGTTTTAGCAATGGTTGTGGGTGCTGCTGCAGTTGTAGTTGGAACAGATGTTGTGATTGGAGCTGCTCTTGTTGTTGGGCCAATTGTTGTTGATGGTGTTGCACTTGCAATTGTTGTGGTTGGAGCTTCAATTGTTGTCTGGGCAGCTGTTGTTGGTGGTGCTGCACTTGTCGTTTTAGCTATGGTTGTGGGTGCTGCTGCAGTTGTAGTTGGAGCAGTTGTTTTGATTTGACCTGCACTTGTTGAGGCAATGGTTGTCAGTGGTGCTGCACTTGTAGCTGGAGCAATTGTTGTGATTGGAGCTTCAATTGATGTGTGGGCAGTTGTTGGTGGTGCTGCACTTGTCGTTTTAGCTATGGTTGTGGGTGCTGCTGCAGTTGCAGTTGGAGGAGTTGTTGTGATTGGAGCTGGACTTGTAGCTGGAGCAATTGTTGTCTGTGCAGCTGCAGTTGTAGTTGGAGCAGTTGTTTTGATTGGACCTTCACTTGTTGAGGCAATGGTTGTCAGTGGTGCTGCACTTGTAGCTGGAGCAATTGTTGTGTGTGCTGCTGCCGTTTTAGTGTGAGAAATTGTTGTTGTTGGAGCTTCACTTGTAGTTTCTTCAATCGTTGGGGTTGGAGTTGCTCTTGTTGTTGGTCCAATTGTTGTTGATGGGATTGCACTTGCAATTGGAGCAACTGTTGTGGTAGGAGCTTCAATTGTTGTGTGGGCAGTTGTTGTTGGTGGTGCGGCACTTGTCGTTTTAGCAATGGTTGTGGATGCAGCTGCAGTTGTAGTTGGAGCAGTTGTGTGTGTTGCTGCAGTTGTAGTTGGAGCAATTGTTGTGATTGGAGCTTCAATTGATGTGTGGGCAGTTGTTGGTGGTGCTGCACTTGTCGTTTTAGCTATGGTTGTGGGTGCTGCTGCAGTTGCAGTTGGAGGAGTTGTTGTGATTGGAGCTGGACTTGTAGCTGGAGCAATTGTTGTCTGTGCAGCTGCAGTTGTAGTTGGAGCAGTTGTTTTGATTGGACCTGCACTTGTTGAGGCAATGGTTGTCAGTGGTGCTGCTCTTGTAGCTGGAGCAATTGTTGTGTGTGCTGCTGCCGTTTTAGTGTGAGAAATTGTTGTTGTTGGAGCTTCACTTGTAGTTTCTTCAATCGTTGGGGTTGGAGTTGCTCTTGTTGTTGGTCCAATTGTTGTTGATGGGATTGCACTTGCAATTGGAGCAACTGTTGTGGTAGGAGCTTCAATTGTTGTGTGGGCAGTTGTTGTTGGTGGTGCGGCACTTGTCGTTTTAGCAATGGTTGTGGATGCAGCTGCAGTTGTAGTTGGAGCAGTTGTGTGTGTTGCTGCAGTTGTAGTTGGAGCAATTGTTGTGGTTGGAGCTTCACTTGTAGGTGGAGAACCTGTTGTGGCAGAAACTGCACTTGTTGTTGGAGTTATTGTTGTGCCTGGAGCTGGACTTGTAGTTTCTTCAATTGTTTGGGTTGGAGGTGCTCTTGTTGTTGGGCCAAATGTTGTTGATGGGATTGCACTTGCAATTGAAGCAACCTTTGTGGTAGGAGCTTCAATTGATGTGTGGGAAGTAGTTGTTGGTCCTGCTGCACTTGTCGTTTTAGCTATGGTTGTGGGTGCTGCTGCAGTTGCAGTTGGAGGAGTTGTTGTGATTGGAGCTGGACTTGTAGCTGGAGCAATTGTTGTCTGTGCAGCTGCAGTCGTAGTTGGAGCAGATGCTGTGATTGGAGCTGCACTTGTTGTTGGGGAAATTGTTGTCAGTGGTGCGGCACTTGTAGCTGGAGAAATGGTTGTGTATTCTGCTGCAGTTGTAGTGTGAGCAATTGTCGTGGTTGGAGCTTTACTTCTTGGTGGAATACCTGTTGAGGCTGGAACTGCACTTGTTGAGGTTGGAACTTCACTTGTCTGGGCAGTTGTTGTTGGTGGTACGGCACTTGTCGTTTTAGCAATGGTTGTGGATGCAGGTGCAGTTGTAGTTGGAGCAGTTGTGTGTGTTGCTGCAGTTGTAGTTGGAGCAATTGTTGTGGTTGGAGCTTCACTTGTAGGTGGATAACCTGTTGTGGCTGAAACTGCACTTGTTGTTGGAGTAATTGTTGTGCCTGGAGCTGGACTTGTAGTTCCTTCAATTGTTGGGGTTGGAGTTGCTCTTGTTGTTGGGCCAATTGTTGTTGATGGGGTTGCACTTGCAGTTGTTGGAGTTAGAGCTTCACTTGTTGTCTGGGCAGCTGTTGGTGGTGCGGAACTTGTCGTTTTAGCTATGGTTGTGGGTGCTGCTGCAGTTGCAGTTGGAGGAGTTGTTGTGATTGGAGCTGGACTTGTAGCTGGAGCAATTGTTGTCTGTGCAGCTGCAGTTGTAGTTGGAGCAGTTGTTTTGATTGGACCTGCACTTGTTGAGGCAATGGTTGTCAGTGGTGCTGCACTTGTACCTGGAGCAATTGTTGTGTGTGCTGCTGCAGTTGTTGTGTGAGGTCTTGTTGGGGTTGGAGCTTCACTTGCCGTCTGAGCTGCTGTTGGTGGTGGTGCTGCACTTGTAGTTTTAGCAATGGTTGTGGGTGCTGCTGCAGTTGTAGTTGGAGCAGATGTTGTGATTGGAGCTGCACTTGCTGTTGGGGCGATTGTTGTCAGTGATGCTGCAGTTGTAGTTGGAGCAATTGTTGTGGTTGGTGCTTCAATTGATGGGTGGGCAGTTGTTGTTGGTGGTGCTGCACTTGTCGTTTTAGCTATAGTTGTGGGTGCTGCTGCAGTTGCAGTTGAAGGAGTTGTTGTGATTGGAGCTGGACTTGTAGCTGGAGCAATTGTTGTCTGTGCTGCTGCAGTCATTGTGTGAGCTCTTGTTGGGGTTGGAGCTTCAGTTGTCATCTGGGCTGCTGTTGGTGGTGGTGCTGCACTTGTCGTTTTAGCAATGGTTGTGGGTGCTGCTGCAGTTGTAGTTGGAACAGATGTTGTGATTGGAGCTGCTCTTGTTGTTGGGCCAATTGTTGTTGATGGTGTTGCACTTGCAATTGTTGTGGTTGGAGCTTCAATTGTTGTCTGGGCAGCTGTTGTTGGTGGTGCTGCACTTGTCGTTTTAGCTATGGTTGTGGGTGCTGCTGCAGTTGTAGTTGGAGCAGTTGTTTTGATTTGACCTGCACTTGTTGAGGCAATGGTTGTCAGTGGTGCTGCACTTGTAGCTGGAGCAATTGTTGTGGTTGGAGCTTCAATTGATGTGTGGGCAGTTGTTGTTGGTGGTGCTGCACTTGTCGTTTTAGCTATGGTTGTGGGTGCTGCTGCAGTTGCAGTTGGAGGAGTTGTTGTGATTGGAGCTGGATTTGTAGCTGGAGCAATTGTTGTCTGTGCAGCTGCAGTTGTAGTTGGGGCAGTTGTTTTCATTTGACCTGCACTTGTTGAGGCAATGGTTGCCAGTGGTGCTGCACTTGTAGCTGGAGCAATTGTTGTGTGTGCTGCTGCAGTTTTAGTGTGAGAAATTGTTGTGGTTTGAGCTTCACTTGTACTTTCTTCAATTGTTGGGGTTGGAGTTGCTCTTGTTGTTGGGCCAATTGTTGTTGATGGGGTTGCACTTGGAGTTGTTGGGGTTGGAGCTTCACTTGTTGTTTGGGCAGCTGTTGTTGGTGGTTCAACACTTGTCTTTTTAGCTATGGTTGTGGGTGCTGCTGCAGTTGTAGTTGGAACAGATGTTGTGATTGGAGCTGCTCTTGTTGGGCTAATTGTTGTTGATGGGGTTGCACTTGCAATTGTTGTGGTTGGAGCTTCAATTGTTGTCTGGGCAGCTGTTGTTGGTGGTGCTGCACTTGTCGTTTTAGCTATGGTTGTGGGTGCTGCTGCAGTTGCAGTTGGAGGAGTTGTTGTGATTGGAGCTGGACTTGTAGCTGGAGCACTTGTTGTCTGTGCAGCTGCAGTTGTAGTTGGGGCAGTTGTTTTCATTTGACCTGCACTTGTTGAGGCAATGGTTGCCAGTGGTGCTGCACTGGTAGCTGGAGCAATTGTTGTGTGTGCTGCTGCAGTTTTAGTGTGAGAAATTGTTGTGGTTTGAGCTTCACTTGTAGTTTCTTCAATTGTTGGGGTTGGAGTTGCTCTTGTTGTTGGGCCAATTGTTGTTGATGGGGTTGCACTTGCAGTTGTTGGGGTTGGAGCTTCACTTGTTGTTTGGGCAGCTGTTGTTGGTGGTGCAACACTTGTCTTTTTAGCTATGGTTGTGGGTGCTGCTGCAGTCGTGTGAGCTCTTGTTGGGGTTGGAGCTTCACTTGCCGTCTGAGCTGCTGTTGGTGGTGGTGCTGCACTTGTTGTTTTAGCAATGGTTGTGGGTGCTGCTGCAGTTGTAGTTTGAGCAGTTGTTTTGATTTGACCTGCACTTGTTGAGGTAATGGTTGTCAGTTGTGCTGCACTTGTAGCTGGAGCAATTGTTGTGGTTGGAGCTTCAATTGATGTGTGGGCAGTTGTTGTTGGTGGTGCTGCACTTGTCGTTTTAGCTATGGTTGTGGGTGCTGCTGCAGTTGTAGTTTGAGCAGTTGTTTTGATTTGACCTGCACTTGTTGAGGTAATGGTTGTCAGTGGTGCTGCACTTGTAGTTGGAGCAATTGTTGTGTCTGCTGCTGCCGTTGTAGTTGGAGCAGATGTTGTGATTGGAGCTGCACTTGTTGTTGAAGTGATTGTTGTCAGTGGTGCTGCACTTGTACCTGGAGCAATTGTTGTGTGTGCTGCTGCAGTCGTTGTGTGAGCAATTGTTGTGGTTGGTGCTTCAATTGATGGGTGGGCAGTTGTTGTTGGTGGTGCTGCACTTGTCGTTTTAGCAATGGTTGTGGGTGCTGCTGCAGTTGTAGTTGGAACAGATGTTGTGATTTGAGCTGGACTTGTAGCTGGAGCAATTGTTGTCTGTGCAGCTGCAGTTGTAGTTGGAGCAGTTGTTTTCATTTGACCTGCACTTGTTGAGGCAATGGTTGTCAGTGGTGCTGCACTTGTAGCTGGAGCAATTGTTGTTTGTGCTGCTGACGTTTTAGTGTGAGAAATTGTTGTTGTTGGAGCTTCACTTGTAGTTTCTTCTATCGTTGGGGTTGGAGTTGCTCTTGTTGTTGGTCCAATTGTTGTTGATGGGATTGCACTTGCAATTGGAGCAACTGTTGTGGTAGGAGCTTCAATTGTTGTGTGGGCAGTTGTTGTTGGTGGTGCGGCACTTGTCGTTTTAGCAATGGTTGTGGGTGCAGCGGCAGTTGTAGTTGGAACAGTTGTTGTGATTGGAGCTGCACCTATTGTTGGGGCAATTGTTGTCATTGGTGCTGCACTTGTACCTGGAGAAATTGTTTTGTGTGCTGCTGCAGTCATTGTGTGAGCTCTTGTTGGGGTTGGAGCTGCACTTGCTGTTGGGGCGATTGTTGTCAGTGATGCTGCAGTTGTAGTTGGAGCAATTGTTGTGGTTGGAGCTTCAATTGATGTGTGGGCAGTTGTTGTTGGTGGTGCTGCACTTGTCGTTTTAGCTATGGTTGTGGGTGCTGCTGCAGTTGCAGTTGGAGGAGTTGTTGTGATTGGAGCTGGACTTGTAGCTGGAGCAATTGTTGTCTGTGCAGCTGCAGTTGTAGTTGGAGCAGTTGTTTTGATTTGACCTGCACTTGTTGAGGCAATGGTTGTCAGTGGTGCTGCACTTGTAGCTGGAGCAATTGTTGTGGTTGGAGCTTCAATTGATGTGTGGGCAGTTGTTGTTGGTGGTGCTGCACTTGTTGTTTTAGCAATGGTTGGGGGTGCTGCTGCAGTTGTAGTTGGAACAGATGTTGTGATTGGAGCTGCACTTGTTGTTGAAGTGATTGTTGTCAGTGGTGCTGCACTTGTACCTGGAGCAATTGTTGTGTGTGCTGCTGCAGTCGTTGTGTGAGCTCTTGTTGGGGTTGGAGCTTCACTTGCCATCTGAGCTGCTGTTGGTGGTGGTGCTGCACTTGTTGTTTTAGCAATGGTTGTGGGTGCTGCTGCAGTTGTAGTTGGAGCAGATGTTGTGATTGGAGCTGCACTTGCTGTTGGGGCGATTGTTGTCAGTGATGCTGCAGTTGTAGTTGGAGCAATTGTTGTGGTTGGAGCTTCAATTGATGTGTGGGCAGTTGTTGTTGGTGGTGCTGCACTTGTCGTTTTAGCTATGGTTGTGGGTGCTGCTGCAGTTGCAGTTGGAGGAGTTGTTGTGATTGGAGCTGGACTTGTAGCTGGAGCAATTGTTGTCTGTGCAGCTGCAGTTGTAGTTGGAGCAGTTGTTTTGATTTGATCTGCACTTGTTGAGGCAATGGTTGTCAGTGGTGCTGCACTTGTAGTTGGAGCAGATGTTGTGTGTGCTGCTGCCGTTGTAGTTGGAGCAGATGTTGTGATTGGAGCTGCACTTGTTGTTGAAGTGATTGTTGTCAGTGGTGCTGCAGTTGTAGTTGGAGCAATTGTTGTGGTTGGAGCTTCACTTGTAGGTGGAGAAACTCTTGTGGCTGAAACTGCACTTGTTGTTGGACTAATTGTTGTGCCTGGAGCTGGACTTGTAGTTCCTTCAATTGTTGGGGTTGGAGTTGCTCTTGTTTTTGGCTTAATTGTCGTTGATGGGATTGCACTTGCAATTGGAGCAACTGTTGTGGTAGGAGCTTCAATTGTTGTGTGGGCAGTTGTTGTTGGTGGGGCAGCACTTGTCGTTTTAGCAATGGTGGTGGGTGCAGCGGCAGTTGAAGTTGGAACAGTTGTTGTGATTGGAGCTGCACTTGTTGTTGAAGTGATTGTTGTCAGTGGTGCTGCACTTGTACCTGGAGCAATTGTTGTGTGTGCTGCTGCAGTCGTGTGAGCTCTTGTTGGGGTTGGAGCTTCACTTGCCGTCTGAGCTGCTGTTGGTGGTGGTGCTGCACTTGTTGTTTTAGCAATGGCTGTGGGTGCTGCTGCAGTTGTAGTTGGAGAAGATGTTGTGATTGGAGCTGCACTTGCTGTTGGGGCGATTGTTGTCAGTGATGCTGCAGTTGTAGTTGGAGCAATTGTTGTGGTTGGAGCTTCAATTGATGTGTGGGCAGTTGTTGTTGGTGGTGCTGCACTTGTCGTTTTAGCTATGGTTGTGGGTGCTGCTGCAGTTGCAGTTGGAGGAGTTGTTGTGATTGGAGCTGGACTTGTAGCTGGAGCAATTGTTGTCTGTGCAGCTGCAGTTGTAGTTGGAGCAGTTGTTTTGATTTGACCTGCACTTGTTGAGGCAATGGTTGTCAGTGGTGCTGCACTTGTAGTTGGAGCAATTGTTGTGTCTGCTGCTGCCGTTGTAGTTGGAGCAGATGTTGTGATTGGAGCTGCACTTGTTGTTGAAGTGATTGTTGTCAGTGGTGCTGCAGTTGTAGTTGGAGCAATTGTTGTGGTTGGAGCTTCACTTGTAGGTGGAGAAACTCTTGTGGCTGAAACTGCACTTGTTGTTGGACTAATTGTTGTGCCTGGAGCTGGACTTGTAGTTCCTTCAATTGTTGGGGTTGGAGTTGCTCTTGTTTTTGGGTTAATTGTCGTTGATGGGATTGCACTTGCAATTGGAGCAACTGTTGTGGTAGGAGCTTCAATTGTTGTGTGGGCAGTTGTTGTTGGTGGGGCAGCACTTGTCGTTTTAGCAATGGTGGTGGGTGCAGCGGCAGTTGAAGTTGGAACAGTTGTTGTGATTGGAGCTGCACTTGTTGTTGAAGTGATTGTTGTCAGTGGTGCTGCACTTGTACCTGGAGCAATTGTTGTGTGTGCTGCTGCAGTCGTTGTGTGAGCTCTTGTTGGGGTTGGAGCTTCACTTGCCGTCTGAGCTGCTGTTGGTGGTGGTGCTGCACTTGTTGTTTTAGCAATGGTTGTGGGTGCTGCTGCAGTTGTAGTTTGAGCAGTTGTTTTGATTTGACCTGCACTTGTTGAGGCAATGGTTGTCAGTGGTGCTGCACTTGTAGCTGGAGCAATTGTTGTGGTTGGAGCTTCAATTGATGTCTGGGCAGTTGTTGTTGGTGGTGCTGCACTTGTCGTTTTAGCTATGGTTGTGGGTGCTGCTGCAGTTGCAGTTGGAGGAGTTGTTGTGATTGGAGCTGGACTTGTAGCTGGAGCAATTGTTGTCTGTGCAGCTGCAGTTGTAGTTGGAGCAGTTGTTTTGATTTGACCTGCACTTGTTGAGGCAATGGTTGTCAGTGGTGCTGCACTTGTAGTTGGAGCAATTGTTGTGTCTGCTGCTGCCGTTGTAGTTGGAGCAGATGTTGTGATTGGAGCTGCACTTGTTGTTGAAGTGATTGTTGTCAGTGGTGCTGCAGTTGTAGTTGGAGCAATTGTTGTGGTTGGAGCTTCACTTGTAGGTGGAGAAACTCTTGTGGCTGAAACTGCACTTGTTGTTGGACTAATTGTTGTGCCTGGAGCTGGACTTGTAGTTCCTTCAATTGTTGGGGTTGGAGTTGCTCTTGTTTTTGGGTTAATTGTCGTTGATGGGATTGCACTTGCAATTGGAGCAACTGTTGTGGTAGGAGCTTCAATTGTTGTGTGGGCAGTTGTTGTTGGTGGGGCAGCACTTGTCGTTTTAGCAATGGTGGTGGGTGCAGCGGCAGTTGAAGTTGGAACAGTTGTTGTGATTGGAGCTGCACTTGTTGTTGAAGTGATTGTTGTCAGTGGTGCTGCACTTGTACCTGGAGCAATTGTTGTGTGTGCTGCTGCAGTCGTTGTGTGAGCTCTTGTTGGGGTTGGAGCTTCACTTGCCGTCTGAGCTGCTGTTGGTGGTGGTGCTGCACTTGTTGTTTTAGCAATGGTTGTGGGTGCTGCTGCAGTTGTAGTTTGAGCAGTTGTTTTGATTTGACCTGCACTTGTTGAGGCAATGGTTGTCAGTGGTGCTGCACTTGTAGCTGGAGCAATTGTTGTGGTTGGAGCTTCAATTGATGTCTGGGCAGTTGTTGTTGGTGGTGCTGCACTTGTCGTTTTAGCTATGGTTGTGGGTGCTGCTGCAGTTGCAGTTGGAGGAGTTGTTGTGATTGGAGCTGGACTTGTAGCTGGAGCAATTGTTGTCTGTGCAGCTGCAGTTGTAGTTGGAGCAGTTGTTTTGATTTGACCTGCACTTGTTGAGGCAATGGTTGTCAGTGGTGCTGCACTTGTCGTTTTAGCTATGGTTGTGGGTGCTGCTGCAGTTGTAGTTGGAGCAGATGTTGTGATTGGAGCTGCACTTGTTGTTGAAGTGATTGTTGTCAGTGGTGCTGCAGTTGTAGTTGGAGCAATTGTTGTGGTTGGAGCTTCACTTGTAGGTGGAGAAACTCTTGTGGCTGAAACTGCACTTGTTGTTGGACTAATTGTTGTGCCTGGAGCTGGACTTGTAGTTCCTTCAATTGTTGGGGTTGGAGTTGCTCTTGTTTTTGGGTTAATTGTCGTTGATGGGATTGCACTTGCAATTGGAGCAACTGTTGTGGTAGGAGCTTCAATTGTTGTGTGGGCAGTTGTTGTTGGTGGGGCAGCACTTGTCGTTTTAGCAATGGTGGTGGGTGCAGCGGCAGTTGAAGTTGGAACAGTTGTTGTGATTGGAGCTGCACTTGTTGTTGAAGTGATTGTTGTCAGTGGTGCTGCACTTGTACCTGGAGCAATTGTTGTGTGTGCTGCTGCAGTCGTTGTGTGAGCTCTTGTTGGGGTTGGAGCTTCACTTGCCGTCTGAGCTGCTGTTGGTGGTGGTGCTGCACTTGTTGTTTTAGCAATGGTTGTGGGTGCTGCTGCAGTTGTAGTTTGAGCAGTTGTTTTGATTTGACCTGCACTTGTTGAGGTAATGGTTGTCAGTTGTGCTGCACTTGTAGCTGGAGCAATTGTTGTGGTTGGAGCTTCAATTGATGTGTGGGCAGTTGTTGTTGGTGGTGCTGCACTCGTCGTTTTAGCTATGGTTGTGGGTGCTGCTGCAGTTGTAGTTGGAGCAGTTGTTTTGATTTGACCTGCACTTGTTGAGGCAATGGTTGTCAGTGGTGCTGCACTGGTAGCTGGAGCAATTGTTGTGTGTGCTGCTGCAGTTTTAGTGTGAGAAATTGTTGTGGTTTGAGCTTCACTTGTAGTTTCTTCAATTGTTGGGGTTGGAGTTGCTCTTGTTGTTGGGCCAATTGTTGTTGATGGGGTTGCACTTGCAGTTGTTGGGGTTGGAGCTTCACTTGTAGGTGGAGAAACTCTTGTGGCTGAAACTGCACTTGTTGTTGGACTAATTGTTGTGCCTGGAGCTGGACTTGTAGTTCCTTCAATTGTTGGGGTTGGAGTTGCTCTTGTTTTTGGGTTAATTGTCGTTGATGGGATTGCACTTGCAATTGGAGCAACTGTTGTGGTAGGAGCTTCAATTGTTGTGTGGGCAGTTGTTGTTGGTGGGGCAGCACTTGTCGTTTTAGCAATGGTGGTGGGTGCAGCGGCAGTTGAAGTTGGAACAGTTGTTGTGATTGGAGCTGCACTTGTTGTTGAAGTGATTGTTGTCAGTGGTGCTGCACTTGTACCTGGAGCAATTGTTGTGTGTGCTGCTGCAGTCGTTGTGTGAGCTCTTGTTGGGGTTGGAGCTTCACTTGCCGTCTGAGCTGCTGTTGGTGGTGGTGCTGCACTTGTTGTTTTAGCAATGGTTGTGGGTGCTGCTGCAGTTGTAGTTTGAGCAGTTGTTTTGATTTGACCTGCACTTGTTGAGGCAATGGTTGTCAGTGGTGCTGCACTTGTAGCTGGAGCAATTGTTGTGGTTGGAGCTTCAATTGATGTCTGGGCAGTTGTTGTTGGTGGTGCTGCACTTGTCGTTTTAGCTATGGTTGTGGGTGCTGCTGCAGTTGCAGTTGGAGGAGTTGTTGTGATTGGAGCTGGACTTGTAGCTGGAGCAATTGTTGTCTGTGCAGCTGCAGTTGTAGTTGGAGCAGTTGTTTTGATTTGACCTGCACTTGTTGAGGCAATGGTTGTCAGTGGTGCTGCACTTGTAGTTGGAGCAATTGTTGTGTCTGCTGCTGCCGTTGTAGTTGGAGCAGATGTTGTGATTGGAGCTGCACTTGTTGTTGAAGTGATTGTTGTCAGTGGTGCTGCAGTTGTAGTTGGAGCAATTGTTGTGGTTGGAGCTTCACTTGTAGGTGGAGAAACTCTTGTGGCTGAAACTGCACTTGTTGTTGGACTAATTGTTGTGCCTGGAGCTGGACTTGTAGTTCCTTCAATTGTTGGGGTTGGAGTTGCTCTTGTTTTTGGGTTAATTGTCGTTGATGGGATTGCACTTGCAATTGGAGCAACTGTTGTGGTAGGAGCTTCAATTGTTGTGTGGGCAGTTGTTGTTGGTGGGGCAGCACTTGTCGTTTTAGCAATGGTGGTGGGTGCAGCGGCAGTTGAAGTTGGAACAGTTGTTGTGATTGGAGCTGCACTTGTTGTTGAAGTGATTGTTGTCAGTGGTGCTGCACTTGTACCTGGAGCAATTGTTGTGTGTGCTGCTGCAGTCGTTGTGTGAGCTCTTGTTGGGGTTGGAGCTTCACTTGCCGTCTGAGCTGCTGTTGGTGGTGGTGCTGCACTTGTTGTTTTAGCAATGGTTGTGGGTGCTGCTGCAGTTGTAGTTTGAGCAGTTGTTTTGATTTGACCTGCACTTGTTGAGGTAATGGTTGTCAGTTGTGCTGCACTTGTAGCTGGAGCAATTGTTGTGGTTGGAGCTTCAATTGATGTGTGGGCAGTTGTTGTTGGTGGTGCTGCACTTGTCGTTTTAGCTATGGTTGTGGGTGCTGCTGCAGTTGTAGTTGGAGCAGTTGTTTTGATTTGACCTGCACTTGTTGAGGCAATGGTTGTCAGTGGTGCTGCACTGGTAGCTGGAGCAATTGTTGTGTGTGCTGCTGCAGTTTTAGTGTGAGAAATTGTTGTGGTTTGAGCTTCACTTGTAGTTTCTTCAATTGTTGGGGTTGGAGTTGCTCTTGTTGTTGGGCCAATTGTTGTTGATGGGGTTGCACTTGCAGTTGTTGGGGTTGGAGCTTCACTTGTAGGTGGAGAAACTCTTGTGGCTGAAACTGCACTTGTTGTTGGACTAATTGTTGTGCCTGGAGCTGGACTTGTAGTTCCTTCAATTGTTGGGGTTGGAGTTGCTCTTGTTTTTGGGTTAATTGTCGTTGATGGGATTGCACTTGCAATTGGAGCAACTGTTGTGGTAGGAGCTTCAATTGTTGTGTGGGCAGTTGTTGTTGGTGGGGCAGCACTTGTCGTTTTAGCAATGGTGGTGGGTGCAGCGGCAGTTGAAGTTGGAACAGTTGTTGTGATTGGAGCTGCACTTGTTGTTGAAGTGATTGTTGTCAGTGGTGCTGCACTTGTACCTGGAGCAATTGTTTTGTGTGCTGCTGCAGTCGTGTGAGCTCTTGTTGGGGTTGGAGCTTCACTTGCCGTCTGAGCTGCTGTTGGTGGTGGTGCTGCACTTGTTGTTTTAGCAATGGCTGTGGGTGCTGCTGCAGTTGTAGTTGGAGAAGATGTTGTGATTGGAGCTGCACTTGCTGTTGGGGCGATTGTTGTCAGTGATGCTGCAGTTGTAGTTGGAGCAATTGTTGTGGTTGGAGCTTCAATTGATGTGTGGGCAGTTGTTGTTGGTGGTGCTGCACTTGTCGTTTTAGCTATGGTTGTGGGTGCTGCTGCAGTTGCAGTTGGAGGAGTTGTTGTGATTGGAGCTGGACTTGTAGCTGGAGCAATTGTTGTCTGTGCAGCTGCAGTTGTAGTTGGAGCAGTTGTTTTGATTTGACCTGCACTTGTTGAGGCAATGGTTGTCAGTGGTGCTGCACTTGTAGTTGGAGCAATTGTTGTGTCTGCTGCTGCCGTTGTAGTTGGAGCAGATGTTGTGATTGGAGCTGCACTTGTTGTTGAAGTGATTGTTGTCAGTGGTGCTGCAGTTGTAGTTGGAGCAATTGTTGTGGTTGGAGCTTCACTTGTAGGTGGAGAAACTCTTGTGGCTGAAACTGCACTTGTTGTTGGACTAATTGTTGTGCCTGGAGCTGGACTTGTAGTTCCTTCAATTGTTGGGGTTGGAGTTGCTCTTGTTTTTGGCTTAATTGTCGTTGATGGGATTGCACTTGCAATTGGAGCAACTGTTGTGGTAGGAGCTTCAATTGTTGTGTGGGCAGTTGTTGTTGGTGGGGCAGCACTTGTCGTTTTAGCAATGGTGGTGGGTGCAGCGGCAGTTGAAGTTGGAACAGTTGTTGTGATTGGAGCTGCACTTGTTGTTGAAGTGATTGTTGTCAGTGGTGCTGCACTTGTACCTGGAGCAATTGTTGTGTGTGCTGCTGCAGTCGTGTGAGCTCTTGTTGCGGTTGGAGCTTCACTTGCCGTCTGAGCTGCTGTTGGTGGTGGTGCTGCACTTGTTGTTTTAGCAATGGTTGTGGGTGCTGCTGCAGTTGTAGTTGGAGCAGATGTTGTGATTGGAGCTGCACTTGCTGTTGGGGCGATTGTTGTCAGTGATGCTGCAGTTGTAGTTGGAGCAATTGTTGTGGTTGGTGCTTCAATTGATGGATGGGCAGTTGTTGTTGGTGGTGCTGCACTTGTCGTTTTAGCTATGGTTGTGGGTGCTGCTGCAGTTGCAGTTGGAGGAGTTGTTGTGATTGGAGCTGGACTTGTAGCTGGAGCAATTGTTGTCTGTGCTGCTGCAGTCATTGTGTGAGCTCTTGTTGGGGTTGGAGCTTCAGTTGTCATCTGGGCTGCTGTTGGTGGTGGTGCTGCACTTGTCGTTTTAGCAATGGTTGTGGGTGCTGCTGCAGTTGTAGTTGGAACAGATGTTGTGATTGGAGCTGCTCTTGTTGTTGGGCCAATTGTTGTTGATGGTGTTGCACTTGCAATTGTTGTGGTTGGAGCTTCAATTGTTGTCTGGGCAGCTGTTGTTGGTGGTGCTGCACTTGTCGTTTTAGCTATGGTTGTGGGTGCTGCTGCAGTTGCAGTTGGAGGAGTTGTTGTGATTGGAGCTGGACTTGTAGCTGGAGCAATTGTTGTCTGTGCAGCTGCAGTTGTAGTTGGAGCAGTTTTGATTTGACCTGCACTTGTTGAGGCAATGGTTGTCAGTGGTGCTGCACTTGTAGCTGGAGCAATTGTTGTGTGTGCTGCTGCCGTTGTAGTTGGAGCAGATGTTGTGATTGGAGCTGCACTTGTTGTTGAAGTGATTGTTGTCAGTGGTGCTGCAGTTGTAGTTGGAGCAATTGTTGTGGTTGGAGCTTCACTTGTACGTGGAGAAACTCTTGTGGCTGAAACTGCACTTGTTGTTGGACTAATTGTTGTGCCTGGAGCTGGACTTGTAGTTCCTTCAATTGTTGGGGTTGGAGTTGCTCTTGTTTTTGGGTTAATTGTCGTTGATGGGATTGCACTTGCAATTGGAGCAACTGTTGTGGTAGGAGCTTCAATTGTTGTGTGGGCAGTTGTTGTTGGTGGGGCAGCACTTGTCGTTTTAGCAATGGTGGTGGGTGCAGCGGCAGTTGAAGTTGGAACAGTTGTTGTGATTGGAGCTGCACTTGTTGTTGAAGTGATTGTTGTCAGTGGTGCTGCACTTGTACCTGGAGCAATTGTTGTGTGTGCTGCTGCAGTCGTTGTGTGAGCTCTTGTTGGGGTTGGAGCTTCACTTGCCGTCTGAGCTGCTGTTGGTGGTGGTGCTGCACTTGTTGTTTTAGCAATGGTTGTGGGTGCTGCTGCAGTTGTAGTTGGAGCAGATGTTGTGATTGGAGCTGCACTTGCTGTTGGGGCGATTGTTGTCAGTGATGCTGCAGTTGTAGTTGGAGCAATTGTTGTGGTTGGAGCTTCAATTGATGTGTGGGCAGTTGTTGTTGGTGGTGCTGCACTTGTCGTTTTAGCTATGGTTGTGGGTGCTGCTGCAGTTGCAGTTGGAGGAGTTGTTGTGATTGGAGCTGGACTTGTAGCTGGAGCAATTGTTGTCTGTGCAGCTGCAGTTGTAGTTGGAGCAGTTGTTTTGATTTGACCTGCACTTGTTGAGGCAATGGTTGTCAGTGGTGCTGCACTGGTAGCTGGAGCAATTGTTGTGTGTGCTGCTGCAGTTTTAGTGTGAGAAATTGTTGTGGTTTGAGCTTCACTTGTAGTTTCTTCAATTGTTGGGGTTGGAGTTGCTCTTGTTGTTGGGCCAATTGTTGTTGATGGGGTTGCACTTGCAGTTGTTGGGGTTGGAGCTTCACTTGTAGGTGGAGAAACTCTTGTGGCTGAAACTGCACTTGTTGTTGGACTAATTGTTGTGCCTGGAGCTGGACTTGTAGTTCCTTCAATTGTTGGGGTTGGAGTTGCTCTTGTTTTTGGGTTAATTGTCGTTGATGGGATTGCACTTGCAATTGGAGCAACTGTTGTGGTAGGAGCTTCAATTGTTGTGTGGGCAGTTGTTGTTGGTGGGGCAGCACTTGTCGTTTTAGCAATGGTGGTGGGTGCAGCGGCAGTTGAAGTTGGAACAGTTGTTGTGATTGGAGCTGCACTTGTTGTTGAAGTGATTGTTGTCAGTGGTGCTGCACTTGTACCTGGAGCAATTGTTGTGTGTGCTGCTGCAGTCGTTGTGTGAGCTCTTGTTGGGGTTGGAGCTTCACTTGCCGTCTGAGCTGCTGTTGGTGGTGGTGCTGCACTTGTTGTTTTAGCAATGGTTGTGGGTGCTGCTGCAGTTGTAGTTGGAGCAGATGTTGTGATTGGAGCTGCACTTGCTGTTGGGGCGATTGTTGTCAGTGATGCTGCAGTTGTAGTTGGAGCAATTGTTGTGGTTGGAGCTTCAATTGATGTGTGGGCAGTTGTTGTTGGTGGTGCTGCACTTGTCGTTTTAGCTATGGTTGTGGGTGCTGCTGCAGTTGCAGTTGGAGGAGTTGTTGTGATTGGAGCTGGACTTGTAGCTGGAGCAATTGTTGTCTGTGCAGCTGCAGTTGTAGTTGGAGCAGTTGTTTTGATTTGACCTGCACTTGTTGAGGCAATGGTTGTCAGTGGTGCTGCACTTGTAGTTGGAGCAGATGTTGTGATTGGAGCTGCACTTGTTGTTGAAGTGATTGTTGTCAGTGGTGCTGCACTTGTACCTGGAGCAATTGTTGTCTGTGCTGCTGCAGTCATTGTGTGAGCTCTTGTTGTGGTTGGAGCTTCAATTGATGTGTGGGCAGTTGTTGGTGGTGCTGCACTTGTCGTTTTAGCAATGGTTGTGGGTGCTGCTGCAGTTGTAGTTGGAACAGATGTTGTGATTGGAGCTGCTCTTGTTGTTGGGCCAATTGTTGTTGATGGTGTTGTACTTGCAATTGTTGTGGTTGGAGCTTCAATTGTTGTCTGGGCAGCTGTTGTTGGTGGTGCTGCACTTGTCGTTTTAGCTATGGTTGTGGGTGCTGCTGCAGTTGTAGTTGGAGCAGTTGTTTTGATTTGACCTGCACTTGTTGAGGCAATGGTTGTCAGTTGTGCTGCACTTGTAGCTGGAGCAATTGTTGTGGTTGGAGCTTCAATTGATGTGTGGGCAGTTGTTGGTGGTGGTGCTGCACTTGTCGTTTTAGCTATGGTTGTGGGTGCTGCTGCAGTTGTAGTTGGAACAGATGTTGTGATTGGAGCTGCTCTTGTTGTTGGGCTAATTGTTGTTGATGGTGTTGCACTTGCAATTGTTGTGGTTGGAGCTTCAATTGTTGTCTGGGCAGCTGTTGTTGGTTGTGCTGCACTTGTCGTTTTTGCTATGGTTGTGGGTGCTGCTGCAGTTGTAGTTGGAGCAGTTGTTTTGATTTGACCTGCACTTGTTGAGGCAATGGTTGTCAGTGGTGCTGCACTTGTAGCTGGAGCAATTGTTGTGTGTGCTGCTGCCGTTTTAGTGTGAGAAATTGTTGTTGTTGGAGCTTCACTTGTAGTTTCTTCAATTGTTGGGGTTGGAGTTGCTATTGTTGTTGGTCCAATTGTTGTTGATGGGATTGCACTTGCAATTGGAGCAACTGTTGTGGTAGGAGCTTCAATTGTTGTGTGGGCAGTTGTTGTTGGTGGGGCAGCACTTGTCGTTTTAGCAATGGTGGTGGGTGCAGCGGCAGTTGAAGTTGGAGCAGTTGTTTTGATTTGACCTGCACTTGTTGAGGCAATGGTTGTCAGTGGTGCTGCACTGGTAGCTGGAGCAATTGTTGTGTGTGCTGCTGCAGTTTTAGTGTGAGAAATTGTTGTGGTTTGAGCTTCACTTGTAGTTTCTTCAATTGTTGGGGTTGGAGTTGCTCTTGTTGTTGGGCCAATTGTTGTTGATGGGGTTGCACTTGCAGTTGTTGGGGTTGGAGCTTCACTTGTAGGTGGAGAAACTCTTGTGGCTGAAACTGCACTTGTTGTTGGACTAATTGTTGTGCCTGGAGCTGGACTTGTAGTTCCTTCAATTGTTGGGGTTGGAGTTGCTCTTGTTTTTGGGTTAATTGTCGTTGATGGGATTGCACTTGCAATTGGAGCAACTGTTGTGGTAGGAGCTTCAATTGTTGTGTGGGCAGTTGTTGTTGGTGGGGCAGCACTTGTCGTTTTAGCAATGGTGGTGGGTGCAGCGGCAGTTGAAGTTGGAACAGTTGTTGTGATTGGAGCTGCACTTGTTGTTGAAGTGATTGTTGTCAGTGGTGCTGCACTTGTACCTGGAGCAATTGTTGTGTGTGCTGCTGCAGTCGTTGTGTGAGCTCTTGTTGGGGTTGGAGCTTCACTTGCCGTCTGAGCTGCTGTTGGTGGTGGTGCTGCACTTGTTGTTTTAGCAATGGTTGTGGGTGCTGCTGCAGTTGTAGTTGGAGCAGATGTTGTGATTGGAGCTGCACTTGCTGTTGGGGCGATTGTTGTCAGTGATGCTGCAGTTGTAGTTGGAGCAATTGTTGTGGTTGGAGCTTCAATTGATGTGTGGGCAGTTGTTGTTGGTGGTGCTGCACTTGTCGTTTTAGCTATGGTTGTGGGTGCTGCTGCAGTTGCAGTTGGAGGAGTTGTTGTGATTGGAGCTGGACTTGTAGCTGGAGCAATTGTTGTCTGTGCAGCTGCAGTTGTAGTTGGAGCAGTTGTTTTGATTTGACCTGCACTTGTTGAGGCAATGGTTGTCAGTGGTGCTGCACTTGTAGTTGGAGCAGATGTTGTGATTGGAGCTGCACTTGTTGTTGAAGTGATTGTTGTCAGTGGTGCTGCAGTTGTAGTTGGAGCAATTGTTGTGGTTGGAGCTTCACTTGTAGGTGGAGAAACTCTTGTGGCTGAAACTGCACTTGTTGTTGGACTAATTGTTGTGCCTGGAGCTGGACTTGTAGTTCCTTCAATTGTTGGGGTTGGAGTTGCTCTTGTTTTTGGCTTAATTGTCGTTGATGGGATTGCACTTGCAATTGGAGCAACTGTTGTGGTAGGAGCTTCAATTGTTGTGTGGGCAGTTGTTGTTGGTGGGGCAGCACTTGTCGTTTTAGCAATGGTGGTGGGTGCAGCGGCAGTTGAAGTTGGAACAGTTGTTGTGATTGGAGCTGCACTTGTTGTTGAAGTGATTGTTGTCAGTGGTGCTGCACTTGTACCTGGAGCAATTGTTGTGTGTGCTGCTGCAGTCGTGTGAGCTCTTGTTGGGGTTGGAGCTTCAATTGATGTGTGGGCAGTTGTTGGTGGTGCTGCACTTGTTGTTTTAGCAATGGTTGTGGGTGCTGCTGCAGTTGTAGTTGGAGCAGATGTTGTGATTGGAGCTGCACTTGCTGTTGGGGCGATTGTTGTCAGTGATGCTGCAGTTGTAGTTGGAGCAATTGTTGTGGTTGGTGCTTCAATTGATGGGTGGGCAGTTGTTGTTGGTGGTGCTGCACTTGTCGTTTTAGCTATGGTTGTGGGTGCTGCTGCAGTTGCAGTTGGAGGAGTTGTTGTGATTGGAGCTGGACTTGTAGCTGGAGCAATTGTTGTCTGTGCTGCTGCAGTCATTGTGTGAGCTCTTGTTGTGGTTGGAGCTTCAATTGATGTGTGGGCAGTTGTTGGTGGTGCTGCACTTGTCGTTTTAGCAATGGTTGTGGGTGCTGCTGCAGTTGTAGTTGGAACAGATGTTGTGATTGGAGCTGCTCTTGTTGTTGGGCCAATTGTTGTTGATGGTGTTGTACTTGCAATTGTTGTGGTTGGAGCTTCAATTGTTGTCTGGGCAGCTGTTGTTGGTGGTGCTGCACTTGTCGTTTTAGCTATGGTTGTGGGTGCTGCTGCAGTTGTAGTTGGAGCAGTTGTTTTGATTTGACCTGGACTTGTTGAGGCAATGGTTGTCAGTTGTGCTGCACTTGTAGCTGGAGCAATTGTTGTGGTTGGAGCTTCAATTGATGTGTGGGCAGTTGTTGGTGGTGGTGCTGCACTTGTCGTTTTAGCTATGGTTGTGGGTGCTGCTGCAGTTGTAGTTGGAACAGATGTTGTGATTGGAGCTGCTCTTGTTGTTGGGCTAATTGTTGTTGATGGTGTTGCACTTGCAATTGTTGTGGTTGGAGCTTCAATTGTTGTCTGGGCAGCTGTTGTTGGTTGTGCTGCACTTGTCGTTTTTGCTATGGTTGTGGGTGCTGCTGCAGTTGTAGTTGGAGCAGTTGTTTTGATTTGACCTGCACTTGTTGAGGCAATGGTTGTCAGTGGTGCTGCACTTGTAGCTGGAGCAATTGTTGTGTGTGCTGCTGCCGTTTTAGTGTGAGAAATTGTTGTTGTTGGAGCTTCACTTGTAGTTTCTTCAATTGTTGGGGTTGGAGTTGCTATTGTTGTTGGTCCAATTGTTGTTGATGGGATTGCACTTGCAATTGGAGCAACTGTTGTGGTAGGAGCTTCAATTGTTGTGTGGGCAGTTGTTGTTGGTGGGGCAGCACTTGTCGTTTTAGCAATGGTGGTGGGTGCAGCGGCAGTTGAAGTTGGAGCAGTTGTTTTGATTTGACCTGCACTTGTTGAGGCAATGGTTGTCAGTGGTGCTGCACTGGTAGCTGGAGCAATTGTTGTGTGTGCTGCTGCAGTTTTAGTGTGAGAAATTGTTGTGGTTTGAGCTTCACTTGTAGTTTCTTCAATTGTTGGGGTTGGAGTTGCTCTTGTTGTTGGGCCAATTGTTGTTGATGGGGTTGCACTTGCAGTTGTTGGGGTTGGAGCTTCACTTGTAGGTGGAGAAACTCTTGTGGCTGAAACTGCACTTGTTGTTGGACTAATTGTTGTGCCTGGAGCTGGACTTGTAGTTCCTTCAATTGTTGGGGTTGGAGTTGCTCTTGTTTTTGGGTTAATTGTCGTTGATGGGATTGCACTTGCAATTGGAGCAACTGTTGTGGTAGGAGCTTCAATTGTTGTGTGGGCAGTTGTTGTTGGTGGGGCAGCACTTGTCGTTTTAGCAATGGTGGTGGGTGCAGCGGCAGTTGAAGTTGGAACAGTTGTTGTGATTGGAGCTGCACTTGTTGTTGAAGTGATTGTTGTCAGTGGTGCTGCACTTGTACCTGGAGCAATTGTTGTGTGTGCTGCTGCAGTCGTGTGAGCTCTTGTTGGGGTTGGAGCTTCACTTGCCGTCTGAGCTGCTGTTGGTGGTGGTGCTGCACTTGTTGTTTTAGCAATGGTTGTGGGTGCTGCTGCAGTTGTAGTTGGAGCAGATGTTGTGATTGGAGCTGCACTTGCTGTTGGGGCGATTGTTGTCAGTGATGCTGCAGTTGTAGTTGGAGCAATTGTTGTGGTTGGTGCTTCAATTGATGGATGGGCAGTTGTTGTTGGTGGTGCTGCACTTGTCGTTTTAGCTATGGTTGTGGGTGCTGCTGCAGTTGCAGTTGGAGGAGTTGTTGTGATTGGAGCTGGACTTGTAGCTGGAGCAATTGTTGTCTGTGCTGCTGCAGTCATTGTGTGAGCTCTTGTTGGGGTTGGAGCTTCAGTTGTCATCTGGGCTGCTGTTGGTGGTGGTGCTGCACTTGTCGTTTTAGCAATGGTTGTGGGTGCTGCTGCAGTTGTAGTTGGAACAGATGTTGTGATTGGAGCTGCTCTTGTTGTTGGGCCAATTGTTGTTGATGGTGTTGCACTTGCAATTGTTGTGGTTGGAGCTTCAATTGTTGTCTGGGCAGCGCTTGTTGGTGGTGCTGCACTTGTCGTTTTAGCTATGGTTGTGGGTGCTGCTGCAGTTGCAGTTGGAGGAGTTGTTGTGATTGGAGCTGGACTTGTAGCTGGAGCAATTGTTGTCTGTGCAGCTGCAGTTGTAGTTGGAGCAGTTGTTTTGATTTGACCTGCACTTGTTGAGGCAATGGTTGTCAGTGGTGCTGCACTTGTAGCTGGAGCAATTGTTGTGTGTGCTGCTGCCGTTGTAGTTGGAGCAGATGTTGTGATTGGAGCTGCACTTGTTGTTGAAGTGATTGTTGTCAGTGGTGCTGCAGTTGTAGTTGGAGCAATTGTTGTGGTTGGAGCTTCACTTGTAGGTGGAGAAACTCTTGTGGCTGAAACTGCACTTGTTGTTGGACTAATTGTTGTGCCTGGAGCGGGACTTGTAGTTCCTTCAATTGTTGGGGTTGGAGTTGCTCTTGTTTTTGGGTTAATTGTCGTTGATGGGATTGCACTTGCAATTGGAGCAACTGTTGTGGTAGGAGTTTCAATTGTTGTGTGGGCAGTTGTTGTTGGTGGGGCAGCACTTGTCGTTTTAGCAATGGTGGTGGGTGCAGCGGCAGTTGAAGTTGGAACAGTTGTTGTGATTGGAGCTGCACTTGTTGTTGAAGTGATTGTTGTCAGTGGTGCTGCACTTGTACCTGGAGCAATTGTTGTGTGTGCTGCTGCAGTCGTTGTGTGAGCTCTTGTTGGGGTTGGAGCTTCACTTGCCGTCTGAGCTGCTGTTGGTGGTGGTGCTGCACTTGTTGTTTTAGCAATGGTTGTGGGTGCTGCTGCAGTTGTAGTTGGAGCAGATGTTGTGATTGGAGCTGCACTTGCTGTTGGGGCGATTGTTGTCAGTGATGCTGCAGTTGTAGTTGGAGCAATTGTTGTGGTTGGAGCTTCAATTGATTTGTGGGCAGTTGTTGTTGGTGGTGCTGCACTTGTCGTTTTAGCTATGGTTGTGGGTGCTGCTGCAGTTGCAGTTGGAGGAGTTGTTGTGATTGGAGCTGGACTTGTAGCTGGAGCAATTGTTGTCTGTGCAGCTGCAGTTGTAGTTGGAGCAGTTGTTTTGATTTGACCTGCACTTGTTGAGGCAATGGTTGTCAGTGGTGCTGCACTTGTAGTTGGAGCAGATGTTGTGATTGGAGCTGCACTTGTTGTTGAAGTGATTGTTGTCAGTGGTGCTGCAGTTGTAGTTGGAGCAATTGTTGTGGTTGGAGCTTCACTTGTAGGTGGAGAAACTCTTGTGGCTGAAACTGCACTTGTTGTTGGACTAATTGTTGTGCCTGGAGCTGGACTTGTAGTTCCTTCAATTGTTGGGGTTGGAGTTGCTCTTGTTTTTGGCTTAATTGTCGTTGATGGGATTGCACTTGCAATTGGAGCAACTGTTGTGGTAGGAGCTTCAATTGTTGTGTGGGCAGTTGTTGTTGGTGGGGCAGCACTTGTCGTTTTAGCAATGGTGGTGGGTGCAGCGGCAGTTGAAGTTGGAACAGTTGTTGTGATTGGAGCTGCACTTGTTGTTGAAGTGATTGTTGTCAGTGGTGCTGCACTTGTACCTGGAGCAATTGTTGTGTGTGCTGCTGCAGTCGTGTGAGCTCTTGTTGGGGTTGGAGCTTCAATTGATGTGTGGGCAGTTGTTGGTGGTGCTGCACTTGTTGTTTTAGCAATGGTTGTGGGTGCTGCTGCAGTTGTAGTTGGAGCAGATGTTGTGATTGGAGCTGCACTTGCTGTTGGGGCGATTGTTGTCAGTGATGCTGCAGTTGTAGTTGGAGCAATTGTTGTGGTTGGTGCTTCAATTGATGTGTGGGCAGTTGTTGTTGGTGGTGCTGCACTTGTCGTTTTAGCTATGGTTGTGGGTGCTGCTGCAGTTGCAGTTGGAGGAGTTGTTGTGATTGGAGCTGGACTTGTAGCTGGAGCAATTGTTGTCTGTGCTGCTGCAGTCATTGTGTGAGCACTTGTTGTGGTTGGAGCTTCAATTGATGTGTGGGCAGTTGTTGGTGGTGCTGCACTTGTCGTTTTAGCAATGGTTGTGGGTGCTGCTGCAGTTGTAGTTGGAACAGATGTTGTGATTGGAGCTGCTCTTGTTGTTGGGCCAATTGTTGTTGATGGTGTTGTACTTGCAATTGTTGTGGTTGGAGCTTCAATTGTTGTCTGGGCAGCTGTTGTTGGTGGTGCTGCACTTGTCGTTTTAGCTATGGTTGTGGGTGCTGCTGCAGTTGTAGTTGGAGCAGTTGTTTTGATTTGACCTGCACTTGTTGAGGCAATGGTTGTCAGTTGTGCTGCACTTGTAGCTGGAGCAATTGTTGTGGTTGGAGCTTCAATTGATGTGTGGGCAGTTGTTGGTGGTGGTGCTGCACTTGTCGTTTTAGCTATGGTTGTGGGTGCTGCTGCAGTTGTAGTTGGAGCAGTTGTTTTGATTTGACCTGCACTTGTTGAGGCAATGGTTGTCAGTGGTGCTGCACTGGTAGCTGGAGCAATTGTTGTGTGTGCTGCTGCAGTTTTAGTGTGAGAAATTGTTGTGGTTTGAGCTTCACTTGTAGTTTCTTCAATTGTTGGGGTTGGAGTTGCTCTTGTTGTTGGGCCAATTGTTGTTGATGGGGTTGCACTTGCAGTTGTTGGGGTTGGAGCTTCACTTGTAGGTGGAGAAACTCTTGTGGCTGAAACTGCACTTGTTGTTGGACTAATTGTTGTGCCTGGAGCTGGACTTGTAGTTCCTTCAATTGTTGGGGTTGGAGTTGCTCTTGTTTTTGGGTTAATTGTCGTTGATGGGATTGCACTTGCAATTGGAGCAACTGTTGTGGTAGGAGCTTCAATTGTTGTGTGGGCAGTTGTTGTTGGTGGTGCTGCACTTGTCGTTTTAGCTATGGTGGTGGGTGCAGCGGCAGTTGAAGTTGGAACAGTTGTTGTGATTGGAGCTGCACTTGTTGTTGAAGTGATTGTTGTCAGTGGTGCTGCACTTGTACCTGGAGCAATTGTTGTGTGTGCTGCTGCAGTCGTGTGAGCTCTTGTTGGGGTTGGAGCTTCACTTGCCGTCTGAGCTGCTGTTGGTGGTGGTGCTGCACTTGTTGTTTTAGCAATGGTTGTGGGTGCTGCTGCAGTTGTAGTTGGAGCAGATGTTGTGATTGGAGCTGCACTTGCTGTTGGGGCGATTGTTGTCAGTGATGCTGCAGTTGTAGTTGGAGCAATTGTTGTGGTTGGTGCTTCAATTGATGGATGGGCAGTTGTTGTTGGTGGTGCTGCACTTGTCGTTTTAGCTATGGTGGTGGGTGCTGCTGCAGTTGCAGTTGGAGGAGTTGTTGTGATTGGAGCTGGACTTGTAGCTGGAGCAATTGTTGTCTGTGCTGCTGCAGTCATTGTGTGAGCTCTTGTTGGGGTTGGAGCTTCAGTTGTCATCTGGGCTGCTGTTGGTGGTGGTGCTGCACTTGTCGTTTTAGCAATGGTTGTGGGTGCTGCTGCAGTTGTAGTTGGAACAGATGTTGTGATTGGAGCTGCTCTTGTTGTTGGGCCAATTGTTGTTGATGGTGTTGCACTTGCAATTGTTGTGGTTGGAGCTTCAATTGTTGTCTGGGCAGCGCTTGTTGGTGGTGCTGCACTTGTCGTTTTAGCTATGGTTGTGGGTGCTGCTGCAGTTGCAGTTGGAGGAGTTGTTGTGATTGGAGCTGGACTTGTAGCTGGAGCAATTGTTGTCTGTGCAGCTGCAGTTGTAGTTGGAGCAGTTGTTTTGATTTGACCTGCACTTGTTGAGGCAATGGTTGTCAGTGGTGCTGCACTTGTAGCTGGAGCAATTGTTGTGTGTGCTGCTGCCGTTGTAGTTGGAGCAGATGTTGTGATTGGAGCTGCACTTGTTGTTGAAGTGATTGTTGTCAGTGGTGCTGCAGTTGTAGTTGGAGCAATTGTTGTGGTTGGAGCTTCACTTGTAGGTGGAGAAACTCTTGTGGCTGAAACTGCACTTGTTGTTGGACTAATTGTTGTGCCTGGAGCGGGACTTGTAGTTCCTTCAATTGTTGGGGTTGGAGTTGCTCTTGTTTTTGGGTTAATTGTCGTTGATGGGATTGCACTTGCAATTGGAGCAACTGTTGTGGTAGGAGTTTCAATTGTTGTGTGGGCAGTTGTTGTTGGTGGGGCAGCACTTGTCGTTTTAGCAATGGTGGTGGGTGCAGCGGCAGTTGAAGTTGGAACAGTTGTTGTGATTGGAGCTGCACTTGTTGTTGAAGTGATTGTTGTCAGTGGTGCTGCACTTGTACCTGGAGCAATTGTTGTGTGTGCTGCTGCAGTCGTTGTGTGAGCTCTTGTTGGGGTTGGAGCTTCACTTGCCGTCTGAGCTGCTGTTGGTGGTGGTGCTGCACTTGTTGTTTTAGCAATGGTTGTGGGTGCTGCTGCAGTTGTAGTTGGAGCAGATGTTGTGATTGGAGCTGCACTTGCTGTTGGGGCGATTGTTGTCAGTGATGCTGCAGTTGTAGTTGGAGCAATTGTTGTGGTTGGAGCTTCAATTGATGTGTGGGCAGTTGTTGTTGGTGGTGCTGCACTTGTCGTTTTAGCTATGGTTGTGGGTGCTGCTGCAGTTGCAGTTGGAGGAGTTGTTGTGATTGGAGCTGGACTTGTAGCTGGAGCAATTGTTGTCTGTGCAGCTGCAGTTGTAGTTGGAGCAGTTGTTTTGATTTGACCTGCACTTGTTGAGGCAATGGTTGTCAGTGGTGCTGCACTTGTAGTTGGAGCAGATGTTGTGATTGGAGCTGCACTTGTTGTTGAAGTGATTGTTGTCAGTGGTGCTGCAGTTGTAGTTGGAGCAATTGTTGTGGTTGGAGCTTCACTTGTAGGTGGAGAAACTCTTGTGGCTGAAACTGCACTTGTTGTTGGACTAATTGTTGTGCCTGGAGCTGGACTTGTAGTTCCTTCAATTGTTGGGGTTGGAGTTGCTCTTGTTTTTGGCTTAATTGTCGTTGATGGGATTGCACTTGCAATTGGAGCAACTGTTGTGGTAGGAGCTTCAATTGTTGTGTGGGCAGTTGTTGTTGGTGGGGCAGCACTTGTCGTTTTAGCAATGGTGGTGGGTGCAGCGGCAGTTGAAGTTGGAACAGTTGTTGTGATTGGAGCTGCACTTGTTGTTGAAGTGATTGTTGTCAGTGGTGCTGCACTTGTACCTGGAGCAATTGTTGTGTGTGCTGCTGCAGTCGTGTGAGCTCTTGTTGGGGTTGGAGCTTCAATTGATGTGTGGGCAGTTGTTGGTGGTGCTGCACTTGTTGTTTTAGCAATGGTTGTGGGTGCTGCTGCAGTTGTAGTTGGAGCAGATGTTGTGATTGGAGCTGCACTTGCTGTTGGGGCGATTGTTGTCAGTGATGCTGCAGTTGTAGTTGGAGCAATTGTTGTGGTTGGTGCTTCAATTGATGTGTGGGCAGTTGTTGTTGGTGGTGCTGCACTTGTCGTTTTAGCTATGGTTGTGGGTGCTGCTGCAGTTGCAGTTGGAGGAGTTGTTGTGATTGGAGCTGGACTTGTAGCTGGAGCAATTGTTGTCTGTGCTGCTGCAGTCATTGTGTGAGCACTTGTTGTGGTTGGAGCTTCAATTGATGTGTGGGCAGTTGTTGGTGGTGCTGCACTTGTCGTTTTAGCAATGGTTGTGGGTGCTGCTGCAGTTGTAGTTGGAACAGATGTTGTGATTGGAGCTGCTCTTGTTGTTGGGCCAATTGTTGTTGATGGTGTTGTACTTGCAATTGTTGTGGTTGGAGCTTCAATTGTTGTCTGGGCAGCTGTTGTTGGTGGTGCTGCACTTGTCGTTTTAGCTATGGTTGTGGGTGCTGCTGCAGTTGTAGTTGGAGCAGTTGTTTTGATTTGACCTGCACTTGTTGAGGCAATGGTTGTCAGTTGTGCTGCACTTGTAGCTGGAGCAATTGTTGTGGTTGGAGCTTCAATTGATGTGTGGGCAGTTGTTGGTGGTGGTGCTGCACTTGTCGTTTTAGCTATGGTTGTGGGTGCTGCTGCAGTTGTAGTTGGAGCAGTTGTTTTGATTTGACCTGCACTTGTTGAGGCAATGGTTGTCAGTGGTGCTGCACTGGTAGCTGGAGCAATTGTTGTGTGTGCTGCTGCAGTTTTAGTGTGAGAAATTGTTGTGGTTTGAGCTTCACTTGTAGTTTCTTCAATTGTTGGGGTTGGAGTTGCTCTTGTTGTTGGGCCAATTGTTGTTGATGGGGTTGCACTTGCAGTTGTTGGGGTTGGAGCTTCACTTGTAGGTGGAGAAACTCTTGTGGCTGAAACTGCACTTGTTGTTGGACTAATTGTTGTGCCTGGAGCTGGACTTGTAGTTCCTTCAATTGTTGGGGTTGGAGTTGCTCTTGTTTTTGGGTTAATTGTCGTTGATGGGATTGCACTTGCAATTGGAGCAACTGTTGTGGTAGGAGCTTCAATTGTTGTGTGGGCAGTTGTTGTTGGTGGGGCAGCACTTGTCGTTTTAGCAATGGTGGTGGGTGCAGCGGCAGTTGAAGTTGGAACAGTTGTTGTGATTGGAGCTGCACTTGTTGTTGAAGTGATTGTTGTCAGTGGTGCTGCACTTGTACCTGGAGCAATTGTTGTGTGTGCTGCTGCAGTCGTGTGAGCTCTTGTTGGGGTTGGAGCTTCACTTGTAGTTCCTTCAATTGTTGGGGTTGGAGTTGCTCTTGTTTTTGGGTTAATTGTCGTTGATGGGATTGCACTTGCAATTGGAGCAACTGTTGTGGTAGGAGCTTCAATTGTTGTGTGGGCAGTTGTTGTTGGTGGGGCAGCACTTGTCGTTTTAGCAATGGTGGTGGGTGCAGCGGCAGTTGAAGTTGGAACAGTTGTTGTGATTGGAGCTGCACTTGTTGTTGAAGTGATTGTTGTCAGTGGTGCTGCACTTGTACCTGGAGCAATTGTTGTGTGTGCTGCTGCAGTCGTTGTGTGAGCTCTTGTTGGGGTTGGAGCTTCACTTGCCGTCTGAGCTGCTGTTGGTGGTGGTGCTGCACTTGTTGTTTTAGCAATGGTTGTGGGTGCTGCTGCAGTTGTAGTTGGAGCAGATGTTGTGATTGGAGCTGCACTTGCTGTTGGGGCGATTGTTGTCAGTGATGCTGCAGTTGTAGTTGGAGCAATTGTTGTGGTTGGTGCTTCAATTGATGGATGGGCAGTTGTTGTTGGTGGTGCTGCACTTGTCGTTTTAGCTATGGTTGTGGGTGCTGCTGCAGTTGCAGTTGGAGGAGTTGTTGTGATTGGAGCTGGACTTGTAGCTGGAGCAATTGTTGTCTGTGCTGCTGCAGTCATGGTGTGAGCTCTTGTTGGGGTTGGAGCTTCAGTTGTCATCTGGGCTGCTGTTGGTGGTGGTGCTGCACTTGTCGTTTTAGCAATGGTTGTGGGTGCTGCTGCAGTTGTAGTTGGAACAGATGTTGTGATTGGAGCTGCTCTTGTTGTTGGGCCAATTGTTGTTGATGGTGTTGCACTTGCAATTGTTGTGGTTGGAGCTTCAATTGTTGTCTGGGCAGCTGTTGTTGGTGGTGCTGCACTTGTCGTTTTAGCTATGGTTGTGGGTGCTGCTGCAGTTGCAGTTGGAGGAGTTGTTGTGATTGGAGCTGGACTTGTAGCTGGAGCAATTGTTGTCTGTGCAGCTGCAGTTGTAGTTGGAGCAGTTGTTTTGATTTGACCTGCACTTGTTGAGGCAATGGTTGTCAGTGGTGCTGCACTTGTAGCTGGAGCAATTGTTGTGTGTGCTGCCGCCGTTGTAGTTGGAGCAGATGTTGTGATTGGAGCTGCACTTGTTGTTGAAGTGATTGTTGTCAGTGGTGCTGCAGTTGTAGTTGGAGCAATTGTTGTGGTTGGAGCTTCACTTGTAGGTGGAGAAACTCTTGTGGCTGAAACTGCACTTGTTGTTGGACTAATTGTTGTGCCTGGAGCTGGACTTGTAGTTCCTTCAATTGTTGGGGTTGGAGTTGCTCTTGTTTTTGGGTTAATTGTCGTTGATGGGATTGCACTTGCAATTGGAGCAACTGTTGTGGTAGGAGCTTCAATTGTTGTGTGGGCAGTTGTTGTTGGTGGGGCAGCACTTGTCGTTTTAGCAATGGTGGTGGGTGCAGCGGCAGTTGAAGTTGGAACAGTTGTTGTGATTGGAGCTGCACTTGTTGTTGAAGTGATTGTTGTCAGTGGTGCTGCACTTGTACCTGGAGCAATTGTTGTGTGTGCTGCTGCAGTCGTTGTGTGAGCTCTTGTTGGGGTTGGAGCTTCACTTGCCGTCTGAGCTGCTGTTGGTGGTGGTGCTGCACTTGTTGTTTTAGCAATGGTTGTGGGTGCTGCTGCAGTTGTAGTTGGAGCAGATGTTGTGATTGGAGCTGCACTTGCTGTTGGGGCGATTGTTGTCAGTGATGCTGCAGTTGTAGTTGGAGCAATTGTTGTGGTTGGAGCTTCAATTGATGTGTGGGCAGTTGTTGTTGGTGGTGCTGCACTTGTCGTTTTAGCTATGGTTGTGGGTGCTGCTGCAGTTGCAGTTGGAGGAGTTGTTGTGATTGGAGCTGGACTTGTAGCTGGAGCAATTGTTGTCTGTGCAGCTGCAGTTGTAGTTGGAGCAGTTGTTTTGATTTGACCTGCACTTGTTGAGGCAATGGTTGTCAGTGGTGCTGCACTTGTAGTTGGAGCAGATGTTGTGATTGGAGCTGCACTTGTTGTTGAAGTGATTGTTGTCAGTGGTGCTGCAGTTGTAGTTGGAGCAATTGTTGTGGTTGGAGCTTCACTTGTAGGTGGAGAACCTGTTGTGCCTGGAACGGCACTTGTTGTTGGACCACTTGTTGTCCTTGGGGCTTCGCTTGTATTTTCTTCAATTGTTGGGGTTGGAGCTTCACTTGTAGGTGGAGAAACTCTTGTGGCTGAAACTGCACTTGTTGTTGGACTAATTGTTGTGCCTGGAGCTGGACTTGTAGTTCCTTCATTTGTTGGGGTTGGAGTTGCTCTTGTTTTTGGGTTAATTGTCGTTGATGGGATTGCACTTGCAATTGGAGCAACTGTTGTGGTAGGAGCTTCAATTGTTGTGTGGGCAGTTGTTGTTGGTGGGGCAGCACTTGTCGTTTTAGCAATGGTGGTGGGTGCAGCGGCAGTTGAAGTTGGAACAGTTGTTGTGATTGGAGCTGCACTTGTTGTTGAAGTGATTGTTGTCAGTGGTGCTGCACTTGTACCTGGAGCAATTGTTGTGTGTGCTGCTGCAGTCGTTGTGTGAGCTCTTGTTGGGGTTGGAGCTTCACTTGCCGTCTGAGCTGCTGTTGGTGGTGGTGCTGCACTTGTAGTTTTAGCAATGGTTGTGGGTGCTGCTGCAGTTGTAGTTGGAGCAGATGTTGTGATTGGAGCTGCACTTGCTGTTGGGGCGATTGTTGTCAGTGATGCTGCAGTTGTAGTTGGAGCAATTGTTGTGGTTGGTGCTTCAATTGATGGGTGGGCAGTTGTTGTTGGTGGTGCTGCACTTGTCGTTTTAGCTATGGTTGTGAGTGCTGCTGCAGTTGCAGTTGGAGGAGTTGTTGTGATTGGAGCTGGACTTGTAGCTGGAGCAATTGTTGTCTGTGCTGCTGCAGTCATTGTGTGAGCTCTTGTTGGGGTTTGAGCTTCAGTTGTCATCTGGGCTGCTGTTGGTGGTGGTGCTGCACTTGTCGTTTTAGCAATGGTTGTGGGTGCTGCTGCAGTTGTAGTTGGAACAGATGTTGTGATTGGAGCTGCTCTTGTTGTTGGGCTAATTGTTGTTGATGGTGTTGCACTTGCAATTGTTGTGGTTGGAGCTTCAATTGTTGTCTGGGCAGCTGTTGTTGGTGGTGCTGCACTTGTCGTTTTAGCTATGGTTGTGGGTGCTGCTGCAGTTGTAGTTGGAGCAGTTGTTTTGATTTGACCTGCACTTGTTGAGGCAATGGTTGTCAGTGGTGCTGCACTTGTAGCTGGAGCAATTGTTGTGTGCGCTGCTGCCGTTTTAGTGTGAGAAATTGTTGTTGTTGGAGCTTCACTTGTAGTTTCTTCAATTGTTGGGGTTGGAGTTGCTATTGTTGTTGGTCCAATTGTTGTTGATGGGATTGCACTTGCAATTGGAGCAACTGTTGTGGTAGGAGCTTCAATTGTTGTGTGGGCAGTTGTTGTTGGTGGGGCAGCACTTGTCGTTTTAGCAATGGTGGTGGGTGCAGCGGCAGTTGAAGTTGGAGCAGTTGTTTTGATTTGACCTGCACTTGTTGAGGCAATGGTTGTCAGTGGTGCTGCACTGGTAGCTGGAGCAATTGTTGTGTGTGCTGCTGCAGTTTTAGTGTGAGAAATTGTTGTGGTTTGAGCTTCACTTGTAGTTTCTTCAATAGTTGGGGTTGGAGTTGCTCTTGTTGTTGGGCCAATTGTTGTTGATGGGGTTGCACTTGCAGTTGTTGGGGTTGGAGCTTCACTTGTAGGTGGAGAAACTCTTGTGCCTGAAACTGCACTTGTTGTTGGACTAATTGTTGTGCCTGGAGCTGGACTTGTAGTTCCTTCAATTGTTGGGGTTGGAGTTGCTCTTGTTTTTGGGTTAATTGTCGTTGATGGGATTGCACTTGCAATTGGAGCAACTGTTGTGGTAGGAGCTTCAATTGTTGTGTGGGCAGTTGTTGTTGGTGGGGCAGCACTTGTCGTTTTAGCAATGGTGGTGGGTGCAGCGGCAGTTGAAGTTGGAACAGTTGTTGTGATTGGAGCTGCACTTGTTGTTGAAGTGATTGTTGTCAGTGGTGCTGCACTTGTACCTGGAGCAATTGTTGTGTGTGCTGCTGCAGTCGTGTGAGCTCTTGTTGGGGTTGGAGCTTCAGTTGTCATCTGGGCTGCTGTTGGTGGTGGTGCTGCACTTGTCGTTTTAGCAATGGTTGTGGGTGCTGCTGCAGTTGTAGTTGGAACAGTTGTTGTGATTGGAGCTGCTCTTGTTGTTGGGCCAATTGTTGTTGATGGTGTTGCACTTGCAATTGTTGGGGTTGGAGCTTCAATTGTTGTCTGGGCAGCTGTTGTTGGTGGTGCTGCACTTGTCGTTTTAGCTATGGTTGTGGGTGCTGCTGCAGTTGCAGTTGGAGGAGTTGTTGTGATTGGAGCTGGACTTGTAGCTGGAGCAATTGTTGTCTGTGCAGCTGCAGTTGTAGTTGGAGCAGTTGTTTTCATTTGACCTGCACTTGTTGAGGCAATGGTTGTCAGTGGTGCTGCACTTGTAGCTGGAGCAATTGTTGTGTGTGCTGCTGACGTTTTAGTGTGAGAAATTGTTGTTGTTGGAGCTTCACTTGTAGTTTCTTCAATAGTTGGGGTTGGAGGTGCTCTTGTTGTCGGGCCAATTGTTGTTGATGGGATTGCACTTGCAATTGGAGCAACTGTTGTGGTAGGAGCTTCAATTGTTGTGTGGGCAGTTGTTGTTGGTGGGGCAGCACTTGTCGTTTTAGCAATGGTGGTGGGTGCAGCGGCAGTTGAAGTTGGAACAGTTGTTGTGATTGGAGCTGCACTTGTTGTTGAAGTGATTGTTGTCAGTGGTGCTGCACTTGTACCTGGAGCAATTGTTGTGTGTGCTGCTGCAGTCGTTGTGTGAGCTCTTGTTGGGGTTGGAGCTTCACTTGCCGTCTGAGCTGCTGTTGGTGGTGGTGCTGCACTTGTAGTTTTAGCAATGGTTGTGGGTGCTGCTGCAGTTGTAGTTGGAGCAGATGTTGTGATTGGAGCTGCACTTGCTGTTGGGGCGATTGTTGTCAGTGATGCTGCAGTTGTAGTTGGAGCAATTGTTGTGGTTGGTGCTTCAATTGATGGGTGGGCAGTTGTTGTTGGTGGTGCTGCACTTGTCGTTTTAGCTATGGTTGTGAGTGCTGCTGCAGTTGCAGTTGGAGGAGTTGTTGTGATTGGAGCTGGACTTGTAGCTGGAGCAATTGTTGTCTGTGCTGCTGCAGTCATTGTGTGAGCTCTTGTTGGGGTTTGAGCTTCAGTTGTCATCTGGGCTGCTGTTGGTGGTGGTGCTGCACTTGTCGTTTTAGCAATGGTTGTGGGTGCTGCTGCAGTTGTAGTTGGAGCAGATGTTGTGATTGTAGCTGCACTTGTTGTTGAAGTGATTGTTGTCAGTGGTGCTGCAGTTGTAGTTGGAGCAATTGTTGTGGTTGGAGCTTCACTTGTAGGTGGAGAACCTGTTGTGCCTGGAACGGCACTTGTTGTTGGACCACTTGTTGTGCTTGGGGCTTCGCTTGTAGTTTCTTCAATTGTTGGTGTTGGAGCTTCACTTGTAGGTGGAGAAATTCTTGTGGCTGAAACTGCACTTGTTGGACTAATTGTTGTGCCTGGAGCTGGACTTGTAGTTCCTTCAATTCTTGGGGTTGGAGTTGCTCTTGTTTTTGGGCTAATTGTCGTTGATGGGATTGCACTTGCAATTGGAGCAACTGTTGTGGTAGGAGCTTCAATTGTTGTGTGGGCAGTTGTTGTTGGTGGGGCAGCACTTGTCGTTTTAGCAATGGTGGTGGGTGCAGCGGCAGTTGAAGTTGGAACAGTTGTTGTGATTGGAGCTGCACTTGTTGTTGAAGTGATTGTTGTCAGTGGTGCTGCACTTGTACCTGGAGCAATTGTTGTGTGTGCTGCTGCAGTCGTTGTGTGAGCTCTTGTTGGGGTTGGAGCTTCACTTGCCGTCTGAGCTGCTGTTGGTGGTGGTGCTGCACTTGTAGTTTTAGCAATGGTTGTGGGTGCTGCTGCAGTTGTAGTTGGAGCAGATATTGTGATTGGAGCTGCACTTGCTGTTGGGGCGATTGTTGTCAGTGATGCTGCAGTTGTAGTTGGAGCAATTGTTGTGGTTGGTGCTTCAATTGATGGGTGGGCAGTTGTTGTTGGTGGTGCTGCACTTGTCGTTTTAGCTATGGTTGTGAGTGCTGCTGCAGTTGCAGTTGGAGGAGTTGTTGTGATTGGAGCTGGACTTGTAGCTGGAGCAATTGTTGTCTGTGCTGCTGCAGTCATTGTGTGAGCTCTTGTTGGGGTTTGAGCTTCAGTTGTCATCTGGGCTGCTGTTGGTGGTGGTGCTGCACTTGTCGTTTTAGCAATGGTTGTGGGTGCTGCTGCAGTTGTAGTTGGAACAGATGTTGTGATTGGAGCTGCTCTTGTTGTTGGGCTAATTGTTGTTGATGGTGTTGCACTTGCAATTGTTGTGGTTGGAGCTTCAATTGTTGTCTGGGCAGCTGTTGTTGGTGGTGCTGCACTTGTCGTTTTAGCTATGGTTGTGGGTGCTGCTGCAGTTGTAGTTGGAGCAGTTGTTTTGATTTGACCTGCACTTGTTGAGGCAATGGTTGTCAGTGGTGCTGCACTTGTAGCTGGAGCAATTGTTGTGTGCGCTGCTGCCGTTTTAGTGTGAGAAATTGTTGTTGTTGGAGCTTCACTTGTAGTTTCTTCAATTGTTGGGGTTGGAGTTGCTATTGTTGTTGGTCCAATTGTTGTTGATGGGATTGCACTTGCAATTGGAGCAACTGTTGTGGTAGGAGCTTCAATTGTTGTGTGGGCAGTTGTTGTTGGTGGGGCAGCACTTGTCGTTTTAGCAATGGTGGTGGGTGCAGCGGCAGTTGAAGTTGGAGCAGTTGTTTTGATTTGACCTGCACTTGTTGAGGCAATGGTTGTCAGTGGTGCTGCACTGGTAGCTGGAGCAATTGTTGTGTGTGCTGCTGCAGTTTTAGTGTGAGAAATTGTTGTGGTTTGAGCTTCACTTGTAGTTTCTTCAATAGTTGGGGTTGGAGTTGCTCTTGTTGTTGGGCCAATTGTTGTTGATGGGGTTGCACTTGCAGTTGTTGGGGTTGGAGCTTCACTTGTAGGTGGAGAAACTCTTGTGGCTGAAACTGCACTTGTTGTTGGACTAATTGTTGTGCCTGGAGCTGGACTTGTAGTTTCTTCTATCGTTGGGGTTGGAGTTGCTCTTGTTGTTCGTCCAATTGTCGTTGATGGGATTGCACTTGCAATTGGAGCAACTGTTGTGGTAGGAGCTTCAATTGTTGTGTGGGCAGTTGTTGTTGGTGGGGCAGCACTTGTTTTAGCAATGGTGGTGGGTGCAGCGGCAGTTGAAGTTGGAACAGTTGTTGTGATTGGAGCTGCACTTGTTGTTGAAGTGATTGTTGTCAGTGGTGCTGCACTTGTACCTGGAGCAATTGTTGTGTGTGCTGCTGCAGTCGTTGTGTGAGCTCTTGTTGGGGTTGGAGATTCACTTGCCGTCTGAGCTGCTGTTGGTGGTGGTGCTGCACTTGTTGTTTTAGCAATGGTTGTGGGTGCTGCTGCAGTTGTAGTTGGAGCAGATGTTGTAATTGGAGCTGCACTTGCTGTTGGGGCGATTGTTGTCAGTAATGCTGCAGTTGTAGTTGGAGCAATTGTTGTGGTTGGTGCTTCAATTGATGGGTGGGCAGTTGTTGTTGGTGGTGCTGCACTTGTCGTTTTAGCTATGGTTGTGGGTGCTGCTGCAGTTGCAGTTGGAGGAGTTGTTGTGATTGGAGCTGGACTTGTAGCTGGAGCAATTGTTGTCTGTGCAGCTGCAGTTGTAGTTGGAGCAGTTGTTTTTATTTGACCTGCACTTGTTGAGGCAATGGTTGTCAGTGGTGCTGCACTTGTAGCTGGAGCAATTGTTGTGTGTGCTGCTGCCGTTGTAGTTGGAGCGGATGTTGTGATTGGAGCTGCACTTGTTGTTGAAGTGATTGTTGTCAGTGGTGCTGCAGTTGTAGTTGGAGCAATTGTTGTGGTTGGAGCTTCACTTGTAGGTGGAGAAACTCTTGTGGCTGAAACTGCACTTGTTGTTGGACTAATTGTTGTGCCTGGAGCTGGACTTGTAGTTCCTTCAATTGTTGGGGTTGGAGTTGCTCTTGTTTTTGGGCTAATTGTCGTTGATGGGATTGCACTTGCAATTGGAGCAACTGTTGTGGTAGGAGCTTCAATTGTTGTGTGGGCAGTTGTTGTTGGTGGGGCAGCACTTGTCGTTTTAGCAATGGTGGTGGGTGCAGCGGCAGTTGAAGTTGGAACAGTTGTTGTGATTGGAGCTGCACTTGTTGTTGAAGTGATTGTTGTCAGTGGTGCTGCACTTGTACCTGGAGCAATTGTTGTGTGTGCTGCTGCAGTCGTTGTGTGAGCTCTTGTTGGGGTTGGAGCTTCACTTGCCGTCTGAGCTGCTGTTGGTGGTGGTGCTGCACTTGTAGTTTTAGCAATGGTTGTGGGTGCTGCTGCAGTTGTAGTTGGAGCAGATGTTGTGATTGGAGCTGCACTTGCTGTTGGGGCGATTGTTGTCAGTGATGCTGCAGTTGTAGTTGGAGCAATTGTTGTGGTTGGTGCTTCAATTGATGGGTGGGCAGTTGTTGTTGGTGGTGCTGCACTTGTCGTTTTAGCTATGGTTGTGGGTGCTGCTGCAGTTGCAGTTGGAGGAGTTGTTGTGATTGGAGCTGGACTTGTAGCTGGAGCAATTGTTGTCTGTGCTGCTGCAGTCATTGTGTGAGCTCTTGTTGGGGTTTGAGCTTCAGTTGTCATCTGGGCTGCTGTTGGTGGTGGTGCTGCACTTGTCGTTTTAGCAATGGTTGTGGGTGCTGCTGCAGTTGTAGTTGGAACGGATGTTGTGATTGGAGCTGCTCTTGTTGTTGGGCTAATTGTTGTTGATGGTGTTGCACTTGCAATTGTTGTGGTTGGAGCTTCAATTGTTGTCTGGGCAGCTGTTGTTGGTGGTGCTGCACTTGTCGTTTTAGCTATGGTTGTGGGTGCTGCTGCAGTTGCAGTTGGAGTAGTTGTTGTGATTGGAGCTGGACTTGTAGCTGGAGCAATTGTTGTCTGTGCAGCTGCTGTTGTAGTTGGAGCAGTTGTTTTCATTTGACCTGCACTTGTTGAGGCAATGGTTGCCAGTGGTGCTGCACTTGTAGCTGGAGCAATTGTTGTGTGTGCTGCTGACGTTTTAGTGTGAGAAATTGTTGTTGTTGGAGCTTCGCTTGTAGTTTCTTCAATAGTTGGGGTTGGAGGTGCTCTTGTTGTCGGGCCAATTGTTGTTGATGGGATTGCACTTGCAATTGGAGCAACTGTTGTGGTAGGAGCTTCAATTGTTGTGTGGGCGGTTGTTGGTGGTGCGCCACTAGTCGTTTTAGCAATGGTTGTGGGTGCAGCGGCAGTTGTAGTTGGAACAGTTGTTGTGATTGGAGCTGCACTTATTGTTGGGGCAATTGTTGTAATTGGTGCTGAACTTGTACCTGGAGCAATTGTTGTGTGTGCTGCTGCAGTCATTGTGTGAGCTCTTGTTGGGGTTGGAGCTTCACTTGCCGTCTGGGCTGCTGTTGGTGGTGGTGCTGCACTTGTTGTTTTAGCAATGGTTGTGGGTGCTGCTGCAGTTGTAGTTGGAGCAGATGTTGTGATTGTAGCTGCACTTGTTGTTGAAGTGATTGTTGTCAGTGGTGCTGCAGTTGTAGTTGGAGCAATTGTTGTGGTTGGAGCTTCACTTGTAGTTGGAGAACCTGTTGTGCCTGGAACGGCACTTGTTGTTGGACCACTTGTTGTGCTTGGGGCTTCACTTGTAGTTTCTTCAATTGTTGGGGTTGGAGCTTCACTTGTAGGTGGAGAAATTCTTGTGGCTGAAACTGCACTTGTTGGACTAATTGTTGTGCCTGGAGCTGGACTTGTAGTTCCTTCAATTGTTGGGGTTGGAGTTGCTCTTGTTTTTGGGCTAATTGTCGTTGATGGGATTGCACTTGCAATTGGAGCAACTGTTGTGGTAGGAGCTTCTATTGTTGTGTGGGCAGTTGTTGTTGGTGGGGCAGCACTTGTCGTTTTAGCAATGGTGGTGGGTGCAGCGGCAGTTGAAGTTGGAACAGTTGTTGTGATTGGAGCTGCACTTGTTGTTGAAGTGATTGTTGTCAGTGGTGCTGCACTTGTACCTGGAGCAATTGTTGTGTGTGCTGCTGCAGTCGTTGTGTGAGCTCTTGTTGGGGTTGGAGCTTCACTTGCCGTCTGAGCTGCTGTTGGTGGTGGTGCTGCACTTGTAGTTTTAGCAATGGTTGTGGGTGCTGCTGCAGTTGTAGTTGGAGCAGATTTTGTGATTGGAGCTGCACTTGCTGTTGGGGCGATTGTTGTCAGTGATGCTGCAGTTGTAGTTGGAGCAATTGTTGTGGTTGGTGCTTCAATTGATGGGTGGGCAGTTGTTGTTGGTGGTGCTGCACTTGTCGTTTTAGCTATGGTTGTGGGTGCTGCTGCAGTTGCAGTTGGAGGAGTTGTTGTGATTGGAGCTGGACTTGTAGGTGGAGCAATTGTTGTCTGTGCTGCTGCAGTCATTGTGTGAGCTCTTGTTGGGGTTTGAGCTTCAGTTGTCATCTGGGCTGCTGTTGGTGGTGGTGCTGCACTTGTCGTTTTAGCAATGGTTGTGGGTGCTGCTGCAGTTGTAGTTGGAACAGATGTTGTGATTGGAGCTGCTCTTGTTGTTGGGCTAATTGTTGTTGATGGTGTTGCACTTGCAATTGTTGTGGTTGGAGCTTCAATTGTTGTCTGGGCAGCTGTTGTTGGTGGTGCTGCACTTGTCGTTTTAGCTATGGTTGTGGGTGCTGCTGCAGTTGTAGTTGGAGCAGTTGTTTTGATTTGACTTGCACTTGTTGAGGCAATGGTTGTCAGTGGTGCTGCACTTGTAGCTGGAGCAATTGTTGTGTGTGCTGCTGCCGTTTTAGTGTGAGAAATTGTTGTTGTTGGAGCTTCACTTGTAGTTTCTTCAATTGTTGGGGTTGGAGTTGCTATTGTTGTTGGTCCAATTGTTGTTGATGGGATTGCACTTGCAATTGGAGCAACTGTTGTGGTAGGAGCTTCAATTGTTGTGTGGGCAGTTGTTGTTGGTGGTGCGGCACTTGTCATTTTAGCAATGGTTGTGGATGCAGCTGCAGTTGTAGTTGGAGCAGTTGTGTGTGTTGCTGCAGTTGTAGTTGGAACAATTGTTTTGGTTGGAGCTTCACTTGTAGGTGGAGAACCTGTTGTGGCAGAAACTGCACTTGTTGTTGGAGTTATTGTTGTGCCTGGAGCTGGACTTGTAGTTTCTTCAATTGTTGGGGTTGGAGGTGCTCTTGTTGTTGGGCCAATTGTTGTTGATGGGATTGCACTTGCAATTGGAGCAACCTTTGTGGTAGGAGCTTCAATTGATGTGTGGGCAGTTGTTGTTGGTGGTGCTGCACTTGTTGTTTTAGCAATGGTTGTGGGTGCTGCTGCAGTTGTAGTTGGAACAGATGTTGTGATTGGAGCTGCTCTTGTTGTTGGGCCAATTGTTGTTGATGGTGTTGTACTTGCAATTGTTGTGGTTGGAGCTTCAATTGTTGTCTGGGCAGCTGTTGTTGGTGGTGCTGCACTTGTAGTTTTAGCTATGGTTGTGGGTGCTGCTGCAGTTGTAGTTCGAGCAGTTGTTTTGATTTGACCTGCACTTGTTGAGGCAAAGGTTGTCAGTGGTGCTGCACTTGTAGCTGGAGCAATTGTTGTGGTTGGAGCTTCAATTGATGTGTGGGCAGTTGTTGTTAGTGGTGCTGCACTTGTCGTTTTAGCTATGGTTGTGGGTGCTGCTGCAGTTGCAATTGGAGGAGTTGTTGTGATTGGAGCTGGACTTGTAGCTGGAGCAATTGTTGTCTGTGCTGCTGCAGTCATTGTGTGAGCTCTTGTTGGGGTTGGAGCTTCAGTTGTCATCTGGGCTGCTGTTGGTGGTTGTGCTGCACTTGTCGTTTTAGCAATGGTTGTGGGTGCTGCTGCAGTTGTAGTTGGAACAGATGTTGTGATTGGAGCTGCTCTTGTTGTTGGGCTAATTGTTGTTGATTGTGTTGCACTTGCAATTGTTGTGGTTGGAGCTTCAATTGTTGTCTGGGCAGCTGTTGTTGGTGGTGCTGCACTTGTTGTTTTAGATATGGTTGTGGGTGCTGCTGCAGTTGTAGTTGGAGCAGTTGTTTTGATTTGACCTGCACTTGTTGAGGCAATGGTTGTCAGTGGTGCTGCACTGGTAGCTGGAGCAATTGTGTGTGCTGCTGCAGTTTTAGTGTGAGAAATTGTTGTGGTTTGAGCTTCACTTGTAGTTTCTTCAATTGTTGGGGTTGGAGTTGCTCTTGTTGTTGGGCCAATTGTTGTTGATGGGGTTGCACTTGCAGTTGTTGGGGTTGGAGCTTCACTTGTTGTCTGGGCAGCTGTTGTTGCTGGTGCAGCACTTGTCGTTTTAGCTATGGTTGTGGATGCTGCGGCAGTTGCAGTTGGAGTAGTTGTTGTGATTTGAGCTGGACTTGTAGCTGGAGCAATTGTTGTCTGTGCAGCTGCAGTTGTAGTTGGAGCAGTTGTTTTCATTTGACCTGCACTTGTTGAGGCAATGGTTGTCAGTGGTGCTGCACTTGTAGCTGGAGCAATTGTTGTTTGTGCTGCTGACGTTTTAGTGTGAGATATTGTTGTGGTTTGAGCTTCACTTGTAGTTTCTTCTATCGTTGGGGTTGGAGTTGCTCTTGTTGTTCGTCCAATTGTCGTTGATGGGATTGCACTTGCAATTGGAGCAACTGTTGTGGTAGGAGCTTCAATTGTTGTGTGGGCAGTTGTTGTTGGTGGGGCAGCACTTGTCGTTTTAGCAATGGTGGTGGGTGCAGCGGCAGTTGAAGTTGGAACAGTTGTTGTGATTGGAGCTGCACTTGTTGTTGAAGTGATTGTTGTCAGTGGTGCTGCACTTGTACCTGGAGCAATTGTTGTGTGTGCTGCTGCAGTCGTTGTGTGAGCTCTTGTTGGGGTTGGAGCTTCACTTGCCGTCTGAGCTGCTGTTGGTGATGGTGCTGCACTTGTAGTTTTAGCAATGGTTGTGGGTGCTGCTGCAGTTGTAGTTGGAGCAGATGTTGTGATTGGAGCTGCACTTGCTGTTGGGGCGATTGTTGTCAGTGATGCTGCAGTTGTAGTTGGAGCAGTTGTTGTGGTTGGTGCTTCAATTGATGGGTGGGCAGTTGTTGTTGGTGGTGCTGCACTTGTCGTTTTAGCTATGGTTGTGGGTGCTGCTGCAGTTGCAGTTGGAGGAGTTGTTGTGATTGGAGCTGGACTTGTAGCTGGAGCAATTGTTGTCTGTGCAGCTGCAGTCATTGTGTGAGCTCTTGTTGGGGTTTGAGCTTCAGTTGTCATCTGGGCTGCTGTTGGTGGTGGTGCTGCACTTGTCGTTTTAGCAATGGTTGTGGGTGCTGCTGCAGTTGTAGTTGGAACAGATGTTGTGATTGGAGCTGCTCTTGTTGTTGGGCTAATTGTTGTTGATGGTGTTGCACTTGCAATTGTTGTGGTTGGAGCTTCAATTGTTGTCTGGGCAGCTGTTGTTGGTGGTGCTGCACTTGTCGTTTTTGCTATGGTTGTGGGTGCTGCTGCAGTTGTAGTTGGAGCAGTTGTTTTGATTTGACCTGCACTTGTTGAGGCAATGGTTGTCAGTGGTGCTGCACTTGTAGCTGGAGCAATTGTTGTGTGTGCTGCTGCCGTTTTAGTGTGAGAAATTGTTGTTGTTGGAGCTTCACTTGTAGTTTCTTCAATTGTTGGGGTTGGAGTTGCTATTGTTGTTGGTCCAATTGTTGTTGATGGGATTGCACTTGCAATTGGAGCAACTGTTGTGGTAGGAGCTTCAATTGTTGTGTGGGCAGTTGTTGTTGGTGGGGCAGCACTTGTCATTTTAGCAATGGTGGTGGGTGCAGCGGCAGTTGAAGTTGGAGCAGTTGTTTTGATTTGACCTGCACTTGTTGAGGCAATGGTTGTCAGTGGTGCTGCACTGGTAGCTGGAGCAATTGTTGTGTGTGCTGCTGCAGTTTTAGTGTGAGAAATTGTTGTGGTTTGAGCTTCACTTGTAGTTTCTTCAATTGTTGGGGTTGGAGTTGCTCTTGTTGTTGGGCCAATTGTTGTTGATGGGGTTGCACTTGCAGTTGTTGGGGTTGGAGCTTCACTTGTAGGTGGAGAAATTCTTGTGGCTGAAACTGCACTTGTTGGACTAATTGTTGTGCCTGGAGCTGGACTTGTAGTTCCTTCAATTGTTGGGTTTGGAGTTGCTCTTGTTTTTGGGCTAATTGTCGTTGATGGGATTGCACTTGCAATTGGAGCAACTGTTGTGGTAGGAGCTTCAATTGTTGTGTGGGCAGTTGTTGTTGGTGGGGCAGCACTTGTCGTTTTAGCAATGGTTGTGGGTGCTGCTGCAGTTGTAGTTGGAGCAGATGTTGTGATTGGAGCTGCACTTGCTGTTGGGGCGATTGTTGTCAGTGATGCTGCAGTTGTAGTTGGAGCAATTGTTGTGGTTGGAGCTTCAATTGATGTGTGGGCAGTTGTTGTTGGTGGTGCTGCACTTGTCGTTTTAGCTATGGTTGTGGGTGCTGCTGCAGTTGCAGTTGGAGGAGTTGTTGTGATTGGAGCTGGACTTGTAGCTGGAGCAATTGTTGTCTGTGCAGCTGCAGTTGTAGTTGGAGCAGTTGTTTTGATTTGACCTGCACTTGTTGAGGCAATGGTTGTCAGTGGTGCTGCACTTGTAGTTGGAGCAGATGTTGTGATTGGAGCTGCACTTGTTGTTGAAGTGATTGTTGTCAGTGGTGCTGCAGTTGTAGTTGGAGCAATTGTTGTGGTTGGAGCTTCACTTGTAGGTGGAGAAACTCTTGTGGCTGAAACTGCACTTGTTGTTGGACTAATTGTTGTGCCTGGAGCTGGACTTGTAGTTCCTTCAATTGTTGGGGTTGGAGTTGCTCTTGTTTTTGGCTTAATTGTCGTTGATGGGATTGCACTTGCAATTGGAGCAACTGTTGTGGTAGGAGCTTCAATTGTTGTGTGGGCAGTTGTTGTTGGTGGGGCAGCACTTGTCGTTTTAGCAATGGTGGTGGGTGCAGCGGCAGTTGAAGTTGGAACAGTTGTTGTGATTGGAGCTGCACTTGTTGTTGAAGTGATTGTTGTCAGTGGTGCTGCACTTGTACCTGGAGCAATTGTTGTGTGTGCTGCTGCAGTCGTGTGAGCTCTTGTTGGGGTTGGAGCTTCAATTGATGTGTGGGCAGTTGTTGGTGGTGCTGCACTTGTTGTTTTAGCAATGGTTGTGGGTGCTGCTGCAGTTGTAGTTGGAGCAGATGTTGTGATTGGAGCTGCACTTGCTGTTGGGGCGATTGTTGTCAGTGATGCTGCAGTTGTAGTTGGAGCAATTGTTGTGGTTGGTGCTTCAATTGATGGGTGGGCAGTTGTTGTTGGTGGTGCTGCACTTGTCGTTTTAGCTATGGTTGTGGGTGCTGCTGCAGTTGCAGTTGGAGGAGTTGTTGTGATTGGAGCTGGACTTGTAGCTGGAGCAATTGTTGTCTGTGCTGCTGCAGTCATTGTGTGAGCTCTTGTTGTGGTTGGAGCTTCAATTGATGTGTGGGCAGTTGTTGGTGGTGCTGCACTTGTCGTTTTAGCAATGGTTGTGGGTGCTGCTGCAGTTGTAGTTGGAACAGATGTTGTGATTGGAGCTGCTCTTGTTGTTGGGCCAATTGTTGTTGATGGTGTTGTACTTGCAATTGTTGTGGTTGGAGCTTCAATTGTTGTCTGGGCAGCTGTTGTTGGTGGTGCTGCACTTGTCGTTTTAGCTATGGTTGTGGGTGCTGCTGCAGTTGTAGTTGGAGCAGTTGTTTTGATTTGACCTGCACTTGTTGAGGCAATGGTTGTCAGTTGTGCTGCACTTGTAGCTGGAGCAATTGTTGTGGTTGGAGCTTCAATTGATGTGTGGGCAGTTGTTGGTGGTGGTGCTGCACTTGTCGTTTTAGCTATGGTTGTGGGTGCTGCTGCAGTTGTAGTTGGAACAGATGTTGTGATTGGAGCTGCTCTTGTTGTTGGGCTAATTGTTGTTGATGGTGTTGCACTTGCAATTGTTGTGGTTGGAGCTTCAATTGTTGTCTGGGCAGCTGTTGTTGGTGGTGCTGCACTTGTCGTTTTTGCTATGGTTGTGGGTGCTGCTGCAGTTGTAGTTGGAGCAGTTGTTTTGATTTGACCTGCACTTGTTGAGGCAATGGTTGTCAGTGGTGCTGCACTTGTAGCTGGAGCAATTGTTGTGTGTGCTGCTGCCGTTTTAGTGTGAGAAATTGTTGTTGTTGGAGCTTCACTTGTAGTTTCTTCAATTGTTGGGGTTGGAGTTGCTATTGTTGTTGGTCCAATTGTTGTTGATGGGATTGCACTTGCAATTGGAGCAACTGTTGTGGTAGGAGCTTCAATTGTTGTGTGGGCAGTTGTTGTTGGTGGGGCTGCACTTGTCGTTTTAGCAATGGTGGTGGGTGCAGCGGCAGTTGAAGTTGGAGCAGTTGTTTTGATTTGACCTGCACTTGTTGAGGCAATGGTTGTCAGTGGTGCTGCACTGGTAGCTGGAGCAATTGTTGTGTGTGCTGCTGCAGTTTTAGTGTGAGAAATTGTTGTGGTTTGAGCTTCACTTGTAGTTTCTTCAATTGTTGGGGTTGGAGTTGCTCTTGTTGTTGGGCCAATTGTTGTTGATGGGGTTGCACTTGCAGTTGTTGGGGTTGGAGCTTCACTTGTAGGTGGAGAAACTCTTGTGGCTGAAACTGCACTTGTTGTTGGACTAATTGTTGTGCCTGGAGCTGGACTTGTAGTTCCTTCAATTGTTGGGGTTGGAGTTGCTCTTGTTTTTGGGTTAATTGTCGTTGATGGGATTGCACTTGCAATTGGAGCAACTGTTGTGGTAGGAGCTTCAATTGTTGTGTGGGCAGTTGTTGTTGGTGGGGCAGCACTTGTCGTTTTAGCAATGGTGGTGGGTGCAGCGGCAGTTGAAGTTGGAACAGTTGTTGTGATTGGAGCTGCACTTGTTGTTGAAGTGATTGTTGTCAGTGGTGCTGCACTTGTACCTGGAGCAATTGTTGTGTGTGCTGCTGCAGTCGTGTGAGCTCTTGTTGGGGTTGGAGCTTCACTTGCCGTCTGAGCTGCTGTTGGTGGTGGTGCTGCACTTGTTGTTTTAGCAATGGTTGTGGGTGCTGCTGCAGTTGTAGTTGGAGCAGATGTTGTGATTGGAGCTGCACTTGCTGTTGGGGCGATTGTTGTCAGTGATGCTGCAGTTGTAGTTGGAGCAATTGTTGTGGTTGGTGCTTCAATTGATGGATGGGCAGTTGTTGTTGGTGGTGCTGCACTTGTCGTTTTAGCTATGGTTGTGGGTGCTGCTGCAGTTGCAGTTGGAGGAGTTGTTGTGATTGGAGCTGGACTTGTAGCTGGAGCAATTGTTGTCTGTGCTGCTGCAGTCATTGTGTGAGCTCTTGTTGGGGTTGGAGCTTCAGTTGTCATCTGGGCTGCTGTTGGTGGTGGTGCTGCACTTGTCGTTTTAGCAATGGTTGTGGGTGCTGCTGCAGTTGTAGTTGGAACAGATGTTGTGATTGGAGCTGCTCTTGTTGTTGGGCCAATTGTTGTTGATGGTGTTGCACTTGCAATTGTTGTGGTTGGAGCTTCAATTGTTGTCTGGGCAGCTGTTGTTGGTGGTGCTGCACTTGTCGTTTTAGCTATGGTTGTGGGTGCTGCTGCAGTTGCAGTTGGAGGAGTTGTTGTGATTGGAGCTGGACTTGTAGCTGGAGCAATTGTTGTCTGTGCAGCTGCAGTTGTAGTTGGAGCAGTTGTTTTGATTTGACCTGCACTTGTTGAGGCAATGGTTGTCAGTGGTGCTGCACTTGTAGCTGGAGCAATTGTTGTGTGTGCTGCTGCCGTTGTAGTTGGAGCAGATGTTGTGATTGGAGCTGCACTTGTTGTTGAAGTGATTGTTGTCAGTGGTGCTGCAGTTGTAGTTGGAGCAATTGTTGTGGTTGGAGCTTCACTTGTAGGTGGAGAAACTCTTGTGGCTGAAACTGCACTTGTTGTTGGACTAATTGTTGTGCCTGGAGCTGGACTAGTAGTTCCTTCAATTGTTGGGGTTGGAGTTGCTCTTGTTTTTGGGTTAATTGTCGTTGATGGGATTGCACTTGCAATTGGAGCAACTGTTGTGGTAGGAGTTTCAATTGTTGTGTGGGCAGTTGTTGTTGGTGGGGCAGCACTTGTCGTTTTAGCAATGGTGGTGGGTGCAGCGGCAGTTGAAGTTGGAACAGTTGTTGTGATTGGAGCTGCACTTGTTGTTGAAGTGATTGTTGTCAGTGGTGCTGCACTTGTACCTGGAGCAATTGTTGTGTGTGCTGCTGCAGTCGTTGTGTGAGCTCTTGTTGGGGTTGGAGCTTCACTTGCCGTCTGAGCTGCTGTTGGTGGTGGTGCTGCACTTGTTGTTTTAGCAATGGTTGTGGGTGCTGCTGCAGTTGTAGTTGGAGCAGATGTTGTGATTGGAGCTGCACTTGCTGTTGGGGCGATTGTTGTCAGTGATGCTGCAGTTGTAGTTGGAGCAATTGTTGTGGTTGGAGCTTCAATTGATGTGTGGGCAGTTGTTGTTGGTGGTGCTGCACTTGTCGTTTTAGCTATGGTTGTGGGTGCTGCTGCAGTTGCAGTTGGAGGAGTTGTTGTGATTGGAGCTGGACTTGTAGCTGGAGCAATTGTTGTCTGTGCAGCTGCAGTCATTGTGTGAGCTCTTGTTGGGGTTTGAGCTTCAGTTGTCATCTGGGCTGCTGTTGGTGGTGGTGCTGCACTTGTCGTTTTAGCAATGGTTGTGGGTGCTGCTGCAGTTGTAGTTGGAACAGATGTTGTGATTGGAGCTGCTCTTGTTGTTGGGCTAATTGTTGTTGATGGTGTTGCACTTGCAATTGTTGTGGTTGGAGCTTCAATTGTTGTCTGGGCAGCTGTTGTTGGTGGTGCTGCACTTGTCGTTTTTGCTATGGTTGTGGGTGCTGCTGCAGTTGTAGTTGGAGCAGTTGTTTTGATTTGACCTGCACTTGTTGAGGCAATGGTTGTCAGTGGTGCTGCACTTGTAGCTGGAGCAATTGTTGTGTGTGCTGCTGCCGTTTTAGTGTGAGAAATTGTTGTTGTTGGAGCTTCACTTGTAGTTTCTTCAATTGTTGGGGTTGGAGTTGCTATTGTTGTTGGTCCAATTGTTGTTGATGGGATTGCACTTGCAATTGGAGCAACTGTTGTGGTAGGAGCTTCAATTGTTGTGTGGGCAGTTGTTGTTGGTGGGGCAGCACTTGTCATTTTAGCAATGGTGGTGGGTGCAGCGGCAGTTGAAGTTGGAGCAGTTGTTTTGATTTGACCTGCACTTGTTGAGGCAATGGTTGTCAGTGGTGCTGCACTGGTAGCTGGAGCAATTGTTGTGTGTGCTGCTGCAGTTTTAGTGTGAGAAATTGTTGTGGTTTGAGCTTCACTTGTAGTTTCTTCAATTGTTGGGGTTGGAGTTGCTCTTGTTGTTGGGCCAATTGTTGTTGATGGGGTTGCACTTGCAGTTGTTGGGGTTGGAGCTTCACTTGTAGGTGGAGAAATTCTTGTGGCTGAAACTGCACTTGTTGGACTAATTGTTGTGCCTGGAGCTGGACTTGTAGTTCCTTCAATTGTTGGGGTTGGAGTTGCTCTTGTTTTTGGGCTAATTGTCGTTGATGGGATTGCACTTGCAATTGGAGCAACTGTTGTGGTAGGAGCTTCAATTGTTGTGTGGGCAGTTGTTGTTGGTGGGGCAGCACTTGTCGTTTTAGCAATGGTTGTGGGTGCTGCTGCAGTTGTAGTTGGAGCAGATGTTGTGATTGGAGCTGCACTTGCTGTTGGGGCGATTGTTGTCAGTGATGCTGCAGTTGTAGTTGGAGCAATTGTTGTGGTTGGAGCTTCAATTGATGTGTGGGCAGTTGTTGTTGGTGGTGCTGCACTTGTCGTTTTAGCTATGGTTGTGGGTGCTGCTGCAGTTGCAGTTGGAGGAGTTGTTGTGATTGGAGCTGGACTTGTAGCTGGAGCAATTGTTGTCTGTGCAGCTGCAGTTGTAGTTGGAGCAGTTGTTTTGATTTGACCTGCACTTGTTGAGGCAATGGTTGTCAGTGGTGCTGCACTTGTAGTTGGAGCAGATGTTGTGATTGGAGCTGCACTTGTTGTTGAAGTGATTGTTGTCAGTGGTGCTGCAGTTGTAGTTGGAGCAATTGTTGTGGTTGGAGCTTCACTTGTAGGTGGAGAAACTCTTGTGGCTGAAACTGCACTTGTTGTTGGACTAATTGTTGTGCCTGGAGCTGGACTTGTAGTTCCTTCAATTGTTGGGGTTGGAGTTGCTCTTGTTTTTGGCTTAATTGTCGTTGATGGGATTGCACTTGCAATTGGAGCAACTGTTGTGGTAGGAGCTTCAATTGTTGTGTGGGAAGTTGTTGTTGGTGGGGCAGCACTTGTCGTTTTAGCAATGGTGGTGGGTGCAGCGGCAGTTGAAGTTGGAACAGTTGTTGTGATTGGAGCTGCACTTGTTGTTGAAGTGATTGTTGTCAGTGGTGCTGCACTTGTACCTGGAGCAATTGTTGTGTGTGCTGCTGCAGTCGTGTGAGCTCTTGTTGGGGTTGGAGCTTCAATTGATGTGTGGGCAGTTGTTGGTGGTGCTGCACTTGTTGTTTTAGCAATGGTTGTGGGTGCTGCTGCAGTTGTAGTTGGAGCAGATGTTGTGATTAGAGCTGCACTTGCTGTTGGGGCGATTGTTGTCAGTGATGCTGCAGTTGTAGTTGGAGCAATTGTTGTGGTTGGTGCTTCAATTGATGGGTGGGCAGTTGTTGTTGGTGGTGCTGCACTTGTCGTTTTAGCTATGGTTGTGGGTGCTGCTGCAGTTGCAGTTGGAGGAGTTGTTGTGATTGGAGCTGGACTTGTAGCTGGAGCAATTGTTGTCTGTGCTGCTGCAGTCATTGTGTGAGCTCTTGTTGTGGTTGGAGCTTCAATTGATGTGTGGGCAGTTGTTGGTGGTGCTGCACTTGTCGTTTTAGCAATGGTTGTGGGTGCTGCTGCAGTTGTAGTTGGAACAGATGTTGTGATTGGAGCTGCTCTTGTTGTTGGGCCAATTGTTGTTGATGGTGTTGTACTTGCAATTGTTGTGGTTGGAGCTTCAATTGTTGTCTGGGCAGCTGTTGTTGGTGGTGCTGCACTTGTCGTTTTAGCTATGGTTGTGGGTGCTGCTGCAGTTGTAGTTGGAGCAGTTGTTTTGATTTGACCTGCACTTGTTGAGGCAATGGTTGTCAGTTGTGCTGCACTTGTAGCTGGAGCAATTGTTGTGGTTGGAGCTTCAATTGATGTGTGGGCAGTTGTTGGTGGTGGTGCTGCACTTGTCGTTTTAGCTATGGTTGTGGGTGCTGCTGCAGTTGTAGTTGGAACAGATGTTGTGATTGGAGCTGCTCTTGTTGTTGGGCTAATTGTTGTTGATGGTGTTGCACTTGCAATTGTTGTGGTTGGAGCTTCAATTGTTGTCTGGGCAGCTGTTGTTGGTGGTGCTGCACTTGTCGTTTTTGCTATGGTTGTGGGTGCTGCTGCAGTTGTAGTTGGAGCAGTTGTTTTGATTTGACCTGCACTTGTTGAGGCAATGGTTGTCAGTGGTGCTGCACTTGTAGCTGGAGCAATTGTTGTGTGTGCTGCTGCCGTTTTAGTGTGAGAAATTGTTGTTGTTGGAGCTTCACTTGTAGTTTCTTCAATTGTTGGGGTTGGAGTTGCTATTGTTGTTGGTCCAATTGTTGTTGATGGGATTGCACTTGCAATTGGAGCAACTGTTGTGGTAGGAGCTTCAATTGTTGTGTGGGCAGTTGTTGTTGGTGGGGCAGCACTTGTCGTTTTAGCAATGGTGGTGGGTGCAGCGGCAGTTGAAGTTGGAGCAGTTGTTTTGATTTGACCTGCACTTGTTGAGGCAATGGTTGTCAGTGGTGCTGCACTGGTAGCTGGAGCAATTGTTGTGTGTGCTGCTGCAGTTTTAGTGTGAGAAATTGTTGTGGTTTGAGCTTCACTTGTAGTTTCTTCAATTGTTGGGGTTGGAGTTGCTCTTGTTGTTGGGCCAATTGTTGTTGATGGGGTTGCACTTGCAGTTGTTTGGGTTGGAGCTTCACTTGTAGGTGGAGAAACTCTTGTGGCTGAAACTGCACTTGTTGTTGGACTAATTGTTGTGCCTGGAGCTGGACTTGTAGTTCCTTCAATTGTTGGGGTTGGAGTTGCTCTTGTTTTTGGGTTAATTGTCGTTGATGGGATTGCACTTGCAATTGGAGCAACTGTTGTGGTAGGAGCTTCAATTGTTGTGTGGGCAGTTGTTGTTGGTGGGGCAGCACTTGTCGTTTTAGCAATGGTGGTGGGTGCAGCGGCAGTTGAAGTTGGAACAGTTGTTGTGATTGGAGCTGTACTTGTTGTTGAAGTGATTGTTGTCAGTGGTGCTGCACTTGTACCTGGAGCAATTGTTGTGTGTGCTGCTGCAGTCGTGTGAGCTCTTGTTGGGGTTGGAGCTTCACTTGCCGTCTGAGCTGCTGTTGGTGGTGGTGCTGCACTTGTTGTTTTAGCAATGGTTGTGGGTGCTGCTGCAGTTGTAGTTGGAGCAGATATTGTGATTGGAGCTGCACTTGCTGTTGGGGCGATTGTTGTCAGTGATGCTGCAGTTGTAGTTGGAGCAATTGTTGTGGTTGGTGCTTCAATTGATGGATGGGCAGTTGTTGTTGGTGGTGCTGCACTTGTCGTTTTAGCTATGGTTGTGGGTGCTGCTGCAGTTGCAGTTGGAGGAGTTGTTGTGATTGGAGCTGGACTTGTAGCTGGAGCAATTGTTGTCTGTGCTGCTGCAGTCATTGTGTGAGCTCTTGTTGGGGTTGGAGCTTCAGTTGTCATCTGGGCTGCTGTTGGTGGTGGTGCTGCACTTGTCGTTTTAGCAATGGTTGTGGGTGCTGCTGCAGTTGTAGTTGGAACAGATGTTGTGATTGGAGCTGCTCTTGTTGTTGGGCCAATTGTTGTTGATGGTGTTGCACTTGCAATTGTTGTGGTTGGAGCTTCAATTGTTGTCTGGGCAGCTGTTGTTGGTGGTGCTGCACTTGTCGTTTTAGCTATGGTTGTGGGTGCTGCTGCAGTTGCAGTTGGAGGAGTTGTTGTGATTGGAGCTGGACTTGTAGCTGGAGCAATTGTTGTCTGTGCAGCTGCAGTTGTAGTTGGAGCAGTTGTTTTGATTTGACCTGCACTTGTTGAGGCAATGGTTGTCAGTGGTGCTGCACTTGTAGCTGGAGCAATTGTTGTGTGTGCTGCTGCCGTTGTAGTTGGAGCAGATGTTGTGATTGGAGCTGCACTTGTTGTTGAAGTGATTGTTGTCAGTGGTGCTGCAGTTGTAGTTGGAGCAATTGTTGTGGTTGGAGCTTCACTTGTAGGTGGAGAAACTCTTGTGGCTGAAACTGCACTTGTTGTTGGACTAATTGTTGTGCCTGGAGCTGGACTAGTAGTTCCTTCAATTGTTGGGGTTGGAGTTGCTCTTGTTTTTGGGTTAATTGTCGTTGATGGGATTGCACTTGCAATTGGAGCAACTGTTGTGGTAGGAGTTTCAATTGTTGTGTGGGCAGTTGTTGTTGGTGGGGCAGCACTTGTCGTTTTAGCAATGGTGGTGGGTGCAGCGGCAGTTGAAGTTGGAACAGTTGTTGTGATTGGAGCTGCACTTGTTGTTGAAGTGATTGTTGTCAGTGGTGCTGCACTTGTACCTGGAGCAATTGTTGTGTGTGCTGCTGCAGTCGTTGTGTGAGCTCTTGTTGGGGTTGGAGCTTCACTTGCCGTCTGAGCTGCTGTTGGTGGTGGTGCTGCACTTGTTGTTTTAGCAATGGTTGTGGGTGCTGCTGCAGTTGTAGTTGGAGCAGATGTTGTGATTGGAGCTGCACTTGCTGTTGGGGCGATTGTTGTCAGTGATGCTGCAGTTGTAGTTGGAGCAATTGTTGTGGTTGGAGCTTCAATTGATGTGTGGGCAGTTGTTGTTGGTGGTGCTGCACTTGTCGTTTTAGCTATGGTTGTGGGTGCTGCTGCAGTTGCAGTTGGAGGAGTTGTTGTGATTGGAGCTGGACTTGTAGCTGGAGCAATTGTTGTCTGTGCAGCTGCAGTTGTAGTTGGAGCAGTTGTTTTGATTTGACCTGCACTTGTTGAGGCAATGGTTGTCAGTGGTGCTGCACTTGTAGTTGGAGCAGATGTTGTGATTGGAGCTGCACTTGTTGTTGAAGTGATTGTTGTCAGTGGTGCTGCAGTTGTAGTTGGAGCAATTGTTGTGGTTGGAGCTTCACTTGTAGGTGGAGAAACTCTTGTGGCTGAAACTGCACTTGTTGTTGGACTAATTGTTGTGCCTGGAGCTGGACTTGTAGTTCCTTCAATTGTTGGGGTTGGAGTTGCTCTTGTTTTTGGCTTAATTGTCGTTGATGGGATTGCACTTGCAATTGGAGCAACTGTTGTGGTAGGAGCTTCAATTGTTGTGTGGGCAGTTGTTGTTGGTGGGGCAGCACTTGTCGTTTTAGCAATGGTGGTGGGTGCAGCGGCAGTTGAAGTTGGAACAGTTGTTGTGATTGGAGCTGCACTTGTTGTTGAAGTGATTGTTGTCAGTGGTGCTGCACTTGTACCTGGAGCAATTGTTGTGTGTGCTGCTGCAGTCGTGTGAGCTCTTGTTGGGGTTGGAGCTTCAATTGATGTGTGGGCAGTTGTTGGTGGTGCTGCACTTGTTGTTTTAGCAATGGTTGTGGGTGCTGCTGCAGTTGTAGTTGGAGCAGATGTTGTGATTGGAGCTGCACTTGCTGTTGGGGCGATTGTTGTCAGTGATGCTGCAGTTGTAGTTGGAGCAATTGTTGTGGTTGGTGCTTCAATTGATGTGTGGGCAGTTGTTGTTGGTGGTGCTGCACTTGCCGTTTCAGCTATGGTTGTGGGTGCTGCTGCAGTTGCAGTTGGAGGAGTTGTTGTGATTGGAGCTGGACTTGTAGCTGGAGCAATTGTTGTCTGTGCTGCTGCAGTCATTGTGTGAGCACTTGTTGTGGTTGGAGCTTCAATTGATGTGTGGGCAGTTGTTGGTGGTGCTGCACTTGTCGTTTTAGCAATGGTTGTGGGTGCTGCTGCAGTTGTAGTTGGAACAGATGTTGTGATTGGAGCTGCTCTTGTTGTTGGGCCAATTGTTGTTGATGGTGTTGTACTTGCAATTGTTGTGGTTGGAGCTTCAATTGTTGTCTGGGCAGCTGTTGTTGGTGGTGCTGCACTTGTCGTTTTAGCTATGGTTGTGGGTGCTGCTGCAGTTGTAGTTGGAGCAGTTGTTTTGATTTGACCTGCACTTGTTGAGGCAATGGTTGTCAGTTGTGCTGCACTGGTAGCTGGAGCAATTGTTGTGTGTGCTGCTGCAGTTTTAGTGTGAGAAATTGTTGTGGTTTGAGCTTCACTTGTAGTTTCTTCAATTGTTGGGGTTGGAGTTGCTCTTGTTGTTGGGCCAATTGTTGTTGATGGGGTTGCACTTGCAGTTGTTGGGGTTGGAGCTTCACTTGTAGGTGGAGAAACTCTTGTGGCTGAAACTGCACTTGTTGTTGGACTAATTGTTGTGCCTGGAGCTGGACTTGTAGTTCCTTCAATTGTTGGGGTTGGAGTTGCTCTTGTTTTTGGGTTAATTGTCGTTGATGGGATTGCACTTGCAATTGGAGCAACTGTTGTGGTAGGAGTTTCAATTGTTGTGTGGGCAGTTGTTGTTGGTGGGGCAGCACTTGTCGTTTTAGCAATGGTGGTGGGTGCAGCGGCAGTTGAAGTTGGAACAGTTGTTGTGATTGGAGCTGCACTTGTTGTTGAAGTGATTGTTGTCAGTGGTGCTGCACTTGTACCTGGAGCAATTGTTGTGTGTGCTGCTGCAGTCGTTGTGTGAGCTCTTGTTGGGGTTGGAGCTTCACTTGATGTGTGGGCAGTTGTTGGTGGTGCTGCACTTGTTGTTTTAGCAATGGTTGTGGGTGCTGCTGCAGTTGTAGTTGGAACAGATGTTGTGATTGGAGCTGCTCTTGTTGTTGGGCCAATTGTTGTTGATGGTGTTGCACTTGCAATTGTTGTGGTTGGAGCTTCAATTGTTGTCTGGGCAGCTGTTGTTGGTGGTGCTGCACTTGTCGTTTTAGCTATGGTTGTGGGTGCTGCTGCAGTTGCAGTTGGAGGAGTTGTTGTGATTGGAGCTGGACTTGTAGCTGGAGCAATTGTTGTCTGTGCAGCTGCAGTTGTAGTTGGAGCAGTTGTTTTGATTTGACCTGCACTTGTTGAGGCAATGGTTGTCAGTGGTGCTGCACTTGTAGCTGGAGCAATTGTTGTGTGTGCTGCTGCCGTTGTAGTTGGAGCAGATGTTGTGATTGGAGCTGCACTTGTTGTTGAAGTGATTGTTGTCAGTGGTGCTGCAGTTGTAGTTGGAGCAATTGTTGTGGTTGGAGCTTCACTTGTAGGTGGAGAAACTCTTGTGGCTGAAACTGCACTTGTTGTTGGACTAATTGTTGTGCCTGGAGCTGGACTTGTAGTTCCTTCAATTGTTGGGGTTGGAGTTGCTCTTGTTTTTGGCTTAATTGTCGTTGATGGGATTGCACTTGCAATTGGAGCAACTGTTGTGGTAGGAGCTTCAATTGTTGTGTGGGCAGTTGTTGTTGGTGGGGCAGCACTTGTCGTTTTAGCAATGGTGGTGGGTGCAGCGGCAGTTGAAGTTGGAACAGTTGTTGTGATTGGAGCTGCACTTGTTGTTGAAGTGATTGTTGTCAGTGGTGCTGCACTTGTACCTGGAGCAATTGTTGTGTGTGCTGCTGCAGTCGTGTGAGCTCTTGTTGGGGTTGGAGCTTCAGTTGTCATCTGGGCTGCTGTTGGTGGTGGTGCTGCACTTGTCGTTTTAGCAATGGTTGTGGGTGCTGCTGCAGTTGTAGTTGGAACAGATGTTGTGATTGGAGCTGCTCTTGTTGTTGGGCCAATTGTTGTTGATGGTGTTGCACTTGCAATTGTTGTGGTTGGAGCTTCAATTGTTGTCTGGGCAGCTGTTGTTGGTGGTGCTGCACTTGTCGTTTTAGCTATGGTTGTGGGTGCTGCTGCAGTTGCAATTGGAGGAGTTGTTGTGATTGGAGCTGGACTTGTAGCTGGAGCAATTGTTGTCTGTGCAGCTGCAGTTGTAGTTGGAGCAGTTGTTTTCATTTGACCTGCACTTGTTGAGGCAATGGTTGCCAGTGGTGCTGCACTTGTAGCTGGAGCAATTGTTGTGTGTGCTGCTGACGTTTTAGTGTGAGAAATTGTTGTTGTTGGAGCTTCACTTGTAGTTTCTTCAATAGTTGGGGTTGGAGGTGCTCTTGTTGTTGGGCCAATTGTTGTTGATGGGATTGCACTTGCAATTGGAGCAACTGTTGTGGTAGGAGCTTCAATTGTTGTGTGGGCGGTTGTTGGTGGTGCGGCACTAGTCGTTTTAGCAATGGTTGTGGGTGCAGCGGCAGTTGTAGTTGGAACAGTTGTTGTGATTGGAGCTGCACTTATTGTTGGGGCAATTGTTGTAATTGGTGCTGAACTTGTACCTGGAGCAATTGTTGTGTGTGCTGCTGCAGTCATTGTGTGAGCTCTTGTTGGGGTTGGAGCTTCACTTGCCGTCTGGGCTGCTGTTGGTGGTGGTGCTGCACTTGCTGTTTTAGCAATGGTTGTGGGTGCTGCTGCAGTTGTAGTTGGAGCAGATGTTGTGATTGTAGCTGCACTTGTTGTTGAAGTGATTGTTGTCAGTGGTGCTGCAGTTGTAGTTGGAGCAATTGTTGGGGTTGGAGCTTCAATTGTTGTGTGGGCAGTTGTTGTTGGTGGGGCAGCACTTGTCGTTTTAGCCATGGTGGTGGGTGCAGCGGCAGTTGAAGTTGGAGCAGTTGTTTTGATTTGACCTGCACTTGTTGAGGCAATGGTTGTCAGTGGTGCTGCACTGGTAGCTGGAGCAATTGTTGTGTGTGCTGCTGCAGTTTTAGTGTGAGAAATTGTTGTGGTTTGAGCTTCACTTGTAGTTTCTTCAATTGTTGGGGTTGGAGTTGCTCTTGTTGTTGGGCCAATTGTTGTTGATGGGGTTGCACTTGCAGTTGTTGGGGTTGGAGCTTCACTTGTAGGTGGAGAAACTCTTGTGGCTGAAACTGCACTTGTTGTTGGACTAATTGTTGTGCCTGGAGCTGGACTTGTAGTTCCTTCAATTGTTGGGGTTGGAGTTGCTCTTGTTTTTGGGTTAATTGTCGTTGATGGGATTGCACTTGCAATTGGAGCAACTGTTGTGGTAGGAGCTTCAATTGTTGTGTGGGCAGTTGTTGTTGGTGGGGCAGCACTTGTCGTTTTAGCAATGGTGGTGGGTGCAGCGGCAGTTGAAGTTGGAACAGTTGTTGTGATTGGAGCTGCACTTGTTGTTGAAGTGATTGTTGTCAGTGGTGCTGCACTTGTACCTGGAGCAATTGTTGTGTGTGCTGCTGCAGTCGTGTGAGCTCTTGTTGGGGTTGGAGCTTCACTTGCCGTCTGAGCTGCTGTTAGTGGTGGTGCTGCACTTGCTGTTGGGGCGATTGTTGTCAGTGATGCTGCAGTTGTAGTTGGAGCAATTGTTGTGGTTGGTGCTTCAATTGATGGATGGGCAGTTGTTGTTGGTGGTGCTGCACTTGTCGTTTTAGCTATGGTTGTGGGTGCTGCTGCAGTTGCAGTTGGAGGAGTTGTTGTGATTGGAGCTGGACTTGTAGCTGGAGCAATTGTTGTCTGTGCTGCTGCAGTCATTGTGTGAGCTCTTGTTGGGGTTGGAGCTTCAGTTGTCATCTGGGCTGCTGTTGGTGGTGGTGCTGCACTTGTCGTTTTAGCAATGGTTGTGGGTGCTGCTGCAGTTGTAGTTGGAACGGATGTTGTGATTGGAGCTGCTCTTGTTGTTGGGCCAATTGTTGTTGATGGTGTTGCACTTGCAATTGTTGTGGTTGGAGCTTCAATTGTTGTCTGGGCAGCTGTTGTTGTTGGTGGTGCTGCACTTGTCGTTTTAGCTATGGTTGTGGGTGCTGCTGCAGTTGCAGTTGGAGGAGTTGTTGTGATTGGAGCTGGACTTGTAGCTGGAGCAATTGTTGTCTGTGCAGCTGCAGTTGTAGTTGGAGCAGTTGTTTTCATTTGACCTGCACTTGTTGAGGCAATGGTTGCCAGTGGTGCTGCACTTGTAGCTGGAGCAATTGTTGTGTGTGCTGCTGACGTTTTAGTGTGAGAAATTGTTGTTGTTGGAGCTTCACTTGTAGTTTCTTCAATAGTTGTGGTTGGAGGTGCTCTTCTTGTTGGGCCAATTGTTGTTGATGGGATTGCACTTGCAATTGGAGCAACTGTTGTGGTAGGAGCTTCAATTGTTGTGTGGGCGGTTGTTGGTGGTGCGGCACTAGTCGTTTTAGCAATGGTTGTGGGTGCAGCGGCAGTTGTAGTTTGAACAGTTGTTGTGATTGGAGCTGCACTTATTGTTGGGGCAATTGTTGTAATTGGTGCTGAACTTGTACCTGGAGCAATTGTTGTGTGTGCTGCTGCAGTCATTGTGTGAGCTCGTGTTGGGGTTGGAGCTTCACTTGCCGTCTGGGCTGCTGTTGGTGGTGGTGCTGCACTTGTTGTTTTAGCAATGGTTGTGGGTGCTGCTGCAGTTGTAGTTGGAGCAGATGTTGTGATTGTAGCTGCACTTGTTGTTGAAGTGATTGTTGTCAGTGGTGCTGCAGTTGTAGTTGGAGCAATTGTTGTGGTTGGAGCTTCACTTGTAGGTGGAGAACCTGTTGTGCCTGGAACGGCACTTGTTGTTGGACCACTTGTTGTCCTTGGGGCTTCGCTTGTATTTTCTTCAATTGTTGGGGTTGGAGCTTCACTTGTAGGTGGAGAAACTCTTGTGGCTGAAACTGCACTTGTTGTTGGACTAATTGTTGTGCCTGGAGCTGGACTTGTAGTTCCTTCAATTGTTGGGGTTGGAGTTGCTCTTGTTTTTGGGTTAATTGTCGTTGATGGGATTGCACTTGCAATTGGAGCAACTGTTGTGGTAGGAGCTTCAATTGTTGTGTGGGCAGTTGTTGTTGGTGGGGCAGCACTTGTCGTTTTAGCAATGGTGGTGGGTGCAGCGGCAGTTGAAGTTGGAACAGTTGTTGTGATTGGAGCTGCACTTGTTGTTGAAGTGATTGTTGTCAGTGGTGCTGCACTTGTACCTGGAGCAATTGTTGTGTGTGCTGCTGCAGTCGTGTGAGCTCTTGTTGGGGTTGGAGCTTCAGTTGTCATCTGGGCTGCTGTTGGTGGTGGTGCTGCACTTGTCGTTTTAGCAATGGTTGTGGGTGCTGCTGCAGTTGTAGTTGGAACAGATGTTGTGATTGGAGCTGCTCTTGTTGTTGGGCCAATTGTTGTTGATGGTGTTGCACTTGCAATTGTTGTGGTTGGAGCTTCAATTGTTGTCTGGGCAGCTGTTGTTGGTGGTGCTGCACTTGTCGTTTTAGCTATGGTTGTGGGTGCTGCTGCAGTTGCAGTTGGAGGAGTTGTTGTGATTGGAGCTGGACTTGTAGCTGGAGCAATTGTTGTCTGTGCAGCTGCAGTTGTAGTTGGAGCAGTTGTTTTCATTTGACCTGCACTTGTTGAGGCAATGGTTGTCAGTGGTGCTGCACTTGTAGCTGGAGCAATTGTTGTGTGTGCTGCTGACGTTTTAGTGTGAGAAATTGTTGTTGTTGGAGCTTCACTTGTAGTTTCTTCAATAGTTGGGGTTGGAGGTGCTCTTGTTGTCGGGCCAATTGTTGTTGATGGGATTGCACTTGCAATTGGAGCAACTGTTGTGGTAGGAGCTTCAATTGTTGTGTGGGCAGTTGTTGTTGGTGGGGCAGCACTTGTCGTTTTAGCAATGGTGGTGGGTGCAGCGGCAGTTGAAGTTGGAACAGTTGTTGTGATTGGAGCTGCACTTGTTGTTGAAGTGATTGTTGTCAGTGGTGCTGCACTTGTACCTGGAGCAATTGTTGTGTGTGCTGCTGCAGTCGTTGTGTGAGCTCTTGTTGGGGTTGGAGCTTCACTTGCCGTCTGAGCTGCTGTTGGTGGTGGTGCTGCACTTGTAGTTTTAGCAATGGTTGTGGGTGCTGCTGCAGTTGTAGTTGGAGCAGATGTTGTGATTGGAGCTGCACTTGCTGTTGGGGCGATTGTTGTCAGTGATGCTGCAGTTGTAGTTGGAGCAATTGTTGTGGTTGGTGCTTCAATTGATGGGTGGGCAGTTGTTGTTGGTGGTGCTGCACTTGTCGTTTTAGCTATGGTTGTGAGTGCTGCTGCAGTTGCAGTTGGAGGAGTTGTTGTGATTGGAGCTGGACTTGTAGCTGGAGCAATTGTTGTCTGTGCTGCTGCAGTCATTGTGTGAGCTCTTGTTGGGGTTTGAGCTTCAGTTGTCATCTGGGCTGCTGTTGGTGGTGGTGCTGCACTTGTCGTTTTAGCAATGGTTGTGGGTGCTGCTGCAGTTGTAGTTGGAACAGATGTTGTGATTGGAGCTGCTCTTGTTGTTGGGCTAATTGTTGTTGATGGTGTTGCACTTGCAATTGTTGTGGTTGGAGCTTCAATTGTTGTCTGGGCAGCTGTTGTTGGTGGTGCTGCACTTGTCGTTTTAGCTATGGTTGTGGGTGCTGCTGCAGTTGTAGTTGGAGCAGTTGTTTTGATTTGACCTGCACTTGTTGAGGCAATGGTTGTCAGTGGTGCTGCACTTGTAGCTGGAGCAATTGTTGTGTGCGCTGCTGCCGTTTTAGTGTGAGAAATTGTTGTTGTTGGAGCTTCACTTGTAGTTTCTTCAATTGTTGGGGTTGGAGTTGCTATTGTTGTTGGTCCAATTGTTGTTGATGGGATTGCACTTGCAATTGGAGCAACTGTTGTGGTAGGAGCTTCAATTGTTGTGTGGGCAGTTGTTGTTGGTGGGGCAGCACTTGTCGTTTTAGCAATGGTGGTGGGTGCAGCGGCAGTTGAAGTTGGAGCAGTTGTTTTGATTTGACCTGCACTTGTTGAGGCAATGGTTGTCAGTGGTGCTGCACTGGTAGCTGGAGCAATTGTTGTGTGTGCTGCTGCAGTTTTAGTGTGAGAAATTGTTGTGGTTTGAGCTTCACTTGTAGTTTCTTCAATAGTTGGGGTTGGAGTTGCTCTTGTTGTTGGGCCAATTGTTGTTGATGGGGTTGCACTTGCAGTTGTTGGGGTTGGAGCTTCACTTGTAGGTGGAGAAACTCTTGTGCCTGAAACTGCACTTGTTGTTGGACTAATTGTTGTGCCTGGAGCTGGACTTGTAGTTCCTTCAATTGTTGGGGTTGGAGTTGCTCTTGTTTTTGGGTTAATTGTCGTTGATGGGATTGCACTTGCAATTGGAGCAACTGTTGTGGTAGGAGCTTCAATTGTTGTGTGGGCAGTTGTTGTTGGTGGGGCAGCACTTGTCGTTTTAGCAATGGTGGTGGGTGCAGCGGCAGTTGAAGTTGGAACAGTTGTTGTGATTGGAGCTGCACTTGTTGTTGAAGTGATTGTTGTCAGTGGTGCTGCACTTGTACCTGGAGCAATTGTTGTGTGTGCTGCTGCAGTCGTGTGAGCTCTTGTTGGGGTTGGAGCTTCAGTTGTCATCTGGGCTGCTGTTGGTGGTGGTGCTGCACTTGTCGTTTTAGCAATGGTTGTGGGTGCTGCTGCAGTTGTAGTTGGAGGAGTTGTTGTGATTGGAGCTGCTCTTGTTGTTGGGCCAATTGTTGTTGATGGTGTTGCACTTGCAATTGTTGTGGTTGGAGCTTCAATTGTTGTCTGGGCAGCTGTTGTTGGTGGTGCTGCACTTGTCGTTTTAGCTATGGTTGTGGGTGCTGCTGCAGTTGCAGTTGGAGGAGTTGTTGTGATTGGAGCTGGACTTGTAGCTGGAGCAATTGTTGTCTGTGCAGCTGCAGTTGTAGTTGGAGCAGTTGTTTTCATTTGACCTGCACTTGTTGAGGCAATGGTTGTCAGTGGTGCTGCACTTGTAGCTGGAGCAATTGTTGTGTGTGCTGCTGACGTTTTAGTGTGAGAAATTGTTGTTGTTGGAGCTTCACTTGTAGTTTCTTCAATAGTTGGGGTTGGAGGTGCTCTTGTTGTCGGGCCAATTGTTGTTGATGGGATTGCACTTGCAATTGGAGCAACTGTTGTGGTAGGAGCTTCAATTGTTGTGTGGGCAGTTGTTGTTGGTGGGGCAGCACTTGTCGTTTTAGCAATGGTGGTGGGTGCAGCGGCAGTTGAAGTTGGAACAGTTGTTGTGATTGGAGCTGCACTTGTTGTTGAAGTGATTGTTGTCAGTGGTGCTGCACTTGTACCTGGAGCAATTGTTGTGTGTGCTGCTGCAGTCGTTGTGTGAGCTCTTGTTGGGGTTGGAGCTTCACTTGCCGTCTGAGCTGCTGTTGGTGGTGGTGCTGCACTTGTAGTTTTAGCAATGGTTGTGGGTGCTGCTGCAGTTGTAGTTGGAGCAGATGTTGTGATTGGAGCTGCACTTGTTGTCGGGCCAATTGTTGTTGATGGGATTGCACTTGCAATTGGAGCAACTGTTGTGGTAGGAGCTTCAATTGTTGTGTGGGCAGTTGTTGTTGGTGGGGCAGCACTTGTCGTTTTAGCAATGGTGGTGGGTGCAGCGGCAGTTGAAGTTGGAGCAGTTGTTTTGATTTGACCTGCACTTGTTGAGGCAATGGTTGTCAGTGGTGCTGCACTGGTAGCTGGAGCAATTGTTGTGTGTGCTGCTGCAGTTTTAGTGTGAGAAATTGTTGTGGTTTGAGCTTCACTTGTAGTTTCTTCAATAGTTGGGGTTGGAGTTGCTCTTGTTGTTGGGCCAATTGTTGTTGATGGGGTTGCACTTGCAGTTGTTGGGGTTGGAGCTTCACTTGTAGGTGGAGAAACTCTTGTGCCTGAAACTGCACTTGTTGTTGGACTAATTGTTGTGCCTGGAGCTGGACTTGTAGTTTCTTCTATCGTTGGGGTTGGAGTTGCTCTTGTTGTTCGTCCAATTGTCGTTGATGGGATTGCACTTGCAATTGGAGCAACTGTTGTGGTAGGAGCTTCAATTGTTGTGTGGGCAGTTGTTGTTGGTGGGGCAGCACTTGTTTTAGCAATGGTGGTGGGTGCAGCGGCAGTTGAAGTTGGAACAGTTGTTGTGATTGGAGCTGCACTTGTTGTTGAAGTGATTGTTGTCAGTGGTGCTGCACTTGTACCTGGAGCAATTGTTGTGTGTGCTGCTGCAGTCGTGTGAGCTCTTGTTGGGGTTGGAGCTTCAATTGATGTGTGGGCAGTTGTTGGTGGTGCTGCACTTGTTGTTTTAGCAATGGTTGTGGGTGCTGCTGCAGTTGTAGTTGGAGCAGATGTTGTGATTGGAGCTGCACTTGCTGTTGGGGCGATTGTTGTCAGTGATGCTGCAGTTGTAGTTGGAGCAATTGTTGTGGTTGGTGCTTCAATTGATGGGTGGGCAGTTGTTGTTGGTGGTGCTGCACTTGTCGTTTTAGCTATGGTTGTGGGTGCTGCTGCAGTTGCAGTTGGAGGAGTTGTTGTGATTGGAGCTGGACTTGTAGCTGGAGCAATTGTTGTCTGTGCTGCTGCAGTCATTGTGTGAGCTCTTGTTGTGGTTGGAGCTTCAATTGATGTGTGGGCAGTTGTTGGTGGTGCTGCACTTGTCGTTTTAGCAATGGTTGTGGGTGCTGCTGCAGTTGTAGTTGGAACAGATGTTGTGATTGGAGCTGCTCTTGTTGTTGGGCCAATTGTTGTTGATGGTGTTGTACTTGCAATTGTTGTGGTTGGAGCTTCAATTGTTGTCTGGGCAGCTGTTGTTGGTGGTGCTGCACTTGTCGTTTTAGCTATGGTTGTGGGTGCTGCTGCAGTTGTAGTTGGAGCAGTTGTTTTGATTTGACCTGCACTTGTTGAGGCAATGGTTGTCAGTTGTGCTGCACTTGTAGCTGGAGCAATTGTTGTGGTTGGAGCTTCAATTGATGTGTGGGCAGTTGTTGTTGGTGGTGCTGCACTTGTCGTTTTAGCTATGGTTGTGGGTGCTGCTGCAGTTGTAGTTGGAACAGATGTTGTGATTGGAGCTGCTCTTGTTGTTGGGCTAATTGTTGTTGATGGTGTTGCACTTGCAATTGTTGTGGTTGGAGCTTCAATTGTTGTCTGGGCAGCTGTTGTTGGTGGTGCTGCACTTGTCGTTTTTGCTATGGTTGTGGGTGCTGCTGCAGTTGTAGTTGGAGCAGTTGTTTTGATTTGACCTGCACTTGTTGAGGCAATGGTTGTCAGTGGTGCTGCACTTGTAGCTGGAGCAATTGTTGTGTGTGCTGCTGCCGTTTTAGTGTGAGAAATTGTTGTTGTTGGAGCTTCACTTGTAGTTTCTTCAATTGTTGGGGTTGGAGTTGCTATTGTTGTTGGTCCAATTGTTGTTGATGGGATTGCACTTGCAATTGGAGCAACTGTTGTGGTAGGAGCTTCAATTGTTGTGTGGGCAGTTGTTGTTGGTGGGGCAGCACTTGTCGTTTTAGCAATGGTGGTGGGTGCAGCGGCAGTTGAAGTTGGAACAGTTGTTGTGATTGGAGCTGCACTTGTTGTTGAAGTGATTGTTGTCAGTGGTGCTGCACTTGTACCTGGAGCAATTGTTGTGTGTGCTGCTGCAGTCGTGTGAGCTCTTGTTGGGGTTGGAGCTTCACTTGCCGTCTGAGCTGCTGTTGGTGGTGGTGCTGCACTTGTTGTTTTAGCAATGGTTGTGGGTGCTGCTGCAGTTGTAGTTGGAGCAGATGTTGTGATTGGAGCTGCACTTGCTGTTGGGGCGATTGTTGTCAGTGATGCTGCAGTTGTAGTTGGAGCAATTGTTGTGGTTGGTGCTTCAATTGATGGATGGGCAGTTGTTGTTGGTGGTGCTGCACTTGTCGTTTTAGCTATGGTTGTGGGTGCTGCTGCAGTTGCAGTTGGAGGAGTTGTTGTGATTGGAGCTGGACTTGTAGCTGGAGCAATTGTTGTCTGTGCTGCTGCAGTCATTGTGTGAGCTCTTGTTGGGGTTGGAGCTTCAGTTGTCATCTGGGCTGCTGTTGGTGGTGGTGCTGCACTTGTCGTTTTAGCAATGGTTGTGGGTGCTGCTGCAGTTGTAGTTGGAACAGATGTTGTGATTGGAGCTGCTCTTGTTGTTGGGCCAATTGTTGTTGATGGTGTTGCACTTGCAATTGTTGTGGTTGGAGCTTCAATTGTTGTCTGGGCAGCTGTTGTTGGTGGTGCTGCACTTGTCGTTTTAGCTATGGTTGTGGGTGCTGCTGCAGTTGCAGTTGGAGGAGTTGTTGTGATTGGAGCTGGACTTGTAGCTGGAGCAATTGTTGTCTGTGCAGCTGCAGTTGTAGTTGGAGCAGTTGTTTTGATTTGACCTGCACTTGTTGAGGCAATGGTTGTCAGTGGTGCTGCACTTGTAGCTGGAGCAATTGTTGTGTGTGCTGCTGCCGTTGTAGTTGGAGCAGATGTTGTGATTGGAGCTGCACTTGTTGTTGAAGTGATTGTTGTCAGTGGTGCTGCAGTTGTAGTTGGAGCAATTGTTGTGGTTGGAGCTTCACTTGTAGGTGGAGAAACTCTTGTGGCTGAAACTGCACTTGTTGTTGGACTAATTGTTGTGCCTGGAGCTGGACTAGTAGTTCCTTCAATTGTTGGGGTTGGAGTTGCTCTTGTTTTTGGGTTAATTGTCGTTGATGGGATTGCACTTGCAATTGGAGCAACTGTTGTGGTAGGAGTTTCAATTGTTCTGTGGGCAGTTGTTGTTGGTGGGGCAGCACTTGTCGTTTTAGCAATGGTGGTGGGTGCAGCGGCAGTTGAAGTTGGAACAGTTGTTGTGATTGGAGCTGCACTTGTTGTTGAAGTGATTGTTGTCAGTGGTGCTGCACTTGTACCTGGAGCAATTGTTGTGTGTGCTGCTGCAGTCGTTGTGTGAGCTCTTGTTGGGGTTGGAGCTTCACTTGCCGTCTGAGCTGCTGTTGGTGGTGGTGCTGCACTTGTTGTTTTAGCAATGGTTGTGGGTGCTGCTGCAGTTGTAGTTGGAGCAGATGTTGTGATTGGAGCTGCACTTGCTGTTGGGGCGATTGTTGTCAGTGATGCTGCAGTTGTAGTTGGAGCAATTGTTGTGGTTGGAGCTTCAATTGATGTGTGGGCAGTTGTTGTTGGTGGTGCTGCACTTGTCGTTTTAGCTATGGTTGTGGGTGCTGCTGCAGTTGCAGTTGGAGGAGTTGTTGTGATTGGAGCTGGACTTGTAGCTGGAGCAATTGTTGTCTGTGCAGCTGCAGTTGTAGTTGGAGCAGTTGTTTTGATTTGACCTGCACTTGTTGAGGCAATGGTTGTCAGTGGTGCTGCACTTGTAGTTGGAGCAGATGTTGTGATTGGAGCTGCACTTGTTGTTGAAGTGATTGTTGTCAGTGGTGCTGCAGTTGTAGTTGGAGCAATTGTTGTGGTTGGAGCTTCACTTGTAGGTGGAGAAACTCTTGTGGCTGAAACTGCACTTGTTGTTGGACTAATTGTTGTGCCTGGAGCTGGACTTGTAGTTCCTTCAATTGTTGGGGTTGGAGTTGCTCTTGTTTTTGGCTTAATTGTCGTTGATGGGATTGCACTTGCAATTGGAGCAACTGTTGTGGTAGGAGCTTCAATTGTTGTGTGGGCAGTTGTTGTTGGTGGGGCAGCACTTGTCGTTTTAGCAATGGTGGTGGGTGCAGCGGCAGTTGAAGTTGGAACAGTTGTTGTGATTGGAGCTGCACTTGTTGTTGAAGTGATTGTTGTCAGTGGTGCTGCACTTGTACCTGGAGCAATTGTTGTGTGTGCTGCTGCAGTCGTGTGAGCTCTTGTTGGGGTTGGAGCTTCACTTGCCGTCTGAGCTGCTGTTGGTGGTGGTGCTGCACTTGTTGTTTTAGCAATGGTTGTGGGTGCTGCTGCAGTTGTAGTTGGAGCAGATGTTGTGATTGGAGCTGCACTTGCTGTTGGGGCGATTGTTGTCAGTGATGCTGCAGTTGTAGTTGGAGCAATTGTTGTGGTTGGTGCTTCAATTGATGGATGAGCAGTTGTTGTTGGAGGTGCTGCACTTGTCGTTTTAGCTATGGTTGTGGGTGCTGCTGCAGTTGCAGTTGGAGGAGTTGTTGTGATTGGAGCTGGACTTGTAGCTGGAGCAATTGTTGTCTGTGCTGCTGCAGTCATTGTGTGAGCTCTTGTTGGGGTTGGAGCTTCAGTTGTCATCTGGGCTGCTGTTGGTGGTGGTGCTGCACTTGTCGTTTTAGCAATGGTTGTGGGTGCTGCTGCAGTTGTAGTTGGAACAGATGTTGTGATTGGAGCTGCTCTTGTTGTTGGGCCAATTGTTGTTGATGGTGTTGCACTTGCAATTGTTGTGGTTGGAGCTTCAATTGTTGTCTGGGCAGCTGTTGTTATTGGTGCTGCACTTGTCGTTTTAGCTATGGTTGTGGGTGCTGCTGCAGTTGCAATTGGAGGAGTTGTTGTGATTGGAGCTGGACTTGTAGCTGGAGCAATTGTTGTCTGTGCAGCTGCAGTTGTAGTTGGAGCAGTTGTTTTCATTTGACCTGCACTTGTTGAGGCAATGGTTGCCAGTGGTGCTGCACTTGTAGCTGGAGCAATTGTTGTGTGTGCTGCTGACGTTTTAGTGTGAGAAATTGTTGTTGTTGGAGCTTCACTTGTAGTTTCTTCAATAGTTGGGGTTGGAGGTGCTCTTGTTGTTGGGCCAATTGTTGTTGATGGGATTGCACTTGCAATTGGAGCAACTGTTGTGGTAGGAGCTTCAATTGTTGTGTGGGCGGTTGTTGGTGGTGCGGCACTAGTCGTTTTAGCAATGGTTGTGGGTGCAGCGGCAGTTGTAGTTGGAACAGTTGTTGTGATTGGAGCTGCACTTATTGTTGGGGCAATTGTTGTAATTGGTGCTGAACTTGTACCTGGAGCAATTGTTGTGTGTGCTGCTGCAGTCATTGTGTGAGCTCTTGTTGGGGTTGGAGCTTCACTTGCCGTCTGGGCTGCTGTTGGTGGTGGTGCTGCACTTGCTGTTTTAGCAATGGTTGTGGGTGCTGCTGCAGTTGTAGTTGGAGCAGATGTTGTGATTGTAGCTGCACTTGTTGTTGAAGTGATTGTTGTCAGTGGTGCTGCAGTTGTAGTTGGAGCAATTGTTGGGGTTGGAGCTTCAATTGTTGTGTGGGCAGTTGTTGTTGGTGGGGCAGCACTTGTCGTTTTAGCAATGGTGGTGGGTGCAGCGGCAGTTGAAGTTGGAGCAGTTGTTTTGATTTGACCTGCACTTGTTGAGGCAATGGTTGTCAGTGGTGCTGCACTGGTAGCTGGAGCAATTGTTGTGTGTGCTGCTGCAGTTTTAGTGTGAGAAATTGTTGTGGTTTGAGCTTCACTTGTAGTTTCTTCAATTGTTGGGGTTGGAGTTGCTCTTGTTGTTGGGCCAATTGTTGTTGATGGGGTTGCACTTGCAGTTGTTGGGGTTGGAGCTTCACTTGTAGGTGGAGAAACTCTTGTGGCTGAAACTGCACTTGTTGTTGGACTAATTGCTGTGCCTGGAGCTGGACTTGTAGTTCCTTCAATTGTTGGGGTTGGAGTTGCTCTTGTTTTTGGGTTAATTGTCGTTGATGGGATTGCACTTGCAATTGGAGCAACTGTTGTGGTAGGAGCTTCAATTGTTGTGTGGGCAGTTGTTGTTGGTGGGGCAGCACTTGTCGTTTTAGCAATGGTGGTGGGTGCAGCGGCAGTTGAAGTTGGAACAGTTGTTGTGATTGGAGCTGCACTTGTTGTTGAAGTGATTGTTGTCAGTGGTGCTGCACTTGTACCTGGAGCAATTGTTGTGTGTGCTGCTGCAGTCGTGTGAGCTCTTGTTGGGGTTGGAGCTTCACTTGCCGTCTGAGCTGCTGTTAGTGGTGGTGCTGCACTTGTTGTTTTAGCGATGGTTGTGGGTGCTGCTGCAGTTGTAGTTGGAGCAGATGTTGTGATTGGAGCTGCACTTGCTGTTGGGGCGATTGTTGTCAGTGATGCTGCAGTTGTAGTTGGAGCAATTGTTGTGGTTGGTGCTTCAATTGATGGATGGGCAGTTGTTGTTGGTGGTGCTGCACTTGTCGTTTTAGCTATGGTTGTGGGTGCTGCTGCAGTTGCAGTTGGAGGAGTTGTTGTGATTGGAGCTGGACTTGTAGCTGGAGCAATTGTTGTCTGTGCTGCTGCAGTCATTGTGTGAGCTCTTGTTGGGGTTGGAGCTTCAGTTGTCATCTGGGCTGCTGTTGGTGGTGGTGCTGCACTTGTCGTTTTAGCGATGGTTGTGGGTGCTGCTGCAGTTGTAGTTGGAGCAGATGTTGTGATTGGAGCTGCTCTTGTTGTTGGGCCAATTGTTGTTGATGGTGTTGCACTTGCAATTGTTGTGGTTGGAGCTTCAATTGTTGTCTGGGCAGCTGTTGTTGTTGGTGGTGCTGCACTTGTCGTTTTAGCTATGGTTGTGGGTGCTGCTGCAGTTGCAGTTGGAGGAGTTGTTGTGATTGGAGCTGGACTTGTAGCTGGAGCAATTGTTGTCTGTGCAGCTGCAGTTGTAGTTGGAGCAGTTGTTTTCATTTGACCTGCACTTGTTGAGGCAATGGTTGCCAGTGGTGCTGCACTTGTAGCTGGAGCAATTGTTGTGTGTGCTGCTGACGTTTTAGTGTGAGAAATTGTTGTTGTTGGAGCTTCACTTGTAGTTTCTTCAATAGTTGTGGTTGGAGGTGCTCTTGTTGTTGGGCCAATTGTTGTTGATGGGATTGCACTTGCAATTGGAGCAACTGTTGTGGTAGGAGCTTCAATTGTTGTGTGGGCGGTTGTTGGTGGTGCGGCACTAGTCGTTTTAGCAATGGTTGTGGGTGCAGCGGCAGTTGTAGTTTGAACAGTTGTTGTGATTGGAGCTGCACTTATTGTTGGGGCAATTGTTGTAATTGGTGCTGAACTTGTACCTGGAGCAATTGTTGTGTGTGCTGCTGCAGTCATTGTGTGAGCTCGTGTTGGGGTTGGAGCTTCACTTGCCGTCTGGGCTGCTGTTGGTGGTGGTGCTGCACTTGTTGTTTTAGCAATGGTTGTGGGTGCTGCTGCAGTTGTAGTTGGAGCAGATGTTGTGATTGTAGCTGCACTTGTTGTTGAAGTGATTGTTGTCAGTGGTGCTGCAGTTGTAGTTGGAGCAATTGTTGTGGTTGGAGCTTCACTTGTAGGTGGAGAACCTGTTGTGCCTGGAACGGCACTTGTTGTTGGACCACTTGTTGTCCTTGGGGCTTCGCTTGTATTTTCTTCAATTGTTGGGGTTGGAGCTTCACTTGTAGGTGGAGAAACTCTTGTGGCTGAAACTGCACTTGTTGTTGGACTAATTGTTGTGCCTGGAGCTGGACTTGTAGTTCCTTCAATTGTTGGGGTTGGAGTTGCTCTTGTTTTTGGGTTAATTGTCGTTGATGGGATTGCACTTGCAATTGGAGCAACTGTTGTGGTAGGAGCTTCAATTGTTGTGTGGGCAGTTGTTGTTGGTGGGGCAGCACTTGTCGTTTTAGCAATGGTGGTGGGTGCAGCGGCAGTTGAAGTTGGAACAGTTGTTGTGATTGGAGCTGCACTTGTTGTTGAAGTGATTGTTGTCAGTGGTGCTGCACTTGTACCTGGAGCAATTGTTGTGTGTGCTGCTGCAGTCGTGTGAGCTCTTGTTGGGGTTGGAGCTTCAGTTGTCATCTGGGCTGCTGTTGGTGGTGGTGCTGCACTTGTCGTTTTAGCAATGGTTGTGGGTGCTGCTGCAGTTGTAGTTGGAACAGATGTTGTGATTGGAGCTGCTCTTGTTGTTGGGCCAATTGTTGTTGATGGTGTTGCACTTGCAATTGTTGTGGTTGGAGCTTCAATTGTTGTCTGGGCAGCTGTTGTTGGTGGTGCTGCACTTGTCGTTTTAGCTATGGTTGTGGGTGCTGCTGCAGTTGCAGTTGGAGGAGTTGTTGTGATTGGAGCTGGACTTGTAGCTGGAGCAATTGTTGTCTGTGCAGCTGCAGTTGTAGTTGGAGCAGTTGTTTTCATTTGACCTGCACTTGTTGAGGCAATGGTTGTCAGTGGTGCTGCACTTGTAGCTGGAGCAATTGTTGTGTGTGCTGCTGACGTTTTAGTGTGAGAAATTGTTGTTGTTGGAGCTTTACTTGTAGTTTCTTCAATAGTTGGGGTTGGAGGTGCTCTTGTTGTCGGGCCAATTGTTGTTGATGGGATTGCACTTGCAATTGGAGCAACTGTTGTGGTAGGAGCTTCAATTGTTGTGTGGGCAGTTGTTGTTGGTGGGGCAGCACTTGTCGTTTTAGCAATGGTGGTGGGTGCAGCGGCAGTTGAAGTTGGAACAGTTGTTGTGATTGGAGCTGCACTTGTTGTTGAAGTGATTGTTGTCAGTGGTGCTGCACTTGTACCTGGAGCAATTGTTGTGTGTGCTGCTGCAGTCGTTGTGTGAGCTCTTGTTGGGGTTGGAGCTTCACTTGCCGTCTGAGCTGCTGTTGGTGGTGGTGCTGCACTTGTAGTTTTAGCAATGGTTGTGGGTGCTGCTGCAGTTGTAGTTGGAGCAGATGTTGTGATTGGAGCTGCACTTGCTGTTGGGGCGATTGTTGTCAGTGATGCTGCAGTTGTAGTTGGAGCAATTGTTGTGGTTGGTGCTTCAATTGATGGGTGGGCAGTTGTTGTTGGTGGTGCTGCACTTGTCGTTTTAGCTATGGTTGTGAGTGCTTCTGCAGTTGCAGTTGGAGGAGTTGTTGTGATTGGAGCTGGACTTGTAGCTGGAGCAATTGTTGTCTGTGCTGCTGCAGTCATTGTGTGAGCTCTTGTTGGGGTTTGAGCTTCAGTTGTCATCTGGGCTGCTGTTGGTGGTGGTGCTGCACTTGTCGTTTTAGCAATGGTTGTGGGTGCTGCTGCAGTTGTAGTTGGAACAGATGTTGTGATTGGAGCTGCTCTTGTTGTTGGGCTAATTGTTGTTGATGGTGTTGCACTTGCAATTGTTGTGGTTGGAGCTTCAATTGTTGTCTGGGCAGCTGTTGTTGGTGGTGCTGCACTTGTCGTTTTAGCTATGGTTGTGGGTGCTGCTGCAGTTGTAGTTGGAGCAGTTGTTTTGATTTGACCTGCACTTGTTGAGGCAATGGTTGTCAGTTGTGCTGCACTTGTAGCTGGAGCAATTGTTGTGTGCGCTGCTGCCGTTTTAGTGTGAGAAATTGTTGTTGTTGGAGCTTCACTTGTAGTTTCTTCAATTGTTGGGGTTGGAGTTGCTATTGTTGTTGGTCCAATTGTTGTTGATGGGATTGCACTTGCAATTGGAGCAACTGTTGTGGTAGGAGCTTCAATTGTTGTGTGGGCAGTTGTTGTTGGTGGGGCAGCACTTGTCGTTTTAGCAATGGTGGTGGGTGCAGCGGCAGTTGAAGTTGGAGCAGTTGTTTTGATTTGACCTGCACTTGTTGAGGCAATGGTTGTCAGTGGTGCTGCACTGGTAGCTGGAGCAATTGTTGTGTGTGCTGCTGCAGTTTTAGTGTGAGAAATTGTTGTGGTTTGAGCTTCACTTGTAGTTTCTTCAATAGTTGGGGTTGGAGTTGCTCTTGTTGTTGGGCCAATTGTTGTTGATGGGGTTGCACTTGCAGTTGTTGGGGTTGGAGCTTCACTTGTAGGTGGAGAAACTCTTGTGCCTGAAACTGCACTTGTTGTTGGACTAATTGTTGTGCCTGGAGCTGGACTTGTAGTTTCTTCTATCGTTGGGGTTGGAGTTGCTCTTGTTGTTCGTCCAATTGTCGTTGATGGGATTGCACTTGCAATTGGAGCAACTGTTGTGGTAGGAGCTTCAATTGTTGTGTGGGCAGTTGTTGTTGGTGGGGCAGCACTTGTTTTAGCAATGGTGGTGGGTGCAGCGGCAGTTGAAGTTGGAACAGTTGTTGTGATTGGAGCTGCACTTGTTGTTGAAGTGATTGTTGTCAGTGGTGCTGCACTTGTACCTGGAGCAATTGTTGTGTGTGCTGCTGCAGTCGTTGTGTGAGCTCTTGTTGCGGTTGGAGCTTCACTTGCCGTCTGAGCTGCTGTTGGTGGTGGTGCTGCACTTGTTGTTTTAGCAATGGTTGTGGGTGCTGCTGCAGTTGTAGTTGGAGCAGATGTTGTGATTGGAGCTGCACTTGCTGTTGGGGCGATTGTTGTCAGTAATGCTGCAGTTGTAGTTGGAGCAATTGTTGTGGTTGGTGCTTCAATTGATGGGTGGGCAGTTGTTGTTGGTGGTGCTGCACTTGTCGTTTTAGCTATGGTTGTGGGTGCTGCTGCAGTTGCAGTTGGAGGAGTTGTTGTGATTGGAGCTGGACTTGTAGCTGGAGCAATTGTTGTCTGTGCAGCTGCAGTTGTAGTTGGAGCAGTTGTTTTTATTTGACCTGCACTTGTTGAGGCAATGGTTGTCAGTGGTGCTGCACTTGTAGCTGGAGCAATTGTTGTGTGTGCTGCTGCCGTTGTAGTTGGAGCGGATGTTGTGATTGGAGCTGCACTTGTTGTTGAAGTGATTGTTGTCAGTGGTGCTGCAGTTGTAGTTGGAGCAATTGTTGTGGTTGGAGCTTCACTTGTAGGTGGAGAAACTCTTGTGGCTGAAACTGCACTTGTTGTTGGACTAATTGTTGTGCCTGGAGCTGGACTTGTAGTTCCTTCAATTGTTGGGGTTGGAGTTGCTCTTGTTTTTGGGCTAATTGTCGTTGATGGGATTGCACTTGCAATTGGAGCAACTGTTGTGGTAGGAGCTTCAATTGTTGTGTGGGCAGTTGTTGTTGGTGGGGCAGCACTTGTCGTTTTAGCAATGGTGGTGGGTGCAGCGGCAGTTGAAGTTGGAACAGTTGTTGTGATTGGAGCTGGACTTGTAGCTGGAGCAATTGTTGTCTGTGCTGCTGCAGTCATTGTGTGAGCTCTTGTTGGGGTTTGAGCTTCAGTTGTCATCTGGGCTGCTGTTGGTGGTGGTGCTGCACTTGTCGTTTTAGCAATGGTTGTGGGTGCTGCTGCAGTTGTAGTTGGAACAGATGTTGTGATTGGAGCTGCTCTTGTTGTTGGGCTAATTGTTGTTGATGGTGTTGCACTTGCAATTGTTGTGGTTGGAGCTTCAATTGTTGTCTGGGCAGCTGTTGTTGGTGGTGCTGCACTTGTCGTTTTTGCTCTGGTTGTGGGTGCTGCTGCAGTTGTAGTTGGAGCAGTTGTTTTGATTTGACCTGCACTTGTTGAGGCAATGGTTGTCAGTGGTGCTGCACTTGTAGCTGGAGCAATTGTTGTGTGCGCTGCTGCCGTTTTAGTGTGAGAAATTGTTGTTGTTGGAGCTTCACTTGTAGTTTCTTCAATTGTTGGGGTTGGAGGTGCTCTTGTTGTCGGTCCAATTGTTGTTGATGGGATTGCACTTGCAATTGGAGCAACTGTTGTGGTTGGAGCTTCAATTGTTGTGTGGGCAGTTGTTGTTGGTGGGGCAGCACTTGTCGTTTTAGCAATGGTGGTGGGTGCAGCGGCAGTTGTAGTTGGAACAGTTGTTGTGATTGGAGCTGCACTTATTGTTGGGGCAATTGTTGTAATTGGTGCTGAACTTGTACCTGGAGCAATTGTTGTGTGTGCTGCTGCAGTCATTGTGTGAGCTCTTGTTGGGGTTGGAGCTTCACTTGCCGTCTGGGCTGCTGTTGGTGGTGGTGCTGCACTTGTTGTTTTAGCAATGGTTGTGGGTGCTGCTGCAGTTGTAGTTGGAGCAGATGTTGTGATTGTAGCTGCACTTGTTGTTGAAGTGATTGTTGTCAGTGGTGCTGCAGTTGTAGTTGGAGCAATTGTTGTGGTTGGAGCTTCACTTGTAGTTGGAGAACCTGTTGTGCCTGGAACGGCACTTGTTGTTGGACCACTTGTTGTGCTTGGGGCTTCGCTTGTAGTTTCTTCAATTGTTGGGGTTGGAGCTTCACTTGTAGGTGGAGAAATTCTTGTGGCTGAAACTGCACTTGTTGGACTAATTGTTGTGCCTGGAGCTGGACTTGTAGTTCCTTCAATTGTTGGGGTTGGAGTTGCTCTTGTTTTTGGGCTAATTGTCGTTGATGGGATTGCACTTGCAATTGGAGCAACTGTTGTGGTAGGAGCTTCAATTGTTGTGTGGGCAGTTGTTGTTGGTGGGGCAGCACTTGTCGTTTTAGCAATGGTGGTGGGTGCAGCGGCAGTTGAAGTTGGAACAGTTGTTGTGATTGGAGCTGCACTTGTTGTTGAAGTGATTGTTGTCAGTGGTGCTGCACTTGTACCTGGAGCAATTGTTGTGTGTGCTGCTGCAGTCGTTGTGTGAGCTCTTGTTGGGGTTGGAGCTTCACTTGCCGTCTGAGCTGCTGTTGGTGGTGGTGCTGCACTTGTAGTTTTAGCAATGGTTGTGGGTGCTGCTGCAGTTGTAGTTGGAACAGTTGTTGTGATTGGAGCTGCGCTTGTTGTTGAAGTGATTGTTGTCAGTGGTGCTGCACTTGTACCTGGAGCAACTGTTGGGGTTGGAGCTTCACTTGCCGTCTGGGCAGCTGTTGTTGGTGGTGCTGCACTTGTCGTTTTAGCTATGGTTGTGGGTGCTGCTGCAGTTGCAGTTGGAGTAGTTGTTGTGATTGGAGCTCGACTTGTAGCTGGAGCAATTGTTGTCTGTGCAGCTGCAGTTGTAGTTGGAGCAGTTGTTTTCATTTGACCTGCACTTGTTGAGGCAATGGTTGCCAGTGGTGCTGCACTTGTAGCTGGAGCAATTGTTGTGTGTGCTGCTGACGTTTTAGTGTGAGAAATTGTTGTTGTTGGAGCTTCACTTGTAGTTTCTTCAATAGTTGGGGTTGGAGGTGCTCTTGTTGTCGGGCCAATTGTTGTTGATGGGATTGCACTTGCAATTGGAGCAACTGTTGTGGTAGGAGCTTCAATTGTTGTGTGGGCGGTTGTTGGTGGTGCGGCACTAGTCGTTTTAGCAATGGTTGTGGGTGCAGCGGCAGTTGTAGTTGGAACAGTTGTTGTGATTGGAGCTGCACTTGTTGTTGAAGTGATTGTTGTCAGTGGTGCTGCACTTGTACCTGGAGCAATTGTTGTGTGTGCTGCTGCAGTCGTTGTGTGAGCTCTTGTTGGGGTTGGAGCTTCACTTGCCGTCTGAGCTGCTGTTGGTGGTGGTGCTGCACTTGTTGTTTTAGCAATGGTTGTGGGTGCTGCTGCAGTTGTAGTTGGAGCAGATGTTGTGATTGGAGCTGCACTTGCTGTTGGGGCGATTGTTGTCAGTAATGCTGCAGTTGTAGTTGGAGCAATTGTTGTGGTTGGTGCTTCAATTGATGGGTGGGCAGTTGTTGTTGGTGGTGCTGCACTTGTCGTTTTAGCTATGGTTGTGGGTGCTGCTGCAGTTGCAGTTGGAGGAGTTGTTGTGATTGGAGCTGGACTTGTAGCTGGAGCAATTGTTGTCTGTGCAGCTGCAGTTGTAGTTGGAGCAGTTGTTTTTATTTGACCTGCACTTGTTGAGGCAATGGTTGTCAGTGGTGCTGCACTTGTAGCTGGAGCAATTGTTGTGTGTGCTGCTGCCGTTGTAGTTGGAGCGGATGTTGTGATTGGAGCTGCACTTGTTGTTGAAGTGATTGTTGTCAGTGGTGCTGCAGTTGTAGTTGGAGCAATTGTTGTGGTTGGAGCTTCACTTGTAGGTGGAGAAACTCTTGTGGCTGAAACTGCACTTGTTGTTGGACTAATTGTTGTGCCTGGAGCTGGACTTGTAGTTCCTTCAATTGTTGGGGTTGGAGTTGCTCTTGTTTTTGGGCTAATTGTCGTTGATGGGATTGCACTTGCAATTGGAGCAACTGTTGTGGTAGGAGCTTCAATTGTTGTGTGGGCAGTTGTTGTTGGTGGGGCAGCACTTGTCGTTTTAGCAATGGTGGTGGGTGCAGCGGCAGTTGAAGTTGGAACAGTTGTTGTGATTGGAGCTGGACTTGTAGCTGGAGCAATTGTTGTCTGTGCTGCTGCAGTCATTGTGTGAGCTCTTGTTGGGGTTTGAGCTTCAGTTGTCATCTGGGCTGCTGTTGGTGGTGGTGCTGCACTTGTCGTTTTAGCAATGGTTGTGGGTGCTGCTGCAGTTGTAGTTGGAACAGATGTTGTGATTGGAGCTGCTCTTGTTGTTGGGCTAATTGTTGTTGATGGTGTTGCACTTGCAATTGTTGTGGTTGGAGCTTCAATTGTTGTCTGGGCAGCTGTTGTTGGTGGTGCTGCACTTGTCGTTTTTGCTATGGTTGTGGGTGCTGCTGCAGTTGTAGTTGGAGCAGTTGTTTTGATTTGACCTGCACTTGTTGAGGCAATGGTTGTCAGTGGTGCTGCACTTGTAGCTGGAGCAATTGTTGTGTGCGCTGCTGCCGTTTTAGTGTGAGAAATTGTTGTTGTTGGAGCTTCACTTGTAGTTCCTTCAATTGTTGGGGTTGGAGGTGCTCTTGTTGTCGGTCCAATTGTTGTTGATGGGATTGCACTTGCAATTGGAGCAACTGTTGTGGTTGGAGCTTCAATTGTTGTGTGGGCAGTTGTTGTTGGTGGGGCAGCACTTGTCGTTTTAGCAATGGTGGTGGGTGCAGCGGCAGTTGTAGTTGGAACAGTTGTTGTGATTGGAGCTGCACTTATTGTTGGGGCAATTGTTGTAATTGGTGCTGAACTTGTACCTGGAGCAATTGTTGTGTGTGCTGCTGCAGTCATTGTGTGAGCTCTTGTTGGGGTTGGAGCTTCACTTGCCGTCTGGGCTGCTGTTGGTGGTGGTGCTGCACTTGTTGTTTTAGCAATGGTTGTGGGTGCTGCTGCAGTTGTAGTTGGAGCAGATGTTGTGATTGTAGCTGCACTTGTTGTTGAAGTGATTGTTGTCAGTGGTGCTGCAGTTGTAGTTGGAGCAATTGTTGTGGTTGGAGCTTCACTTGTAGTTGGAGAACCTGTTGTGCCTGGAACGGCACTTGTTGTTGGACCACTTGTTGTGCTTGGGGCTTCGCTTGTAGTTTCTTCAATTGTTGGGGTTGGAGCTTCACTTGTAGGTGGAGAAATTCTTGTGGCTGAAACTGCACTTGTTGGACTAATTGTTGTGCCTGGAGCTGGACTTGTAGTTCCTTCAATTGTTGGGGTTGGAGTTGCTCTTGTTTTTGGGCTAATTGTCGTTGATGGGATTGCACTTGCAATTGGAGCAACTGTTGTGGTAGGAGCTTCAATTGTTGTGTGGGCAGTTGTTGTTGGTGGGGCAGCACTTGTCGTTTTAGCAATGGTGGTGGGTGCAGCGGCAGTTGAAGTTGGAACAGTTGTTGTGATTGGAGCTGCACTTGTTGTTGAAGTGATTGTTGTCAGTGGTGCTGCACTTGTACCTGGAGCAATTGTTGTGTGTGCTGCTGCAGTCGTTGTGTGAGCTCTTGTTGGGGTTGGAGCTTCACTTGCCGTCTGAGCTGCTGTTGGTGGTGGTGCTGCACTTGTAGTTTTAGCAATGGTTGTGGGTGCTGCTGCAGTTGTAGTTGGAACAGTTGTTGTGATTGGAGCTGCGCTTGTTGTTGAAGTGATTGTTGTCAGTGGTGCTGCACTTGTACCTGGAGCAACTGTTGGGGTTGGAGCTTCACTTGCCGTCTGGGCAGCTGTTGTTGGTGGTGCTGCACTTGTCGTTTTAGCTATGGTTGTGGGTGCTGCTGCAGTTGCAGTTGGAGTAGTTGTTGTGATTGGAGCTCGACTTGTAGCTGGAGCAATTGTTGTCTGTGCAGCTGCAGTTGTAGTTGGAGCAGTTGTTTTCATTTGACCTGCACTTGTTGAGGCAATGGTTGCCAGTGGTGCTGCACTTGTAGCTGGAGCAATTGTTGTGTGTGCTGCTGACGTTTTAGTGTGAGAAATTGTTGTTGTTGGAGCTTCACTTGTAGTTTCTTCAATAGTTGGGGTTGGAGGTGCTCTTGTTGTCGGGCCAATTGTTGTTGATGGGATTGCACTTGCAATTGGAGCAACTGTTGTGGTAGGAGCTTCAATTGTTGTGTGGGCGGTTGTTGGTGGTGCGGCACTAGTCGTTTTAGCAATGGTTGTGGGTGCAGCGGCAGTTGTAGTTGGAACAGTTGTTGTGATTGGAGCTGCACTTATTGTTGGGGCAATTGTTGTAATTGGTGCTGAACTTGTACCTGGAGCAATTGTTGTGTGTGCTGCTGCAGTCATTGTGTGAGCTCTTGTTGGGGTTGGAGCTTCACTTGCCGTCTGGGCTGCTGTTGGTGGTGGTGCTGCACTTGTTGTTTTAGCAATGGTTGTGGGTGCTGCTGCAGTTGTAGTTGGAGCAGATGTTGTGATTGTAGCTGCACTTGTTGTTGAAGTGATTGTTGTCAGTGGTGCTGCAGTTGTAGTTGGAGCAATTGTTGTGGTTGGAGCTTCACTTGTAGTTGGAGAACCTGTTGTGCCTGGAACGGCACTTGTTGTTGGACCACTTGTTGTGCTTGGGGCTTCGCTTGTAGTTTCTTCAATTGTTGGGGTTGGAGCTTCACTTGTAGGTGGAGAAATTCTTGTGGCTGAAACTGCACTTGTTGGACTAATTGTTGTGCCTGGAGCTGGACTTGTAGTTCCTTCAATTGTTGGGGTTGGAGTTGCTCTTGTTTTTGGGCTAATTGTCGTTGATGGGATTGCACTTGCAATTGGAGCAACTGTTGTGGTAGGAGCTTCAATTGTTGTGTGGGCAGTTGTTGTTGGTGGGGCAGCACTTGTCGTTTTAGCAATGGTGGTGGGTGCAGCGGCAGTTGAAGTTGGAACAGTTGTTGTGATTGGAGCTGCACTTGTTGTTGAAGTGATTGTTGTCAGTGGTGCTGCACTTGTACCTGGAGCAATTGTTGTGTGTGCTGCTGCAGTCGTTGTGTGAGCTCTTGTTGAGGTTGGAGCTTCACTTGCCGTCTGAGCTGCTGTTGGTGGTGGTGCTGCACTTGTAGTTTTAGCAATGGTTGTGGGTGCTGCTGCAGTTGTAGTTGGAGCAGATGTTGTGATTGGAGCTGCACTTGCTGTTGGGGCGATTGTTGTCAGTGATGCTGCAGTTGTAGTTGGAGCAATTGTTGTGGTTGGTGCTTCAATTGATGGGTGGGCAGTTGTTGTTGGTGGTGCTGCACTTGTCGTTTTAGCAATGGTTGTGGGTGCTGCTGCAGTTGTAGTTGGAACAGATGTTGTGATTGGAGCTGCTCTTGTTGTTGGGCTAATTGTTGTTGATGGTGTTGCACTTGCAATTGTTGTGGTTGGAGCTTCAATTGTTGTCTGGGCAGCTGTTGTTGGTGGTGCTGCACTTGTCGTTTTAGCTATGGTTGTGGGTGCTGCTGCAGTTGTAGTTGGAGCAGTTGTTTTGATTTGACCTGCACTTGTTGAGGCAATGGTTGTCAGTGGTGCTGCACTTGTAGCTGGAGCAATTGTTGTGTGTGCTGCTGCCGTTTTAGTGTGAGAAATTGTTGTTGTTGGAGCTTCACTTGTAGTTTCTTCAATTGTTGGGGTTGGAGTTGCTATTGTTGTTGGTCCAATTGTTGTTGATGGGATTGCACTTGCAATTGGAGCAACTGTTGTGGTAGGAGCTTCAATTGTTGTGTGGGCAGTTGTTGTTGGTGGTGCGGCACTTGTCATTTTAGCAATGGTTGTGGATGCAGCTGCAGTTGTAGTTGGAGCAGTTGTGTGTGTTGCTGCAGTTGTAGTTGGAGCAATTGTTGTGGTTGGAGCTTCACTTGTAGGTGGAGAACCTGTTGTGGCAGAAACTGCACTTGTTGTTGGAGTTATTGTTGTGCCTGGAGCTGGACTTGTAGTTTCTTCAATTGTTGGGGTTGGAGGTGCTCTTGTTGTTGGGCCAATTGTTGTTGATGGGATTGCACTTGCAATTGGAGCAACCTTTGTGGTAGGAGCTTCAATTGATGTGTGGGCAGTTGTTGTTGGTGGTGCTGCACTTGTTGTTTTAGCAATGGTTGTGGGTGCTGCTGCAGTTGTAGTTGGAACAGATGTTGTGATTGGAGCTGCTCTTGTTGTTGGGCCAATTGTTGTTGATGGTGTTGTACTTGCAATTGTTGTGGTTGGAGCTTCAATTGTTGTCTGGGCAGCTGTTGTTGGTGGTGCTGCACTTGTAGTTTTAGCTATGGTTGTGGGTGCTGCTGCAGTTGTAGTTCGAGCAGTTGTTTTGATTTGACCTGCACTTGTTGAGGCAAAGGTTGTCAGTGGTGCTGCACTTGTAGCTGGAGCAATTGTTGTGGTTGGAGCTTCAATTGATGTGTGGGCAGTTGTTGTTAGTGGTGCTGCACTTGTCGTTTTAGCTATGGTTGTGGGTGCTGCTGCAGTTGCAATTGGAGGAGTTGTTGTGATTGGAGCTGGACTTGTAGCTGGAGCAATTGTTGTCTGTGCTGCTGCAGTCATTGTGTGAGCTCTTGTTGGGGTTGGAGCTTCAGTTGTCATCTGGGCTGCTGTTGGTGGTTGTGCTGCACTTGTCGTTTTAGCAATGGTTGTGGGTGCTGCTGCAGTTGTAGTTGGAACAGATGTTGTGATTGGAGCTGCTCTTGTTGTTGGGCTAATTGTTGTTGATGGTGTTGCACTTGCAATTGTTGTGGTTGGAGCTTCAATTGTTGTCTGGGCAGCTGTTGTTGGTGGTGCTGCACTTGTTGTTTTAGATATGGTTGTGGGTGCTGCTGCAGTTGTAGTTGGAGCAGTTGTTTTGATTTGACCTGCACTTGTTGAGGCAATGGTTGTCAGTGGTGCTGCACTGGTAGCTGGAGCAATTGTGTGTGCTGCTGCAGTTTTAGTGTGAGAAATTGTTGTGGTTTGAGCTTCACTTGTAGTTTCTTCAATTGTTGGGGTTGGAGTTGCTCTTGTTGTTGGGCCAATTGTTGTTGATGGGGTTGCACTTGCAGTTGTTGGGGTTGGAGCTTCACTTGTTGTCTGGGCAGCTGTTGTTGCTGGTGCAGCACTTGTCGTTTTAGCTATGGTTGTGGGTGCTGCGGCAGTTGCAGTTGGAGTAGTTGTTGTGATTTGAGCTGGACTTGTAGCTGGAGCAATTGTTGTCTGTGCAGCTGCAGTTGTAGTTGGAGCAGTTGTTTTCATTTGACCTGCACTTGTTGAGGCAATGGTTGTCAGTGGTGCTGCACTTGTAGCTGGAGCAATTGTTGTTTGTGCTGCTGACGTTTTAGTGTGAGATATTGTTGTGGTTTGAGCTTCACTTGTAGTTTCTTCTATCGTTGGGGTTGGAGTTGCTCTTGTTGTTCGTCCAATTGTCGTTGATGGGATTGCACTTGCAATTGGAGCAACTGTTGTGGTAGGAGCTTCAATTGTTGTGTGGGCAGTTGTTGTTGGTGGGGCAGCACTTGTCGTTTTAGCAATGGTGGTGGGTGCAGCGGCAGTTGAAGTTGGAACAGTTGTTGTGATTGGAGCTGCACTTGTTGTTGAAGTGATTGTTGTCAGTGGTGCTGCACTTGTACCTGGAGCAATTGTTGTGTGTGCTGCTGCAGTCGTTGTGTGAGCTCTTGTTGGGGTTGGAGCTTCACTTGCCGTCTGAGCTGCTGTTGGTGGTGGTGCTGCACTTGTAGTTTTAGCAATAGTTGTGGGTGCTGCTGCAGTTGTAATTGGAGCAGATGTTGTGATTGGAGCTGCACTTGCTGTTGGGGCGATTGTTGTCAGTGATGCTGCAGTTGTAGTTGGAGCAATTGTTGTGGTTGGTGCTTCAATTGATGGGTGGGCAGTTGTTGTTGGTGGTGCTGCACTTGTCGTTTTAGCTATGGTTGTGGGTGCTGCTGCAGTTGCAGTTGGAGGAGTTGTTGTGATTGGAGCTGGACTTGTAGCTGGAGCAATTGTTGTCTGTGCAGCTGCAGTCATTGTGTGAGCTCTTGTTGGGGTTTGAGCTTCAGTTGTCATCTGGGCTGCTGTTGGTGGTGGTGCTGCACTTGTCGTTTTAGCAATGGTTGTGGGTGCTGCTGCAGTTGTAGTTGGAACAGATGTTGTGATTGGAGCTGCTCTTGTTGTTGGGCTAATTGTTGTTGATGGTGTTGCACTTGCAATTGTTGTGGTTGGAGCTTCAATTGTTGTCTGGGCAGCTGTTGTTGGTGGTGCTGCACTTGTCGTTTTAGCTATGGTTGTGGGTGCTGCTGCAGTTGTAGTTGGAGCAGTTGTTTTGATTTGACCTGCACTTGTTGAGGCAATGGTTGCCAGTGGTTCTGCACTTGTAGCTGGAGCAATTGTTGTGTGTGCTGCTGCCGTTTTAGTGTGAGAAATTGTTGTTGTTGGAGCTTCACTTGTAGTTTCTTCAATTGTTGGGGTTGGAGTTGCTATTGTTGGTCCAATTGTTGTTGATGGGATTGCACTTGCAATTGGAGCAACTGTTGTGGTAGGAGCTTCAATTGTTGTGTGGGCAGTTGTTGTTGGTGGGGCAGCACTTGTCGTTTTAGCAATGGTGGTGGGTGCAGCGGCAGTTGAAGTTGGAGCAGTTGTTTTGATTTGACCTGCACTTGTTGAGGCAATGGTTGTCAGTGGTGCTGCACTGGTAGCTGGAGCAATTGTTGTGTGTGCTGCTGCAGTTTTAGTGTGAGAAATTGTTGTGGTTTGAGCTTCACTTGTAGTTTCTTCAATTGTTGGGGTTGGAGTTGCTCTTGTTGTTGGGCCAATTGTTGTTGGTGGGGTTGCACTTGCAGTTGTTGGGGTTGGAGCTTCACTTGTAGGTGGAGAAACTCTTGTGGCTGAAACTGCACTTGTTGTTGGACTAATTGTTGTCCCTGGAGCTGGACTTGTAGTTCCTTCAATTGTTGGGGTTGTAGTTGCTCTTGTTTTTGGGTTAATTGTCGTTGATGGGATTGCACTTGCAATTGGAGCAACTGTTGTGGTAGGAGCTTCAATTGTTGTGTGGGCAGTTGTTGTTGGTGGGGCAGCACTTGTCGTTTTAGCAATGGTTGTGGGTGCTGCTGCAGTTGTAGTTGGAACAGATGTTGTGATTGGAGCTGCTCTTGTTGTTGGGCTAATTGTTGTTGATGGTGTTGCACTTGCAATTGTTGTGGTTGGAGCTTCAATTGTTGTCTGGGCAGCTGTTGTTGGTGGTGCTGCACTTGTCGTTTTAGCTATGGTTGTGGGTGCTGCTGCAGTTGTAGTTGGAGCAGTTGTTTTGATTTGACCTGCACTTGTTGAGGCAATGGTTGTCAGTGGTGCTGCACTTGTAGCTGGAGCAATTGTTGTGGTTGAAGCTTCACTTGATGTGTGGGCAGTTGTTGGTGGTGCTGCACTTGTCGTTTTAGCTATGGTTGTGGGTGCAGCGGCAGTTGAAATTGGAACAGTTGTTGTGATTGGAGCTGCACTTGTTGTTGAAGTGATTATTGTCAGTGGTGCTGCACTTGTAGCTGGAGCAATTGTTGTGTGTGCTGCTGCCGTTTTAGTGTGAGAAATTGTTGTTGTTGGAGCTTCACTTGTAGTTTCTTCAATCGTTGGGGTTGGAGTTGCTCTTGTTGTTGGTCCAATTGTTGTTGATGGGATTGCACTTGCAATTGGAGCAACTGTTGTGGTAGGAGCTTCAATTGTTGTGTGGGCAGTTGTTGTTGGTGGTGCGGCACTTGTCGTTTTAGCAATGGTTGTGGATGCAGCTGCAGTTGTAGTTGGAGCAGTTGTGTGTGTTGCTGCAGTTGTTGTTGGAGCAATTGTTGTGGTTGGAGCTTCACTTGTAGGTGGAGAACCTGTTGTGGCTGAAACTGCACTTGTTGTTGGAGTAATTGTTGTGCCTGGAGCTGGACTTGTAGTTCCTTCAATTGTTGGGGTTGGAGGTGCTCTTGTTGTTGGGCCAATTGTTGTTGATGGGATTGCACTTGCAATTGGAGCAACCTTTGTGGTAGGAGCTTCAATTGATGTGTGGGAAGTAGTTGTTGGTGGTGCTGCACTTGTCGTTTTAGCTATGGTTGTGGGTGCTGCTGCAGTTGCAGTTGGAGGAGTTGTTGTGATTGGAGCTGGACTTGTAGCTGGAGCAATTGTTGTCTGTGCTGCTGCAGTCGTAGTTGGAGCAGATGCTGTGATTGGAGCTGCACTTGTTGTTGGGGAAATTGTTGTCAGTGGTGCGGCACTTGTAGCTGGAGAAATGGTTGTGTATTCTTCTGCAGTTGTAGTGTGAGGAATTGTCGTAGTTGGAGCTTCACTTCTTGGTGGAATACCTGTTGAGGCTGGAACTGCACTTGTTGCGGTTGGAGCTTCACTTGTTGTCTGGGCAGCTGTTGGTGGTGCGGAACTTGTCGTTTTAGCTATGGTTGTGGGTGCTGCTGCAGTTGCAGTTGGAGGAGTTGTTGTGATTGGAGCTGGACTTGTAGCTGGAGCAATTGTTGTCTGTGCTGCTGCAGTCATTGTGTGAGCACTTGTTGTGATTGGAGCTGGACTTGTAGCTGGAGCAATTGTTGTCTGTGCTGCTGCAGTCATTGTGTGAGCTCTTGTTGGGGTTGGAGCTTCAGTTGTCATCTGGGCTGCTGTTGGTGGTGGTGCTGCACTTGTCGTTTTAGCAATGGTTGTGGGTGCTGCTGCAGTTGTAGTTGGAACAGATGTTGTGATTGGAGCTGCTCTTGTTGTTGGGCCAATTGTTGTTGATGGTGTTGCACTTGCAATTGTTGTGGTTGGAGCTTCAATTGTTGTCTGGGCAGCTGTTGGTGGTGCTGCACTTGTCGTTTTAGCTATGGTTGTGGGTGCTGCTGCAGTTGTAGTTGGAGCAGTTGTTTTGATTTGACCTGTACTTGTTGAGGCAATGGTTGTCAGTGGTGCTGCACTGGTAGCTGGAGCAATTGTTGTGTGTGCTGCTGCAGTTTTAGTGTGAGAAATTGTTGTGGTTTGAGCTTCACTTGTAGTTTCTTCAATTGTTGGGGTTGGAGTTGCTTTTGTTGTTGGGCCAATTGTTGTTGATGGGGTTGCACTTGCAGTTGTTGGGGTTGGACCTTCACTTGTTGTCTGGGCAGCTGTTGTTGCTGGTGCAGCACTTGTCGTTTTAGCTATGGTCGTGGGTGCTGCTGCAGTTGTAGTTGGAACAGATGTTGTGATTGGAGCTGCTCTTGTTGTTGGGCCAATTGTTGTTGATGGTGTTGCACTTGCAATTGTTGTGGTTGGAGCTTCAATTGTTGTCTGGGCAGCTGTTGGTGGTGCTGCACTTGTCGTTTTAGCTATGGTTGTGGGTGCTGCTGCAGTTGTAGTTGGAGCAGTTGTTTTGATTTGACCTGTACTTGTTGAGGCAATGGTTGTCAGTGGTGCTGCACTGGTAGCTGGAGCAATTGTTGTGTGTGCTGCTGCAGTTTTACTGTGAGAAATTGTTGTGGTTTGAGCTTCACTTGTAGTTTCTTCAATTGTTGGGGTTGGAGTTGCTCTTGTTGTTGGGCCAATTGTTGTTGATGGGGTTGCACTTGCAGTTGTTGGGGTTGGACCTTCACTTGTTGTCTGGGCAGCTGTTGTTGCTGGTGCAGCACTTGTCGTTTTAGCTATGGTCGTGGGTGCTGCTGCAGTTGTAGTTGGAACAGATGTTGTGATTGGAGCTGCTCTTGTTGTTGGGCCAATTGTTGTTGATGGTGTTGCACTTGCAATTGTTGTGGTTGGAGCTTCAATTGTTGTCTGGGCAGCTGTTGGTGGTGCTGAACTTGTCGTCTTAGCTCTGGTTGTGGGTGCTGCTGCAGTTGTAGTTGGAGCAGTTGTTTTGATTTGACCTGCACTTGTTGAGGCAATGGTTGTCAGTGGTGCTGCACTGGTAGCTGGAGCAATTGTTGTGTGTGCTGCTGCAGTTTTAGTGTGAGAAATTGTTGTGGTTTGAGCTTCACTTGTAGTTTCTTCAATTGTTGGGGTTGGAGTTGCTCTTGTTGTTGGGCCAACTGTTGTTGATGGGGTTGCACTTGCAGTTGTTGGGGTTGGAGCTTCGCTTGTTGTCTGGGCAGCTGTTGTTGCTGGTGCAGCACTTGTCGTTTTAGCTATGGTTGTGGGTGCTGCTGCATTTGCAGTTGGAGGAGTTGTTGTGATTGGAGCTGGACTTGTAGCTGGAGCAATTGTCTGTGCAGCTGCAGTTGTAGTTGGGGCAGTTGTTTTCATTTGACCTACACTTGTTGAGGCAATGGTTGTCAGTGGTGCTGCACTTGTAGCTGGAGCAATTGTTGTGTGTGCTGCTGACGTTTTAGTGTGAGAAATTGTTGTTTTTGGAGCTTCACTTGTAGTTTCTTCAATCGTTGGGGTTGGAGGTGCTCTTGTTGTTGGGCCAATTGTTGTTGATGGGATTGCACTTGCAATTGGAGCAACTGTTGTGGTAGGAGCTTCAATTGTTGTGTGGGCAGTTGTTGTTGGTGGTGCGGCACTTGTCGTTTTAGCAATGGTTGTGGGTGCAGTGGCAGTTGTAGTTGGAACAGTTGTTGTGATTGGAGCTGCACTTATTGTTGGGGAAATTGTTGTCATTGGTGCTGCACTTGTACCTGGAGCAATTGTTGTGTGTGCTGCTGCAGTCATTGTGTGAGCTCTTGTTGGGGTTGGAGCTTCACTTGTCATCTTGGCTGTTGTTGGTGGTGCTGCTGCACTTGTCGTTTTAGCAATAGTTGTGGGTGCTGCTGCAGTTGTAGTTGGAACAGATGTTGTAATTGGAGCTGCTCTTGTTGTTGGGCCAATTGTTGTTGATGGGGTTGCACTTGCAGTTGTTGGGGTTGGAGCTTCACTTGTTGTCTGGGCAGCTGTTGTTGCTGGTGCAGCACTTGTCTTTTTAGCTATGGTTGTGGGTGCTGCTGCAGTTGTAGTTGGAGGAGTTGTGCCTGGAGCTGGACTTGTGGTTCCTTCAATTGTTGGGGTTGGAGTTGCTCTTGTTGTCGGTCCATTTGTTGTTGATGGATTTGCACTTGCAATTGGAGCAAATGTTGTGGTAGGAGCTTCAATTGTTGTGTGGGCAGTTGTAGTTGGTGGTGCGGCACTTGTCGTTTTAGCAGTGGTTGTGTGTGCTGCTGCAGTTGTAGTTGGAGGAGTTGTGATTGGAGCTGCACTTGTAGCTGGAGCAATTGCCGTCTGTGCTGCTGCAGTCGTTGTGTGAGCTCTTGTTGTGGATGGCGCTTTACTTCTTGGTGGAATACCTGTCGTGGTTGGAGCTTCACTTGTAGGTGGAGAACCTGTTGTGGCTGAAACTGCACTTGTTGTTGGACCACTTGTTGTGCCTGGAGCTGGACTTGTGGTTCCTTCAATTGTTGGGGTTGGAGTTGCTCTTGTTGTTCGGCCAATTGTTGTTGATAGGATTGCACTTGCAATTGGAGCAACTGTTGTGGTAGGAGCTTCAATTGATGAGTGGGCAGTTGTTGGTGGTGGTGCTGCACTCGTCGTTTTAGCTATGGTTGTGGGTGCTGCGGCAGTTGCAGTTGGAGGAGGAGTTGTGATTGGAGCTGGACTTGTAGCTGGAGCAATTTTTGTCTGTGCAGCTGCAGTTGTAGTTGGAGCAGTTGTGATTTGACCTGCACTTGTTGAGGCAATTGTTGTCAGTGGTGCTGTCCTCTTAGCTGGAGAAATTGTTGTGTGTGCTGCTGCAGTTTTAGTGTGAGAAATTGTTGTGGTTGGAACTTCACTTGTAGTTTCTTCAATTGTTGGGGTTGAAGTTTCTCTTGTTGTTGGGCCTGAAGTTTCTCTTGTTGTTGGTCCAATTGTTGTTGATGGGATTGCACTTGCAATTGGAGTAACTATTGTGGTAGGAGCTTCAATTGATGAGTGGGCAGTTGTTGTGGGTGCTGCTGTACTTGTCGTTTTAGCAATTGTTGTGGGCGCTGCTGCAGTTGTAGTGTGAGGAGTTGTTGTGATTGGAGCTGTACTTGTAGCTGGAGCAATTGTTGTGTGTGCTGCTGCAGTTGTAGTTGGAGGAGTTGTTGAGGTTTGAGCTGCACTTGTTTTTGGGACCTGTTTTGTGGCTGATGTTGAACTTGTATTTGGAGTAATGGTTGTGGGCGATGCTGCACTTGTTGTTGAAGTTATTGCTCTGGTTGGTCCTAAAGTTTCTGTAGCTACTGTGGTGGGAGATGTAGTGGTAGCTATAATACCAGCTGTGCTCATAGATTTTGTTGTTGTCGTACCTTCAGTTATGAGTGGAACATTTGCTGTTGTTGGAGCTCCACTTGTAATTGGAGCAATTGTTGTGGCTGGAGCTCCACTTGTAGTTGGAGGAACTGTGGTGGGTGGGGTTGCACTTGTAGTTGGAGGAACTGTGGTGAGTGGGGCTGCACTTGTAGTTGGACTAATATTTGGTGGTGCTGCACTTGCAGTTGGTGCAATTGTTGTTGTAGTTGCACTTGTAGTTGGAATCGCACTTGTAGTTGGGGCAATTGTGCTTTGCGCTCCACTTGTTGTTGGAGCAATTGTTGTGGCTGGCGCTACAGTAGTTTCTGCAGCTGTTTTGCTAGTGGGTACAATTGTATTTGTTAGACAAATTGTGGTGGTCAGAGATTCAGTTGTTATAGGTTTTTCATTTGTGGTTTGTAGCTTGTTTGTGATTGGAACTGCAGTTGTAGCCAGGGCAATATTTTTGGATGGTGCTCCATCTGCTGTTTCCTCAACTCTGTTGCTGGGAGATACAGTTGACAGGGGAAGATTGGCTGAGGTCAGGGATTCTGTTTTTGTAGGCCTTTCAGTTGTGTTTGGCAGCTTTGTGGTGGTTGGAGTTGCACTTGTAGTTGGAGTATTTGTTATTGTTGGTGCTACAGTTGTAATTTCTGCAGGTGTTTTGGTGGGGGATACAATTGTAGTTGTTAGACAAATTGTGGAGGTCAGAGTCTGAGTTATTGTAGGACTTCCAATTGTGGCTAGAGATGCACTTGGAGTTGTAGAAATCGTTGTGCTTGGTTCTAAAGCTGCAGCTGTTTTGGTGCCAGATACAACTGTGGTTGTTAGACAAATTGTTGTGGTCAGTGATTCAGTTGATATATGACTTTCAGTTGTGGCTGGCACAATCTTTGTGGCTGTAGCTGCACTTGCACTTGGAGCAATTGGTGTCGTTGCAGCAACCATAGTCGTTTTTTCAGTTGTACTGGGAGATACAGTTGAATTTTGAATTTGAGATTCAGTTGTTGTTGGACCTTTAGTTTGGGGTGGAACCTTTGTTGTGGCTGGACCTGCACTTGTAGTTGGAGTAGTCATTGTGGTTGGTGCTGCACTTGTCATTTCTGTAGCTGTTTTGGTGGCAGGTACAGTTGTAGTTGCTGGATGATTTGTGGTAGTCAGAGTTTCAGTTGTAGGACTATAAATTGTGATTGGCACCTTTATTGTGGCTGGAGCTTCATTTGTAGTTGGAACATCTTTTGTTGCAGTGGTTGTTGATGAACTTGCTGTATGATCATCAGTTGTAAATATTGTAGGTCTTGTTGTATGAGGTTCAGTTTTTGCTGTGCTTGTGATCTCCTTTGTTGAAGGCCCGTTCTGGACTGTTGTTGTTCTAAAAATGTATTTAGTAAAAAATTTTGGGATATAATTTTTCAGGTATTTTTGGATTTCAACATTTATGATATGAATTTCAAAATTGAAATTAATTATAATACTTACAATTGTCCTTTTCCTCCATTGATTTGCCAGCATATATAGACTGTAGTTGAATAAACATTTTCAGTTGTACTCACATCATGTTATTAGGCTCATATTTCCACATGTATGTAACATGTAATAACAACAAGGCTTGTGATTTATGAAGATTTATATTACAAACAGGAAAATAAAATGGCAACCATCAGATTATTGTATATTTAATATATATTAGAAAATAAGAATGTAATTTCAGATAATAAGAATGGTTTTCCAGCTACATATTAAGTCTCAAAATAACTTTATATAACTTTAAATAGCCTTTATTGCAGTTTTAAATGCTGAGTACCCGTGTCTTATTAAATATAATATCCAAAGTGATAATCATTATTAAGTGATTGTTTATCCCAGAATACAGTTCATACTTCCCTGATGTAAAAAATGTAAATGTAAGGGAAACATACTTTTAATATTATTTAGAATTTTACCAATTGAACTAGAACCACAAATATCATCAGTTTGAGGCAATGGCAAGATATAGCGTACTTACCCACTGTCACTAAGACCCTTATTCCTCTTCTTGTTTTAATACCATGGTACACAGAGGGTGTCCGTCTAAAATAGCAAAAACAGCGGCAATATGTAAATGGCCACACAGAGATGTCCTTAACTTCACAACAGGTGCATGCACAGATAGACACCCCTTCCGCCGAGTAAGAAAAAGTGACCCCCCCCCCAAAAAAAAACAATGAGATGCTATATCTGTCTGTCTATTTGATCCATATTTATTATTATTAATAATAATAATAATAATAATACATTTATTTTATATAGCGCTTTTCAAGAACTCAAAGATGCTTTACAATAAGCGATACATACATACAATGAAACATACAATTCAGAGACAAAAAAAAAGGGGGGGGAAGATAAACATCAAGGGAAAGCTAGGGAAAAGAGGTGGGTTTTAAGACGTGATTTGAAGTGAGTGAGTGAGTCAGAGGTACGGATGTCAGGGGGGAGGGCATTCCAGAGTTTGGGGGCGGAAAACCCCAGTGGAATGCTATGCCATCAAACGCAATACACACACCTCTTTTGAACAAAAACATGAGATGCTGTTAAGGGTAATTACCTCCAAATTTGTTTAGGACGCATTGTTACACATCTGAACCACAGAGGGTACTGTTGTGCCGGTGATAAAGCAGGTTGGTTTATTGTGCATTTTAAAACTGCCCCAGAGGTTTTCAGTCTGTCACATGCATGTAAAGGCAGGATCCGATGGCTTCTGTACTTGCAAACCTGTAGCTTTTGCTTGCTAGCCAGTTATACTGGATACCATTCACAAACGAGTGCAGTTTTTAAAGCGGATTGATAAAGGCATTTTTTTGCAGATCACTGAAAATGTAAAAAAGAAAAAAAACCTGAGTCTTATCAAACAGCTTATATAAATTTAAGTTGAAATACAAGATACATTCTTTCCTTATATGGAAGCCAGGCGCTTCATCATGGATACAGTATGACCTTCATCATGGATGCGATACAACCGTCATCATGGTTGTGATACAACCGTCAGCATGGATGCAATACGACCTTCATCATGGATGTGATACGACCTTAATAGTCCAACATTCTGGCCTCACCTCAGGCAAGATAAAAACGCACTACAACAACCGAACTAATCACCTTTCAGTGCAATACATGGGGACGAACACAGAGCGTGCGTGCACACACACACACACACACACATACGTCATACAGTTCACCTTCTTGTGGAGGTTTATAGTGGCAATGCTAAAAGAACCTGGAACCTCTCGCACAGGTTTCTTCTAAGCCATGGACATTGTAAAACACTGACCAGAAGCTCACAGTGGACAGAGTGGCCAAGGTCATAAATTCTAAATATTATGTGATCAGTGGCAAAGCTAAACCGGAACTGACTAGCAAGGTTGCACCGTGCACAGAATCTTTGACCCTCAGCATTAAAAAGAAAATGTTAGTGCACATTTAATGTAATAAGATTTTGTTGGTACGGAAGTTCAAAATTACTGTAGGCCTATATGTCGAACATCTATACTATGTAGAGGAGAGAATAATGTGTCTTTTGATACTTCAGCTGCAGTCCTGTGCTAAGTTCATCTTGGGATCTACTCAACACTTCCTGTGGTTTTGGGGTATGTCATCACATGTGATAACCTGCTCCACTATAAACATACACACACAAAAAAAACTGCTCCAGCATGAACAGACACACGTGACAGCCTGCAGCCCAAAATCATTGTGACATTGAGTAATCGGCTGCCGTGTTTCAGATAATATTATTAAACGTTCTAATGATTCTACTAATCATAATTCCACTTCACTATCATTTGCTCATTGCTGGATGATCATGTAAGTCAGTGGTGTCAAACTCGTTGCCATGGAGGGCCGTGTGTATGCAGGTTTTCATTCCAACCAATTAATGCTGCCTTAATTGAGTCCAATTACTCATTCAGCCATATGCGTTTAACTGCATTGAAGCACAGAATATAAGAAAATTTTTATTTAGACAATGCGGGTCACCATAGACGTTGGGTCACCATTGTGCACAAACCTGCATCCCTAATTCAGCAAATAATTTAACTAATTATATAATCAAGATCTGAGGCTGGAATGAAAACCTGCATACACACGGCCCTCCATGGCAATGAGTTTGACACCACTGATGTAAGTTATGGCAGGTGTCCCATCCACCAAGTTATGGCTTGGCAGGGCATGCCCCATATCTACGAATCATCGACAGTTTGGCACATTTCAGTGCTTCCATACAGAAATAACCACAATGACCACAGACACTCAGCTCTTAAGAACATTACCCTCTGACCTCATGTGAACACACAGAATTCACATACAACATCACACATCTACACAGTAAAGCCCCAGACTTTAATAAATAAAGTACACTACTACTACTACTTACATTGTTGGTTTTTATTACATAAAAAAATTTAAATGGATTAAATTATTGGGAGTTATTACACTATTGGTAGTTTATTACATTATTAGTTGCTACAGGGCTATAAAATGCTAAGATATTGTTAGAGGGTGAATTATTTCCACATGATTTTAAAAACTCTCAAGGGGTCAGCGCTGTTTTGGTGGCACAAGGGGAACCTACACAATATTAGGCAGGTGGTTTTAATGTTGTGGCTGATCGGTGTATATAGTGTGATCCTTAAGTATTTGGACTGACATGGATTAGAAATGAAGAAATGAATATGGGATAGAGTGGGAAATAAGGTGAAAAATATTAACTAAAAAAAATTTGAAAGTGAAGTATTAATTTATATGGGGTGTATGAAAATAATTGATTATTCAAAGTGAATGGTCAAGTTTGGAGGGCAGAACAAAACCTAATGGTTGAGCACACTGTCTGCTTAACCATTTATAATTTAAGTAAGAATGAATGTTTAAAATATTAACAGTTGTGCATAAGAATTGATTCTTTAATACGATATGAAAAATAAGCGAATGTTATGTATTGTGGGCGGGTAGTATAAGCGGTAGTAAAACGTGTGAAAATATGCCATGCTTTTACCTAGGGCATGAGAATTTTATCGATTGCGCAAGGATTGAGAATTTCACGCAGCTACGCAGGATAGACTGTGCCCTAAAGATTAGGTTCATTGTCTAATGACTTCACAGGAAGGGTGATTTTGGGACATAAAACTAGCCTACATTTGTTCCTTGGCACAACTAGACCAAGGAACTAATATAGGTTCATGCCTAATACTGTCTAATTGACAGCGATGTTCCAATCAAAAAACGCTGTAGAATTTGAATTCTGATCTTGCATTGCAAGTCTAATTCGCAAATCCAATTAATAAAACTGCGCAGAGCAGACTTCTAATAAGCTACGGTGCATGTAACGTTTTGGATATGTTGAAACAAATGTCATCAGATAGGCCTATTTCAGTTAACCGCCCGATGCACTGTTTGGAATTGACTTCATAAAAGTTATATTAAATATATAATGGCCTACTAGTACGCATGCAAACTAGCTCCAAAATGTTTGAATTCGTTTACAAAGACAGCACCGTTACTACAGTGAAATTTGTTTAATTCTCTTGTGTTAATTACACATTTTCAATTAATACAAAGCATCCCATTTCCACCTTTCTAAGAAACATGCCAAGTTTGATCTTTCGAGTACTGGAGGAAAAACTCACCCCCTCTGCTTTTCGGAGGTCATATCTCTTTGATCCGAAGCAGATCCCTGCGTTTTCCTTTGAAAGTAAAATATCTTCGGTACAGAGTAATTCCGCTTTGTAATAAGCAACTCTGCTCCTTCTGTGGGAATTGGCGGCCTGGTGATTGATCCCTTGGGCAAGTTATAAAAGGCGTGACTGCCATTTAGGGCGTGTAAAAAAGTATATTTATTAATTTTGTTGCCGCTGCTTTCCCTGACCTGCAGTAAGGGGCGTATTAACAGAACAGGGTGAACAAACATTGCGAATATTAGACATCACAACGAAGGAGAACCTTTCTTAATCGTGACTGTTCATTAAGATGTGGGGCTTGAACCCGACATCCTCCCTTCAACCGTCCGATTGCCATCCAAATGTAACGTGGGCAATGAATGTTCCCCAGTGCTATATTACTGCCCTCTAATATTTGTGTCATTTGTGTTGAATGTGAAGTCCCCGTTGATATCAAAATAATGATATTTCTGCCGCGATTTTCTCTGTCTGGTAAGAAATAACACGTTGTTGTTATTGTGGTGGCAGCTATCCATATTACAAGTTCTAGGTTGGCAGTGCATGATTTATTTGACTACGCCTTCTTGAGCGCTCCAAGCTATTTCCCACCTTTTAAGGTAAATCTCTAAGTAATATCGAGTATTAAACTATTTAGATTTTTTAGTAGGCTAGTCTGGTAAAATTGTCGTTATCAAATTTCAAGACTTGCGTCTTTTTAGAAAAATACATTACTACATCATTATTTTGGGCTGCGTTAGTGTCCTCCATGTATGGGACAAATACAATCTTTCTTGATTTGGCTCTGTACTCCACAGTTTTAGATTTGTAATCAAACAGTTCACATGATTCTCTGCTCTTGTCAAAGGGTATTTTTTATACATTTTGGTTTCACCATGCAGAAATTAGCCTCAGCACTTTGTTCTCCCTGTGTACGCTTTGTTTTCCTCCCAAAGACATACAGGTTAGATTAATCTGAGGTTCTAAATTGCCCCTAGCTAGGAGTGTGTGTGACTGAATGGGGTATGAGTCCTGCAATGGACTGGCAAACTGTCAGGATGTATTCCTGCCTCTCGCCCCCAATGCATGCTGGGATAGGCTCCAGGATCTCCTGTGACCCTGATCAGGATAAGCAGGTATAAATACAGGATGGATTAAATGTACAGATGTTAGTTTGCATTCCTTTTCTTAGTGATAGTGAAAAATGTCTTCCTGTGAGATTCCCCTCATCTGGACCTGGCATATGAATTCAGGTGATCTATTGAATGTTCCCAGAATATTGTGTCATGCTAATGACCACACAAAACTATGGAAGCAAGGTTGTAAACAAATTAAGGAAGCTGATTTTATTATTGAGAACACACAATGCAGCAATGTCTCTTCTTCAAAGGCAGTTACTAAGAAAGGAGTACAGATAATTTTATTATTTTGAAAAATGTGTGCAGTTTACTGGCTACGTACTATTTCTTCAAATAAACCTTCAATAACTTAAAACTTAATCTAGTATCTGAATTTTGTTTTAGAATACTTATCATAAACAATATTATATATTCCTGTATGTAAAATTAGTCAGGAATAGCTTTGTATTGAGTACATCTTCATTTCAAATACAGTTGCATAGATGTCTACAGTAAAACAAAAATATGGATTTCAATCATTTTCAATTGTAAATTTTAAATCAAAGTCAAATGATAATTGATTAAACAAGTTGCATTAATAATGCCTGGACATGAAATACATATGCAATACATAGTTCACTATAATAAAATAGAGATAATGCTTGATAGAAAGATAAATATGTGGAGATTTACATTTGAATACATGGGTATAATATAACAGAGCAGTTTATTTTATAGATATAAGTAAATAAAGACAAATATTACACCAACCAGCCATGCATATGTCTTAGAAAATTATAATAAAACATGAATCATAATAAAACTTTGTTTTCAGATTCCAGCTGAATGTCTAAGCTCCACCCTCTCACATGGGATGTGTGACATATTGCTGTATGTGGTAGGCCTGCCTCTTGCGCCAACGTCTCTTAATGGCCGCACAGCAACCACACAGCAGGCACTGCAACACAGAGGCAGAGAAAGTCAGAGAGAGAGAGACTACACTGCAACATAGAGTGAAGGTCAGTGTTAGAGAGTGAGAGAGAGAGAGAGAGAGAGAGAGAGAGAATACACTGCAACACAGAGTGAAAGTCAGAGCAAGAGAGAGAGCACTACCTAAATTAGAGCTGGAATACACTGCAAATACAGGGGTGTAGCTCACTGAGATGGAAGAAGGTCGGAGGCAACACATTCAGTACCCAAACACACACACACACACTCACCCACACACAGAAACACACAAACACACACACACACACACACACTGCAGTACTTACACAAAGGAGGATCCAGAAGGGGAGGAGAATGATGACAATACCACAGGGGATGATGATGGCCAGGGCCCATCCGGGGAACCTGCCTGCAGTACTTGTGATCAGCAGGAGGACAGGGCTGCTTGTGGTGGTGGGAGCTGCGGTGGTGGCCAGACCTGAAAGTGCAGGCGCAATGAGTGATTAAAACTAGCAAGCAGGAATTGCACCCAGCTAAAAGCCAGCTTTTCAGCTCCAGAAGGTGGATTTCCAGGAAATGCACAAGTAATTACTACCATGTCATGCACTTCAGTGAAATCACAAACCTGCTAACAACATATATAATCTAGACAGAACACACATAGTAATGTTGACAGCTGTACATCTGTGAGTTGACAGTGATGACACATTGAGAAGGTCACTATATCAAAAAAGAATTTTATTGAACTTTAGCAAATCATGTTTCATGATGCAAGAACAGCATGATTTTTAGTATGAGTTGATGGGTGCCAGGGGAACTTACCACTAACTTCCAGTATCGCAGCCAGGAAGTCACTTGGTAGGTTGATGTCACCTTCCCGAAAGACATACTCCACACTGGCATTAATCACATTGAGCCCATTGCTGCAGGAAGACATAAAATGACAGAATTTAAAATGTTTGCCTCGTGCTTATCAAATTCACGTTCACTAGATTTTACCAAAATGATACATTTTCTACTTTTCTCAAAATATGTAAATATTGTAATGAACAAACCAGAAACCCAAGGTTTGTGACTTACGTATAATTTGCTTGTGGGAAGGTAAACTGTATTGCATTGGGGCTATTCAGCAATCCGTTAAGCTGGAGGTTGAAGCAGAAATAAACAAGTGAACAAAAATCAATATGTTAAAAGATCATCCCCACTGCCTTGTGAGGTAAATATAGTGCTGTGCTGAACAGGTGCCTGCAGGGTAAGTGGTACAGTATGTGCAGTTTCATCCTTGAGCCACAGAAAAACAATTTTTACAGTAGCTTATGAACACATAAAACATCTAATGAGGAGTCATCCGAGTCTGATTGCCTCAGATAAACCATGAAGGAATGAAGTTAAAAAAAATTAATAGCAGAACCTACAACCTGTAGGTTCATGATGGCAGTTACCCATCCATCTACAGGAGGATGGCAACTGATATAGTGCAAGTAGGAGTAGGAAGGCAGAAGACCGCAAGTTACAGTAGGACAGTAGTTTCAGTTATGTTGGGCCCTATAAAGAATGTTCTGATCTACAATTAAAGTTGTTTGTTCCCACATTACTGTGCTGCATGCTGACAGGCTAGGCTTACCAACTTGTTTGCGGAGTCCTGAATGAGTTTTTGCGTTTCGTTCCTGAGATCATATTTCTCTGGAAAGGTCACGTTGCTTATCTGATAGTTCAGTTTCAAAGCGAAGATATGATCTGATATTTCTGAGGGGAAAAAAAAGGAGGGAGATTTTTCAAATATAAATTTCATTTTGATTATGCATTGTCACGCTTAAAAGCATTTGAGTGTGTGTCACTTAAGTTCATACATTTTTTTCATGCAAAATTCTTAACAAATTTAAATATTGTTTTGACTGCGTCGCATTTTATAAAAAGAAAGTATGTTAATGAATAATATTCTTGTAACACAGAATGAAAAAGGGTCCTATAAAAGTAGAGAATTAAAAATTTTGTAAAGGTGACAAGGGACAATAGCAGAGACGGGGTGTGTGGACTTGTGACGTACTCTCATATTCGAGGTCCGCAATCCTCACAGGATTTTCCATCAGCCTTAATTCACGACCTTTCAAGAAAACGCTGACGCGGGAGAGAACCTGACTCTCAGTGGGGACGGGTTTGAGGGTGTGGAACACAAATCGAAGAATGATCAAAACTGTGCCACGGCTGCAGGAACAGAATAAAATTTAATTTGGATTAGTGGTGCATTAGATGACAGGTTAGACGCAGAAGTTATTGCACTGGGAAGAGACCGACTCAAACCAAAAATAAAAATGGAAACATACACCATACGTATAGCTTCTGTGGTGGTTGGTGCTCCTGGAATGGGTGTAACGCTTTGAGTGGCTGGTTGAGAAATTGTTGGAGCAACAGCTGAAGTTGTTGTAGACATGACAGGGGAAGATGTAGTGGTGGCAAGACCTGTAAGTACAGAAACAATGACTCGAATTAAGCAGGAACTTCATCCAGCAAAATGTCAAATTTTCAGTTATGGTGTAAAACCAGCAGAAGAATTTCTAAAAAAATTTAAAAAAACACACAACAGTTTTTTCCACCAGAACATGAGCTTTGGTGAATTCACAATCTTGCAAACAACACATGTAATCTGAACAGTAAGTAAATCGTGATCTTGGAAGCTGTACATCTGTGAGTGGTCAGTTCTGGCACAATGAGAAGGTCACTATATCAAAAACAATTGTATTGAACTACAGCAAATTGTTTTATGATGCAAGAACAGCATGATTTTCAGTATGAGTTGATGGGTGCCAGAAGAAACTTACCACTAACTTCCAGTATCGCAGCCAGGAAGCTGCTTGGTTGGTTGATGTCACCTTCCCGAAAGACATACTCCACACTGGCATTAATCACATTGAGCCCGTTGCTGCAGGAAGACATAAAATGACAGAATTTAAAATGTTTGCCTCGTGGTTATCAAATTCACGTTCACTAGATTTTACCAAAATGATACATTTTCTACTTTTCTCAATAATGACATGTAAATATTGTAATGAACAAAGTTATACCAGAAACCCAAGGTTTGTGACTTACGTATAATTTCCTTCTGGGAAGGTGAAAGGTTTTTCATTAGGGCTATTCAGCAATCGGTTAAGCTGGAGGTTGAAGTAGAAGTAAACAAGTGAACAAAAATCAATAAATTAAAAGATCATTCCCACTGCTTTGTAAGGGAAATATAGTGCTGTGCTGAACAGGTGTTTGCAGGGTAAGTGGTACAGTATGTGCAGTTTCAACCTTGAGCCACAGAAAAACACAATTTTTACAGTAGCTTATGAACACATAATATATCTAATGAGGAGTCATCCGAGTCTGATTGCCTCAGATAAACCATGAAGGAATGAAGTTTTTTTTTTTAAATAGCAGAACCTACAGCCTGTAGGTTCATGATGGCAGTTACCCACCCATCTATAGGAGGATGGCAACTGATATAGTGCAAGTAGGAGTAGGAAGGCAGAAGACAGCATGTTACAGTAGGACAGTTTCAGTTATGCTGGGCTCTATAAAGAATGTTCTGTTGTACAGTTAATGTGGTTTGTTCCCACATTACTGTGCTGCATGCTGACAGGCTAGGCTTACCAAGTCGTTTGCGGAGGCCTGAATGAGTTGTTGCGTTGTGTTCCTGAGACTAAATTTCTCTGGAAAGCTCATGTTGCTTATCTGATAGTGCAGTAGCAAAGCGTAGGCATGATCTGTTATTTCTGAGGGAAAAGGACAGGAGGGAGATTTTTCAAATATAAATTTCATTTTGATTATGCATTGTCACGCTTAAAAGCATTTGAGTGTGTGTCACTTAAGTTCATACATTTGTTTCATGCAAAATTCTCAACAAATTTAAATATTGTTTTGACTGAGTCACATTTTATAAAAAAGAAAGTATGTTAATGAATAATATTCTTGTAACACATAATGAAAAAGGGTCCTATAAAAGTAGAGAATTTAAAATTTTGTAAAGGTGACAAGGGACAATAGCAGAGACGGGGTGTGTGGACTTGTGACGTACTCTCATATTCGAGGTCCGCAATCCTCACGGGATTTTCCATCAGCCTTAATTCACTACTTCGCAGGAAAACGCTGACGCGGGAGAGAACCTGACTCTTAGTGGGGACGGGTTTGAGGGTGTAGAACATAAATCGAAAAATGATGAAAACTGTGCCACGGCTGCAGGAATAGAATAAAATTTAATTTGGATTAGTGGTGCATTAGATGACAGGTTAGACAGAGAAGTTATTGCACTGGGAAGAGACCGACTCAAACCAAAAATAAAAGTGGAAACATACACCATACGTATAGCTTCTGTGGTGGTTGGTGCTCCTGGAATGGGTGTAACTCTTTGAGTGGCTGGTTGAGAAATTGTTGGAGCAACAGCTGAAGTTGTTGTAGAAATGACAGGGGAAGATGTAGTGGTGGCAAGACCTGTAAGTACAGAAACAATTACTCAAATTAAGCGGGAACTTCATCCAGCAAAATGTCAAATTTTCAGTTATGGTGTAAAACCAGCAGAAGAATTTCTAAAAAAAAAAAAAAAAAACACACACAACAGTTTTTTCCACCAGAACATGAGCTTTGGTGAATTCACAATCTTGCAAACAACACATGTAATCTGAACAGTAAGTAAATCGTGATCTTGGATGCTGTACATCTGTGAGTGGTCAGTTCTGGCACAATGAGAAGGTCACTATATCAAAAACAATTTTATTGAACTACAGCAAATCGTTTTATGATGCAAGAACAGCATGATTTTCAGTATGAGTTGATGGGTGCCAGAAGAAACTTACCACTAACTTCCAGTATCGCAGCCAGGAAGCTGCTTGGTTGGTTGATGTCACCTTCCCGAAAGACATACTCCACACTGGCATTAATCACATTGAGCTCGTTGCTGCAGGAAGACATAAAATGACAGAATTTAAAATGTTTTCCTCGTGCTTATCAAATTCACGTTCACTAGATTTTACCAAAATGATACGTTTTCTACTTTTCTCAAAATATGTAAATATTGTAATGAACAAACCAGAAACCTAAGGTTTGTGACTTACGTATAATTTGCTTGTGGGAAGGTAAACTGTATTGCATTGGGGCTATTCAGCAATCCGTTAAGCTGGAGGTTGAAGCAGAAATAAACAAGTGAACAAAAATCAATATGTTAAAAGATCATCCCCACTGCCTTGTGAGGTAAATATAGTGCTGTGCTGAACAGGTGTTTGCAGGGTAAGTGGTACAGTATGTGCAGTTTCATCCTTGAGCCACAGAAAAACACAATTTTTACAGTAGCTTATGAACACATAATATATCTAATGAGGAGTCATCCGAGTCTGATTGCCTCAGATAAACCATGAAGGAATGAAGTTTTTTTTTTTTAAATAGTAGAACCTACAGCCTGTAGGTTCATGATGGCAGTTACCCACCCATCTATAGGAGGATGGCAACTGATATAGTGCAAGTAGGAGTACGAAAGCAGAAGACAGCAAGTTACAGTAGGATAGTAGTTTCAGTTATGTTGGGCCCTATAAAGAATGTTCTGATCTACAATTAAAGTTGTTTGTTCCCACATTACTGTGCTGCATGCTGACAGGCTAGGCTTACCAAGTCGTTTGCGGAGACCTGAATGAGTTGTTGCGTTTCGTTCCTGAGATTATATTTCTCTGGAAAGGTCACGTTGCTTATCCGATAGCTCAGTTCCAAAGCGAAGGTATGATCTGATATTTCTGAGGGAAAAGGACAGAAGGGAGATTTTATTTATTTATTTATTTTTTTTTAATTATTTTTGGTTATGCATTGTCACACCCCAATAGATTTGAAATTGTCATTTCAGTTTTTCCATGCAAAATTCTAGATTTTATGGAGTGACATTTTATAAAAGGATAATGTGTTATTGAATAATATTACATAATAATACATTATGAAAAAGAGTCCTAAAAATGTTGAGAAATTTTGTAAAGGTGACAATGGACAGTAGCAGAAATGTGTGGAAGTGAGACGTACTTTCATACGTGAGATCCTGAATCCTCACTGGATTATCTAGCGCCCTTGATTGACGACTTCGCAGGAAAACGCTGACGCGGGAGAGAACCTGACTCTCAGTGGGGACGGGTTTGAGGGTGTGGAACACAAATCGGAGAAAGATGAAAACCGTTCCACGGCTGCAGGAACAGGGAAATTAAATTTGGATTAGTGGTGCATTAGATGACAGGTTAGACAGAGAAATTATTTCACTGGGAAGAGACCGTCTGTTAAACCAAAGATAAAAATGAAAACATACACCATACGTATAGCTTCTGTGGTGGTCACCGCTCCTCCGGATGTTGGTGCCTCTAGAATGGGTGTAACACTTTCAGTTGCTGGTTCAGAAATCATTGGAGCAACAGCTGAAGTTGTCGTAGAAGCTGGAAAATTTGCACCAGATGTTGGTGCCCCTAGAAGGCGTGTAACACTTTCAGTTGCTGGTTCAGAAATCATTGGAGCAACAGCTGAAGTTGTCGTAGAAGCTGGAAAATTTGTTGTTGCAATGACAGGGGAAGCCGTAGTGATTGTCGGACCTTAAAGAACAGAAACAATGAGTCACTGAAATGAATCGAGCAGAAACGTTATCCAAAAAAAGGATGATTTTTCTAGTATGGTGTAGCACCAACAGGAAAATTTCTAAAAAACAAAAAAAATCTGAACAGGAAGTAGACAATCATCTGGGAAGCTGTACATCTGTGAGTGGTCAGTTCTGACAGGTCACTATATCAAACGCAATTTCATGAGTTGAACTACAGGAAATCATGTTTTAATATTGTAAGAACAGCAAGAATTTCAGCATGAGTTTATGGGTGCCAGGGGAAACTTACCACTAACTGCCAGTATCGCAGCCAGGAAGTTGCTTGGTTGGTTGATGTCACCTTTCTGATAGAGGTACTCTACATTGGCATGAATCTCATTGGGCAGGTGGCTTCAGGAAAACGTGAAAAGACAGAATATAAGAAGTTTGCTCCATGCTTTTCAAATGCATTTTTTTTTTTACATATTACCACAAGGATAAATTCGCAACTTGTCACCATGAAGATACGTGAAATTAATATTTTTATGCATAAAATCATACCAGAAGTCTCAGGCTTTTCACTTACGTAAATTTGGCTTGTGGGAACGTGAAGGGACTTGCATCAGGTTGAATCAGCAATCCATTCATCTACAGGTTGAAGGAGAATGAAACGGGTGAGTGAAAATGATCAATGAATTCAATAATCATTCTCACTGCTACGTGAGCATTGATTTATTGGTCAACTGACCAAAAAGCCTGAAATTCAGTGTACTGTTCTTTCCTGGCATGATTCAGAAACCTTGAGTTTTGCTGTAAAGCGAGTCCTCAGTTAACCAGTTTTCTGCAGAGTAACTGGCATGTGCACTTTAATTCCTGAGCCACAGAATCACACATCAATTGTAGAGTAATCAAAATCCACATAACATATCCAATGAGGAGTCCTCTGAGCCAAATCCTCTCAGATAAACATTAAAGCATTCTATTTTTGGAAATAACAGCAGAACCTACAGCAGACACATGACTGAAGTTACTCAAACATCTACAAATAGATGGCAAGAGGTTACAGTACAATTCTGAAGTCTGAGAAAAGTATCATCAGATCGTTACAGCAGGATACTAGTTTAGTACAATCAGGGTCTCTATAGAGAATGTTCAGCTCTACGATTAAACTCTGTTTGTTTCTACTTCACTGTGCTTGATGCCGTCAGGCTAGGCTTACCAGCTTGTTGACCGCGTCCTGAATGCGCCCTTGCGTCTTCGTCCTGAGTTCCACATTCTCTGGAAAGCTCACGTCATTGATCTTGTAGGCCAGGCTCAAAGCGAAGGAATGATCTGTTAATCCTGAAAAAGAGACGATTGGAAGTAGATTCTTCAAAAATTACACTTGGTTTGGCTTTTTATTGTGACACGTCAAAGCATTTAGTTTCTATCACTGAGGTATATGTTTTATGTGCAAGCACCATTATCTGTAACAATGTCTCTGTGTGGAGAATTCTCAACTTCATTAAATATTTTTTTGACTGCGTCACATTCTATAAAACTATAAAAAGCTAATATGACGTTGAATAATATTCTTGCTGCCCTTTTTAAGTAAGGTCCAATGAAAGTAGTGAATTAAAGATGGCTGAAAAGTGGCGAGGAACACTTGCAAAGACGGAGAGTGTGGATGTGTTACGTACGCTCATATGTGAGATTCTGCACCCTCACGGTATCATTCAGCCGGATTTCATCACCATTCAAGAAAGGACTGCCCTTTGCTAGAACGTCACTCTCACTGGGGACGGTGTTGTTGGTGTGGAACACAAGTCGGACAAAGATAAACACTGGACCCACACTGCAGAAATACATGGAGATGACATTAGGATTAGAAGTCCCTCAAACCACAGGTTGGACAGAGAAATCATTTCACAAGGAGAACCCCAACTCTACAACCAAACATAAAGATGGAAACCTACACTGTACGTGGAGCTGCTGTGGTGGTCACTGCTGGAGAATTCGTTGTGGCAATCACAGGGGAAGCTGTAGTGGTTGTAGGACCTTAAAGTACAGAACCAATGAGTCACTGAAATGAATCAAGCAGGAACTTTATCCAGCAAAAAGGCTGATTTTCAATTATGGTGTAGCACCAGCAGGAGAATTCTAAAAAGAAAACACACAGCTGTTCTTTCCACCAGAACATGAGCTTTGGTGAATTCACAGTCTTGCAAACAACACATATAATCTGAACAGGAAGTAGACAATCATCTGGGAAGCTGTACATCTGTGAGTGGTCAGTTCTGACAGGTCACTATATCAAACGCAATTTCATGAGTTGAACTACAGGAAATCATGTTTTAATATTGTAAGAACAGCAAGAATTTCAGCATGAGTTTATGGGTGCCAGGGGAAACTTACCACTAACTGCCAGTATCGCAGCCAGGAAGTTGCTTGGTTGGTTGATGTCACCTTTCTGATAGAGGTACTCTACATTGGCATGAATCTCATTGGGCAGGTGGCTTCAGGAAAACGTGAAAAGACAGAATATAAGAAGTTTGCTCCATGCTTTTCAAATGCATTTTTTTTTTACATCTTACCACAAGGATAAATTCGCAACTTGTCACCATGAAGATACGTGAAATTAATATTTTTATGCATAAAATCATACCAGAAGTCTCAGGCTTTTCACTTACGTAAATTTGGCTTGTGGGAACGTGAAGGGACTTGCATCAGGTTGAATCAGCAATCCATTCATCTACAGGTTGAAGGAGAATGAAACGGGTGAGTGAAAATGATCAATGAATTCAATAATCATGCTCACTGCTACGTGAGCATTGATTTATTGGTCAACTGACCAAAAACCCTGAAATTCAGTGTACTGTTCTTTCCTGGCATGATTCAGAAACCTTGAGTTTTGCTGTAAAGCGAGTCCTCAGTTAACCAGTTTTCTGCAGAGTAACTGGCATGTGCACTTTAATTCCTGAGCCACAGAATCACACATCAATTGTAGAGTAATCAAAATCCACATAACATATCCAATGAGGAGTCCTCTGAGCCAAATCCTCTCAGATAAACATTAAAGCATTCTATTTTTGGAAATAACAGCAGAACCTACAGCAGACACATGACTGAAGTTACTCAAACATCTACAAATAGATGGCAAGAGGTTACAGTACAATTCTGAAGTCTGAGAAAAGTATCATCAGATCGTTACAGCAGGATACTAGTTTAGTACAATCAGGGTCTCTATAGAGAATGTTCTGCTCTACGATTAAACTCTGTTTGTTTCTACTTCACTGTGCTTGATGCCGTCAGGCTAGGCTTACCAGCTTGTTGACCGCGTCCTGAATGCGCACTTGCGTCTTCGTCCTGAGTTCCACATTCTCTGGAAAGCTCACGTCATTGATCTTGTAGGCCAGGCTCAAAGCGAAGGAATGATCTGTTAATCCTGAAAAAGAGACGATTGGAAGTAGATTCTTCAAAAAATTACACTTGGTTTGGCTTTTTATTGTGACACGTCAAAGCATTTAGTTTCTATCACTGAGGTATATGTTTTATGTGCAAGCACCATTATCTGTAACAATGTCTCTGTGTGGAGAATTCTCAACTTCATTAAATATTTTTTTGACTGCTTCACATTCTATAAAACGATAAAAAGCTAATATGACGTTGAATAATATTCTTGCTGCCCTTTTTAAGTAAGGTCCAATGAAAGTAGTGAATTAAAGATGGCTGAAAAGTGGCGAGGAACACTTGCAAAGACGGAGTGTGTGGATGTGTTACGTACGCTCATATGTGAGATTCTGCACCCTCACGGTATCATTCAGCCGGATTTCATCACCATTCAAGAAAGGACTGCCCTTTGCTAGAACGTCACTCTCACTGGGGACGGTGTTGTTGGTGTGGAACACAAGTCGGACAAAGATAAACACTGGACCCACACTGCAGAAATACATGGAGATGACATTAGGATTAGAAGTCCCTCAAACCACAGGTTGGACAGAGAAATGATTTCACAAGGAGAACCCCAACTCTACAACCAAACATAAAGATGGAAACCTACACTGTACGTGGAGCTGCTGTGGTGGTCACTGCTGGAGAATTCGTTGTGGCAATCACAGGGGAAGCTGTAGTGGTTGTAGGACCTTAAAGTACAGAACCAATGAGTCACTGAAATGAATCAAGCAGGAACTTTATCCAGCAAAAAGGCTGATTTTCAAGTATGGTGTAGCACCAGCAGGAGAATTCTAAAAAGAAAACACACAGCTGTTCTTTCCACCAGAACATGAGCTTTGGTGAATTCACAGTCTTGCAAACAACACATATAATCTGAACAGGAAGTAGACAATCATCTGGGAAGCTGTACATCTGTGAGTGGTCAGTTCTGACAGGTCACTATATCAAACGCAATTTCATGAGTTGAACTACAGGAAATCATGTTTTAATATTGTAAGAACAGCAAGAATTTCAGCATGAGTTTATGGGTGCCAGGGGAAACTTACCACTAACTGCCAGTATCGCAGCCAGGAAGTTGCTTGGTTGGTTGATGTCACCTTTCTGATAGAGGTACTCTACATTGGCATGAATCTCATTGGGCAGATGGCTTCAGGAAAACGTGAAAAGACAGAATATAAGAAGTTTGCTCCATGCTTTTCAAATGCATTTTTTTTTTTACATCTTACCACAAGGATAAATTCGCAACTTTTCACCATGAAGATACGTGAAATTAATATTTTTATGCATAAAATCATACCAGAAGTCTCAGGCTTTTCACTTACGTAAATTTGGCTTGTGGGAACGTGAAGGGACTTGCATCAGGTTGAATCAGCAATCCATTCATCTACAGGTTGAAGGAGAATGAAACGGGTGAGTGAAAATGATCAATGAATTCAATAATCATGCTCACTGCTACGTGAGCATTGATTTATTGGTCAACTGACAAAAACCCTGAAATTCAGTGTACTGTTCTTTCCTGGCATGATTCAGAAACCTTGAGTTTTGCTGTAAAGCGAGTCCTCAGTTAACCAGTTTTCTGCAGAGTAACTGGCATGTGCACTTTAATTCCTGAGCCACAGAATCACACATCAATTGTAGAGTAATCAAAATCCACATAACATATCCAATGAGGAGTCCTCTGAGCCAAATCCTCTCAGATAAACATTAAAGCATTCTATTTTTGGAAATAACAGCAGAACCTACAGCAGACACATGACTGAAGTTACTCAAACATCTACAAATAGATGGCAAGAGGTTACAGTACAATTCTGAAGTCTGAGAAAAGTATCATCAGATCGTTACAGCAGGATACTAGTTTAGTACAATCAGGGTCTCTATAGAGAATGTTCTGCTCTACGATTAAACTCTGTTTGTTTCTACTTCACTGTGCTTGATGCCGTCAGGCTAGGCTTACCAGCTTGTTGACCGCGTCCTGAATGCGCCCTTGCGTCTTCGTCCTGAGTTCCACATTCTCTGGAAAGCTCACGTCATTGATCTTGTAGGCCAGGCTCAAAGCGAAGGAATGATCTGTTAATCCTGAAAAAGAGACGATTGGAAGTAGATTCTTCAAAAATTACACTTGGTTTGGCTTTTTATTGTGACACGTCAAAGCATTTAGTTTCTATCACTGAGGTATATGTTTTATGTGCAAGCACCATTATCTGTAACAATGTCTCTGTGTGGAGAATTCTCAACTTCATTAAATATTTTTTTGACTGCTTCACATTCTATAAAACGATAAAAAGCTAATATGACGTTGAATAATATTCTTGCTGCCCTTTTTAAGTAAGGTCCAATGAAAGTAGTGAATTAAAGATGGCTGAAAAGTGGCGAGGAACACTTGCAAAGACGGAGTGTGTGGATGTGTTACGTACGCTCATATGTGAGATTCTGCACCCTCACGGTATCATTCAGCCGGATTTCATCACCATTCAAGAAAGGACTGCCATTTGCTAGAACGTCACTCTCACTGGGGACGGTGTTGTTGGTGTGGAACACAAGTCGGACAAAGATAAACACTGGACCCACACTGCAGAAATACAAGGAGATGACATTAGGATTAGAAGTCCCTCAAACCACAGGTTGGACAGAGAAATGATTTCACAAGGAGAACCCCAACTCTACAACCAAACATAAAGATGGAAACCTACACTGTACGTGGAGCTGCTGTGGTGGTCACTGCTGGAGAATTCGTTGTGGCAATCACAGGGGAAGCTGTAGTGGTTGTAGGACCTTAAAGTACAGAACCAATGAGTCACTGAAATGAATCAAGCAGGAACTTTATCCAGCAAAAAGGCTGATTTTCAATTATGGTGTAGCACCAGCAGGAGAATTCTAAAAAGAAAACACACAGCTGTTCTTTCCACCAGAACATGAGCTTTGGTGAATTCACAGTCTTGCAAACAACACATATAATCTGAACAGGAAGTAGACAATCATCTGGGAAGCTGTACATCTGTGAGTGGTCAGTTCTGACAGGTCACTATATCAAACGCAATTTCATGAGTTGAACTACAGGAAATCATGTTTTAATATTGTAAGAACAGCAAGAATTTCAGCATGAGTTTATGGGTGCCAGGGGAAACTTACCACTAACTGCCAGTATCGCAGCCAGGAAGTTGCTTGGTTGGTTGATGTCACCTTTCTGATAGAGGTACTCTACATTGGCATGAATCTCATTGGGCAGGTGGCTTCAGGAAAACGTGAAAAGACAGAATATAAGAAGTTTGCTCCATGCTTTTCAAATGCATTTTTTTTTTACATCTTACCACAAGGATAAATTCGCAACTTGTCACCATGAAGATACGTGAAATTAATATTTTTATGCATAAAATCATACCAGAAGTCTCAGGCTTTTCACTTACGTAAATTTGGCTTGTGGGAACGTGAAGGGACTTGCATCAGGTTGAATCAGCAATCCATTCATCTACAGGTTGAAGGAGAATGAAACGGGTGAGTGAAAATGATCAATGAATTCAATAATCATGCTCACTGCTACGTGAGCATTGATTTATTGGTCAACTGACCAAAAACCCTGAAATTCAGTGTACTGTTCTTTCCTGGCATGATTCAGAAACCTTGAGTTTTGCTGTAAAGCGAGTCCTCAGTTAACCAGTTTTCTGCAGAGTAACTGGCATGTGCACTTTAATTCCTGAGCCACAGAATCACACATCAATTGTAGAGTAATCAAAATCCACATAACATATCCAATGAGGAGTCCTCTGAGCCAAATCCTCTCAGATAAACATTAAAGCATTCTATTTTTGGAAATAACAGCAGAACCTACAGCAGACACATGACTGAAGTTACTCAAACATCTACAAATAGATGGCAAGAGGTTACAGTACAATTCTGAAGTCTGAGAAAAGTATCATCAGATCGTTACAGCAGGATACTAGTTTAGTACAATCAGGGTCTCTATAGAGAATGTTCTGCTCTACGATTAAACTCTGTTTGTTTCTACTTCACTGTGCTTGATGCCGTCAGGCTAGGCTTACCAGCTTGTTGACCGCGTCCTGAATGCGCCCTTGCGTCTTCGTCCTGAGTTCCACATTCTCTGGAAAGCTCACGTCATTGATCTTGTAGGCCAGGCTCAAAGCGAAGGAATGATCTGTTAATCCTGAAAAAGAGACGATTGGAAGTAGATTCTTCAAAAATTACACTTGGTTTGGCTTTTTATTGTGACACGTCAAAGCATTTAGTTTCTATCACTGAGGTATATGTTTTATGTGCAAGCACCATTATCTGTAACAATGTCTCTGTGTGGAGAATTCTCAACTTCATTAAATATTTTTTTGACTGCTTCACATTCTATAAAACGATAAAAAGCTAATATGACGTTGAATAATATTCTTGCTGCCCTTTTTAAGTAAGGTCCAATGAAAGTAGTGAATTAAAGATGGCTGAAAAGTGGCGAGGAACACTTGCAAAGACGGAGTGTGTGGATGTGTTACGTACGCTCATATGTGAGATTCTGCACCCTCACGGTATCATTCAGCCGGATTTCATCACCATTCAAGAAAGGACTGCCCTTTGCTAGAACGTCACTCTCACTGGGGACGGTGTTGTTGGTGTGGAACACAAGTCGGACAAAGATAAACACTGGACCCACACTGCAGAAATACAAGGAGATGACATTAGGATTAGAAGTCCCTCAAACCACAGGTTGGACAGAGAAATGATTTCACAAGGAGAACCCCAACTCTACAACCAAACATAAAGATGGAAACCTACACTGTACGTGGAGCTGCTGTGGTGGTCACTGCTGGAGAATTCGTTGTGGCAATCACAGGGGAAGCTGTAGTGGTTGTAGGACCTTAAAGTACAGAACCAATGAGTCACTGAAATGAATCAAGCAGGAACTTTATCCAGCAAAAAGGCTGATTTTCAATTATGGTGTAGCACCAGCAGGAGAATTCTAAAAAGAAAACACACAGCTGTTCTTTCCACCAGAACATGAGCTTTGGTGAATTCACAGTCTTGCAAACAACACATATAATCTGAACAGGAAGTAGACAATCATCTGGGAAGCTGTACATCTGTGAGTGGTCAGTTCTGACAGGTCACTATATCAAACGCAATTTCATGAGTTGAACTACAGGAAAACATGTTTTAATATTGTAAGAACAGCAAGAATTTCAGCATGAGTTTATGGGTGCCAGGGGAAACTTACCACTAACTGCCAGTATCGCAGCCAGGAAGTTGCTTGGTTGGTTGATGTCACCTTTCTGATAGAGGTACTCTACATTGGCATGAATCTCATTGGGCAGGTGGCTTCAGGAAAACGTGAAAAGACAGAATATAAGAAGTTTGCTCCATGCTTTTCAAATGCATTTTTTTTTTTACATCTTACCACAAGGATAAATTCACAACTTGTCACCATGAAGATACGTGAAATTAATATTTTTATGCATAAAATCATACCAGAAGTCTCAGGCTTTTCACTTACGTAAATTTGGCTTGTGGGAACGTGAAGGGACTTGCATCAGGTTGAATCAGCAATCCATTCATCTACAGGTTGAAGGAGAATGAAACGGGTGAGTGAAAATGATCAATGAATTCAATAATCATGCTCACTGCTACGTGAGCATTGATTTATTGGTCAACTGACAAAAACCCTGAAATTCAGTGTACTGTTCTTTCCTGGCATGATTCAGAAACCTTGAGTTTTGCTGTAAAGCGAGTCCTCAGTTAACCAGTTTTCTGCAGAGTAACTGGCATGTGCACTTTAATTCCTGAGCCACAGAATCACACATCAATTGTAGAGTAATCAAAATCCACATAACATATCCAATGAGGAGTCCTCTGAGCCAAATCCTCTCAGATAAACATTAAAGCATTCTATTTTTGGAAATAATAGCAGAACCTACAGCAGACACATGACTGAAGTTACTCAAACATCTACAAATAGATGGCAAGAGGTTACAGTACAATTCTGAAGTCTGAGAAAAGTATCATCAGATCGTTACAGCAGGATACTAGTTTAGTACAATCAGGGTCTCTATAGAGAATGTTCTGCTCTACGATTAAACTCTGTTTGTTTCTACTTCACTGTGCTTGATGCCGTCAGGCTAGGCTTACCAGCTTGTTGACCGCGTCCTGAATGCGCCCTTGCGTCTTCGTCCTGAGTTCCACATTCTCTGGAAAGCTCACGTCATTGATCTTGTAGGCCAGGCTCAAAGCGAAGGAATGATCTGTTAATCCTGAAAAAGAGACGATTGGAAGTAGATTCTTCAAAAATTACACTTGGTTTGGCTTTTTATTGTGACACGTCAAAGCATTTAGTTTCTATCACTGAGGTATATGTTTTATGTGCAAGCACCATTATCTGTAACAATGTCTCTGTGTGGAGAATTCTCAACTTCATTAAATATTTTTTTGACTGCTTCACATTCTATAAAACGATAAAAAGCTAATATGACGTTGAATAATATTCTTGCTGCCCTTTTTAAGTAAGGTCCAATGAAAGTAGTGAATTAAAGATGGCTGAAAAGTGGCGAGGAACACTTGCAAAGACGGAGTGTGTGGATGTGTTACGTACGCTCATATGTGAGATTCTGCACCCTCACGGTATCATTCAGCCGGATTTCATCACCATTCAAGAAAGGACTGCCCTTTGCTAGAACGTCACTCTCACTGGGGACGGTGTTGTTGGTGTGGAACACAAGTCGGACAAAGATAAACACTGGACCCACACTGCAGAAATACAAGGAGATGACATTAGGATTAGAAGTCCCTCAAACCACAGGTTGGACAGAGAAATGATTTCACAAGGAGAACCCCAACTCTACAACCAAACATAAAGATGGAAACCTACACTGTACGTGGAGCTGCTGTGGTGGTCACTGCTGGAGAATTCGTTGTGGCAATCACAGGGGAAGCTGTAGTGGTTGTAGGACCTTAAAGTACAGAACCAACGAGTCACTGAAATGAATCAAGCAGGAACTTTATCCAGCAAAAAGGCTGATTTTCAATTATGGTGTAGCACCAGCAGGAGAATTCTAAAAAGAAAACACACAGCTGTTCTTTCCACCAGAACATGAGCTTTGGTGAATTCACAGTCTTGCAAACAACACATATAATCTGAACAGGAAGTAGACAATCATCTGGGAAGCTGTACATCTGTGAGTGGTCAGTTCTGACAGGTCACTATATCAAACGCAATTTCATGAGTTGAACTACAGGAAATCATGTTTTAATATTGTAAGAACAGCAAGAATTTCAGCATGAGTTTATGGGTGCCAGGGGAAACTTACCACTAACTGCCAGTATCGCAGCCAGGAAGTTGCTTGGTTGGTTGATGTCACCTTTCTGATAGAGGTACTCTACATTGGCATGAATCTCATTGGGCAGGTGGCTTCAGGAAAACGTGAAAAGACAGAATATAAGAAGTTTGCTCCATGCTTTTCAAATGCATTTTTTTTTTTACATCTTACCACAAGGATAAATTCACAACTTGTCACCATGAAGATACGTGAAATTAATATTTTTATGCATAAAATCATACCAGAAGTCTCAGGCTTTTCACTTACGTAAATTTGGCTTGTGGGAACGTGAAGGGACTTGCATCAGGTTGAATCAGCAATCCATTCATCTACAGGTTGAAGGAGAATGAAACGGGTGAGTGAAAATGATCAATGAATTCAATAATCATGCTCACTGCTACGTGAGCATTGATTTATTGGTCAACTGACCAAAAACCCTGAAATTCAGTGTACTGTTCTTTCCTGGCATGATTCAGAAACCTTGAGTTTTGCTGTAAAGCGAGTCCTCAGTTAACCAGTTTTCTGCAGAGTAACTGGCATGTGCACTTTAATTCCTGAGCCACAGAATCACACATCAATTGTAGAGTAATCAAAATCCACATAACATATCCAATGAGGAGTCCTCTGAGCCAAATCCTCTCAGATAAACATTAAAGCATTCTATTTTTGGAAATAACAGCAGAACCTACAGCAGACACATGACTGAAGTTACTCAAACATCTACAAATAGATGGCAAGAGGTTACAGTACAATTCTGAAGTCTGAGAAAAGTATCATCAGATCGTTACAGCAGGATACTAGTTTAGTACAATCAGGGTCTCTATAGAGAATGTTCTGCTCTACGATTAAACTCTGTTTGTTTCTACTTCACTGTGCTTGATGCCGTCAGGCTAGGCTTACCAGCTTGTTGACCGCGTCCTGAATGCGCCCTTGCGTCTTCGTCCTGAGTTCCACATTCTCTGGAAAGCTCACGTCATTGATCTTGTAGGCCAGGCTCAAAGCGAAGGAATGATCTGTTAATCCTGAAAAAGAGACGATTGGAAGTAGATTCTTCAAAAATTACACTTGCTTTGGCTTTTTATTGTGACACGTCAAAGCATTTAGTTTCTATCACTGAGGTATATGTTTTATGTGCAAGCACCATTATCTGTAACAATGTCTCTGTGTGGAGAATTCTCAACTTCATTAAATATTTTTTTGACTGCGTCACATTCTATAAAACGATAAAAAGCTAATATGACGTTGAATAATATTCTTGCTGCCCTTTTTAAGTAAGGTCCAATGAAAGTAGTGAATTAAAGATGGCTGAAAAGTGGCGAGGAACACTTGCAAAGACGGAGTGTGTGGATGTGTTACGTACGCTCATATGTGAGATTCTGCACCCTCACGGTATCATTCAGCCGGATTTCATCACCATTCAAGAAAGGACTGCCCTTTGCTAGAACGTCACTCTCACTGGGGACGGTGTTGTTGGTGTGGAACACAAGTCGGACAAAGATAAACACTGGACCCACACTGCAGAAATACATGGAGATGACATTAGGATTAGAAGTCCCTCAAACCACAGGTTGGACAGAGAAATGATTTCACAAGGAGAACCCCAACTCTACAACCAAACATAAAGATGGAAACCTACACTGTACGTGGAGCTGCTGTGGTGGTCACTGCTGGAGAATTCGTTGTGGCAATCACAGGGGAAGCTGTAGTGGTTGTAGGACCTTAAAGTACAGAACCAATGAGTCACTGAAATGAATCAAGCAGGAATTTCATCCAGCAAAAAGGCTGATTTTCAATTATGGTGTAGCACCAACAGGAAAATTTCTAAAAAATAAAAAAACACACAGCTGATATTTCCACCGGAACATGAGCTTCGGTGAATTCACAATCTTGCAAACAACAAATGTAATCTGAACAGGAAGTAAACAGTAATCTGGGAGGCTGTACATCTGTGAGTGGTCAGTTCTGACGAAATGAGAAGGTCACTCTATCAAATACAATATCATGAGTTGAACTACAGAAAGTCATGTTTTATGATGTAAGAACAGCATGATTTTCAGTATGAGATGATGGGTGCCAGGGCAAACTTACCACTAACTGCCAGTATCGCAGCCAGGAAGTTGCTTGGTTGGTTGATGTCACCTTCCTGATAGACATACTCCACATTGGCACGAATCTCATTGGGCAGGTGGCTGCAGAAAGATGTGAAAAGTCAAAATTTAGGAAGTTTGCACCGTGCTCATCAAATGCACTTTTGTAGATTTTACCACAAGGATGAATTTGCAACTTGTCGCCATGAAGATATTGTAAGTGAAATGAATATTTTCAGGCACAGTCATCCCTGATGTCTCAGGTTTGAAACTTACGTAAAGTTTGCTTGTGGGAAGGTGAAAGGACTTGCATTAGGTTGAATCAGCAATCCGTTCATCTGCAGGTTGAAAGAGAAAGAAACGGGTGAGTGAAAATGATCAATGAATTCAATAATCATGCTCACTGCTACGTGAGCATTGATTTATTGGTCAACTGACCAAAAACCCTGAAATTCAGTGTACTGTTCTTTCCTGGCATGATTCAGAAACCTTGAGTTTTGCTGTAAAGCGAGTCCTCAGTTAACCAGTTTTCTGCAGAGTAACTGGCATGTGCACTTTAATTCCTGAGCCACAGAATCACACATCAATTGTAGAGTAATCAAAATCCACATAACATATCCAATGAGGAGTCCTCTGAGCCAAATCCTCTCAGATAAACATTAAAGCATTCTATTTTTGGAAATAACAGCAGAACCTACAGCAGACACATGACTGAAGTTACTCAAACATCTACAAATAGATGGCAAGAGGTTACAGTACAATTCTGAAGTCTGAGAAAAGTATCATCAGATCGTTACAGCAGGATACTAGTTTAGTACAATCAGGGTCTCTATAGAGAATGTTCTGCTCTACGATTAAAGTCTGTTTATTGCTACTTTACTGTGCTGGATGCCGTCAGGCGAGGCTTACCAGCTTGTTGACCGAGTCCTGAATGCGTGCTTGCGTCTCCGTCCTGAGTTCTACATTCTCTGGAAAGCTCACGTCATTGATCTTGTAGGCCAGTCTCAAAGCGAAGGAATTGTCTGACAATCCTGAAAAAGAAATGATTGGAAGGATATTCTTCACAAACAAATTTGGGTTTGACTTTTTATTGTAGCATGTCAAAGCATTCAGTTTGTACCATTGAGGTAAATGTTTTACGTGCAAACACAATTATCTGTAACGATGTCTCTGTATGAAGAAATCTCAACTTCAATAAATAATCTATTGACAGAGTCACATTCTATAAAATGATAAAAAGATAATATGATATTAAATAATATTCTTGCTGCACTTTTTAAATACGGTCCAATGAAAGTACTGAAATAAAGATGGCTGAAAAATGCCAAGGGACAGTGGCAAAGACGGGGTGTGTGGATGTGTGACGTACGCTCATATGTGAGATTCTGCACCCTCACGGTATCATTCAGCCGGATCTCATCACCATTCAAGAAAGGACTGCCCTTTGCGAGAACATCGCTCTCACTGGGGACGGTGTTGTTGGTGTGGAACACAAGTCGGACAAAGATAAACACTGGACCCACACTGCAGAAACACATGGAGATGACTTAAGTATTAGAAGTCCAGAAAACCACTGATTTGACAGAGAAATGATTTCACAAGGAGGACCCCAACACTAAAACGAAACATAAAGATGAAAACATACACTGTACGTGGAGATGCTGTGGTGGTCACTGCTGGAGAATTCGTTGTGGCAATCACAGGGGAAACTGTACTGCTTGTAGGACCTTAAAGCACGGAAACAATGAGACACGGAAATGAACCAAGCAGGAACGTCATCCAGCAAAAAGGCTCATTTTCAGTAATGGTGCAGCACCAGCAGAAGAATTTATTTTTAAAAACACACAGCTGTTCTTTCCACTGGAACACGAGCTTCGGTGAATTCACAATCTTGCAAACAACACGTAATCTGAACAGAAAGTGAACCGTGATCTTGGAAGATGTACACCTGTGAGTGCTCAGTTCTGACAAAATGAGAAGGTCACTCTATCAAATACAATATCATGAGTTGAACTACAGAAAGTCATGTTTTATGATGTAAGAACAGCATGATTTTCAGTATGAGATGATGGGTGCCAGGGCAAACTTACCACTAACTGCCAGTATCGCAGCCAGGAAGTTGCTTGGTTGGTTGATGTCACCTTCCTGATAGACATACTCCACATTGGCACGAATCTCATTGGGCAGGTGGCTGCAGAAATATGTGAAAAGTCAAAATTTAGGAAGTTTGCACCGTGCTCATCAAATGCACTTTTGTAGATTTTGCCACAAGGATGAATTTGCAACTTGTCGCCATGAAGATATTGTAAGTGAAATGAATATTTTCAGGCACAGTCATCCCAGATGTCCCAGGTTTGAAACTTACGTAAAGTTTGCTTGTGGGAAGGTGAAAGGACTTGCATTAGGTTTAATCAGCAATCCGTTCATCTGCAGGTTGAAAGAGAAATAAACAGGTGAGTCAAAATGATCAACGAATTAAACAATCGTGCTCACTGGTACATGAGCTTTGATTTCTTTATCATATGACAAAGAACCCTGATATTCAGCGTACTATTCGTTCATGTCATGATTAAAAAACCTTGAATTTAGCAGTAAAGATAGAACTCTGCTGACCAGTTGTCGACAGTGTAACTGGCATGTGTACATTAATCCTTAAGCCACAGAATAACTCATACATTTAAGAGTAATTTATATCCACATGACATATCCAATGAAGAGTCCTCAAGGTAACCATTAAGGAATGATGTTAAAAAAAAAAACAGCAGAACCTACAGCAGGCATGACTGAATTTACCAAACCATCTACAGAAAGATGGCAGCAGAATAAACTTCAATTCGGAAAGCTGAGAGAACTATCATCAGACTGTTACAGCAGGACACTAGTTTAGTACTGTCAGGGTCTCTACAGAGAATGCTCTGGTCTACAATTAAAGTCTGTTTATTGCTACTTTACTGTGCTGGATGCCGTCAGGCGAGGCTTACCAGCTTGTTGACCGAGTCCTGAATGCGTGCTTGCGTCTCCGTCCTGAGTTCTACATTCTCTGGAAAGCTCACGTCATTGATCTTGTAGGCCAGTCTCAAAGCGAAGGAATTGTCTGACAATCCTGAAAAAGAAATGATTGGAAGGATATTCTTCACAAAAAAATTTGGGTTTGACTTTTTATTGTAACATGTCAAAGCATTCAGTTTGTACAATTGAGGTAAATGTTTTACGTGCAAACACCATTATCTGTAACGATGTCTCTGTATGAAGAAATCTCAACTTCAATAAATAATCTATTGACAGAGTCACATTCTATAAAATGATAAAAAGATAATATGATATTAAATAATATTCTTGCTGCACTTTTTAAATAAGGTCCAATGAAAGTACTGAAATAAAGATGGCTGAAAAATGCCAAGGGACAGTGGCAAAGACGGGGTGTGTGGATGTGTGACGTACGCTCATATGTGAGATTCTGCACCCTCACGGTATCATTCAGCCGGATTTCATCACCATTCAAGAAAGGACTGCCCTTTGCGAGAACATCGCTCTCACTGGGGACGGTGTTGTTGGTGTGGAACACAAGTCGGACAAAGATAAACACTGGACCCACACTGCAGAAACACATGGAGATGACTTAAGTATTAGAAGTCCAGCAAACCACAGATTTGACAGAGAAATGATTTCACAAGGAGGACCCCAACACTATAACCAAACATAAAGATGGATACATACACTGTACGTGGAGATGCTGTGGTGGTCACTGCTGGAGAATTCGTTGTGGCAATCACAGGGGAAACTGTACTGCTTGTAGGACCTTAAAGCACGGAAACAATGAGACACTGAAATGAACCAAGCAGGAACGTCATCCAGCAAAAAGGCTCATTTTCAGTAATGGTGCAGCACCAGCAGAAGAATTTATTTTTTAAAACACACAGCTGTTCTTTCCACTGGAACACGAGCTTCGGTGAATTCACAATCTTGCAAACAACACGTAATCTGAACAGAAAGTGAACCGTGATCTTGGAAGATGTACACCTGTGAGTGCTCAGTTCTGACAAAATGAGAAGGTCACTCTATCAAATACAATATCATGAGTTGAACTACAGAAAGTCATGTTTTATGATGTAAGAACAGCATGATTTTCAGTATGAGATGATGGGTGCCAGGGCAAACTTACCACTAACTGCCAGTATCGCAGCCAGGAAGTTGCTTGGTTGGTTGATGTCACCTTCCTGATAGACATACTCCACATTGGCACGAATCTCATTGGGCAGGTGGCTGCAGAAAGATGTGAAAAGTCCAAATTTAGGAAGTTTGCACCGTGCTCATCAAATGCACTTTTGTAGATTTTACCACAAGGATGAATTTGCAACTTGTCGCCATGAAGATATTGTAAGTGAAATGAATATTTTCAGGCACAGTCATCCCAGATGTCCCAGGTTTGAAACTTACGTAAAGTTTGCTTGTGGGAAGGTGAAAGGACTTGCATCAGGTTGAATCAGCAATCCGTTCATCTGCAGGTTGAAAGAGAAATAAACAGGTGAGTCAAAATGATCAACAAATTAAACAATCATGCTCACTGGTACATGAGCTTTGATTTCTTTATCATATGACAAAGAACCCTGATATTCAGCGTACTATTCGTTCATGTCATGATTAAAAAACCTTGAATTCAGCAGTAAAGATAGTACTCTGCTGACCAGTTGTCTACAGTATAACTGGCATGTGTACATTAATCCTTAAGCCACAGAATAACTCATACATTTAAGAGTAATTTATATCCACATGACATATCCAATGAAGAGTTCTCCAGGTAACCATTAAGGAATGATGTTAAAAAAAAAAACAGCAGAACCTACAGCAGGCATGACTGAATTTACCAAACCATCTACAGAAAGATGGCAGCAGAATAAACTTCAATTCGGAAAGCTGAGAGAACTATCATCAGACTGTTACAGCAGGACACTAGTTTAGTACTGTCAGGGTCTCTACAGAGAATGCTCTGGTCTACAATTAAAGTCTGTTTATTGCTACTTTACTGTGCTGGATGCCGTCAGGCGAGGCTTACCAGCTTGTTGACCGAGTCCTGAATGCGTGCTTGCGTCTCCGTCCTGAGTTCTACATTCTCTGGAAAGCTCACGTCATTGATCTTGTAGGCCAGTCTCAAAGCGAAGGAATTAGTCTGACAATCCTGAAAAAGAAATGATTGGAAGGATATTCTTCAAAAACAAATTTGGGTTTGACTTTTTATTGTAACACTGTCAAAGCATTCAGTTTGTATCACTGAGGTAAATGTTTACATGCAACACCATCATCTGTAACGATGTCTCTGTATGAAGAAATTCTCAACTTCAACTAAATAATCTATTGACAGAGTCACACTCTATAAAATGATAAAAAGATAATATACATTGAATAATATTCTTGCTGCACTTTTTAAATAAGGTCCAATGAAAGTACTGAATTAAAGATGGCTGAAAAATGCAGAGGAACACTTGCAAAGACGGGGTGTGTGGATGTGTTACGTACGTTCATATGTGAGATTCTGCACCCTCACGGTATCATTCAGCCGGATTTCATCACCATTCAAGAAAGGACTGCCCTTTGCCAGAACATCACTCTCACTGGGGACGGTGTTGTTGGTGTGGAACACAAGTCGGACAAAGATAAAAACTGGACCCACACTGCAGAAACACATGGAGATGACATTAGGATTGGAGTCCAGCAAACCACAGATTTGACAGAGAAATGATTTCACAAGGAAGACCCCAACACTAAAACGAAACATAAAGATGGAAACATACACTGTACGTGGAGCTGCTGTGGTGGTCACTGCTGGAGAATTCGTTGTGGCAATCACCGGGGAAGCTGTAGTGGTTGTAGGACCTTAAAGTACAGAGACAATGAGACACTGAAATGAACCAAGCAAGAGTGGTCAGTTCTGACAAAATGAGAAGGTCACTCTATCAAATACAATATCATGAGTTGAACTACAGAAAGTCATGTTTTATGATGTAAGAACAGCATGATTTTTAGTATGAGATGATGGGTGCCAGGGGACACTTACCACTAACTGCCAGTATCGCAGCCAGAAAGTTGCTTGGTTGGTTGATGTCACCTTCCTGATAGACATACTCCACATTCGCACGAATCTCATTGGGCAGGTGGCTGCAGGAAGACGTGAAAAGAAAAATTTAGGAGGTTTGCCCCGTGCTAATCAAATGCAACTTTTGTAGATTTTACCTCAAGTATTAACATGCAACTTTTCTCCAATAAGACATGTTAAATTCATATTGTGATCTACAAAATCATGCCAGAAGTCCCAGGTTTGAAGCTTACGTGAAATTTGCTTGTGGGAAGGTGAAAGGACTTGCATTAGGTTGGATCAGCAATCCGTTCATCTGGAGGTTGAAGCAGAAATAAAGAGGTGAGTGAAAATGTTACAGCTGGACACTAATTTAGTACTGTCAGGGTCTCTGTAGAGAATGTTCTGGTCTACGATTAAAGTCTGTTTGTTGCTACTTTACTGTGCTGCGTGCGGACAGGCGAGGCTTACCAGCTTGTTGACCGAGTCCTGAATGCGCGCTTGCGTCTCCGTCCTGAGTTCTACATTCTCTGGAAAGCTCACGTCATTGATCTTGTAGGCCAGGCTCAAAGCGAAGGAATTATCTGATAACCCTGAAAAAGAAATGATTGGAAGGATATTCTTCAAAAACAAATTTGGATTTGACTTTTTATTGTAACACGTCAAAGCATTCAGTTTGTATCACTGAGGTAACACCATCATCTGTAACGATGTCTCTGTATGAAGAATTCTCAACTTCAACAAATAATCTTTTGACAGAGTCACACTCTATAAAATGATAAAAAGATAATATAACATTGAATAATATTCTTGCTGCACTTTGTAAATAAGGTCCAATGAAAGTACTGAATTAAAGATGGCTGAAAAATGCAGAGGAACACTTGCAAAGACGGGGTGTGTGGATGTGTTACGTACGTTCATATGTGAGATTCTGCACCCTCACGGTATCATTCAGCCGGATTTCATCACCATTCAAGAAAGGACTGCCCTTTGCCAGAACATCACTCTCACTGGGGACGGTGTTGTTGGTGTGGAACACAAGTCGGACAAAGATAAAAACTGGACCCACACTGCAGAAACACATGGAGATAACATTAGCTTTAGAAGTCCATCAAACAGCAGGTTGGACAGAGAAATTATTTCACTGGCAGGTCCCCAACTACAAAACCAAAGATAATAATGGAAACATACACTGTATATGGAGCTGCTGTGGTGGTCACTGCTGGAGAATTCGTTGTGGCAATCACCGGGGAAGCTGTAGTGGTTGTAGGACCTTAAAGTACAGAAACAATGAGACACTGAAATGAACCAAGCAAGAGTGGTCAGTTCTGACAAAATGAGAAGGTCACTCTATCAAATACAATATCATGAGTTGAACTACAGAAAGTCATGTTTTATGATGCAAAAACAGCATGATTTTCAGCATGAGTTGATGGGTGCCAGGGGACACTTACCACTAACTGCCAGTATCGCAGCCAGGAAGTTGCTTGGTTGGTTGATGTCTCCTTCATGATAGACATACTCCACATTCGCATGAATCTCATTGGGCAGGTGGCTGCAGGAAGACGTGAAAAGACAAAATTTAGGAGGTTTGCCCAGTGCTAATCAAATGCAACTTTTGTAGATTTTATCTCAAGTATTAACATGCAACTTTTCTCCAATAAGACATGTTAAATTCATATTGTGATTTACAAAATCATGCCAGAAGTCCCAGGTTTGAAGCTTACGTGAAATTTGCTTGTGGGAAGGTGAAAGGACTTGCATTAGGTGGGATCAGCAATCCGTTCATCTGGAGGTTGAAGCAGAAATAAAGAGGTGAGTGAAAATGTTACAGCTGGACACTAATTTAGTACTGTCAGGGTCTCTGTAGAGAATGTTCTGGTCTACGATTAAAGTCTGTTTGTTGCTACTTTACTGTGCTGCGTGCGGACAGGCGAGGCTTACCAGCTTGTTGACCGAGTCCTGAATGCGCGCTTGCGTCTCCGTCCTGAGTTCTACATTCTCTGGAAAGCTCACGTCATTGATCTTGTAGGCCAGGCTCAAAGCGAAGGAATTATCTGATAACCCTGAAAAAGAAATGATTGGAAGGATATTCTTCAAAAACAAATTTGGATTTGACTTTTTATTGTAACACGTCAAAGCATTCAGTTTGTATCACTGAGGTAACACCATCATCTGTAACGATGTCTCTGTATGAAGAATTCTCAACTTCAACAAATAATCTTTTGACAGAGTCACACTCTATAAAATGATAAAAAGATAATATAACATTGAATAATATTCTTGCTGCACTTTTTAAATAAGGTCCAATGAAAGTACTGAATTAAAGATGGCTGAAAAATGCAGAGGAACACTTGCAAAGACGGGGTGTGTGGATGTGTTACGTACGTTCATATGTGAGATTCTGCACCCTCACGGTATCATTCAGCCGGATTTCATCACCATTCAAGAAAGGACTGCCCTTTGCCAGAACATCACTCTCACTGGGGACGGTGTTGTTGGTGTGGAACACAAGTCGGACAAAGATAAAAACTGGACCCACACTGCAGAAACACATGGAGATAACATTAGCATTAGAAGTCCATCAAACAGCAGGTTGGACAGAGAAATTATTTCACTGGCAGGTCCCCAACTACAAAACCAAAGATAATAATGGAAACATACACTGTATATGGAGCTGCTGTGGTGGTCACTGCTGGAGAATTCGTTGTGGCAATCACCGGGGAAGCTGTAGTGGTTGTAGGACCTTAAAGTACAGAAACAATGAGACACTGAAATGAACCAAGCAAGAGTGGTCAGTTCTGACAAAATGAGAAGGTCACTCTATCAAATACAATATCATGAGTTGAACTACAGAAAGTCATGTTTTATGATGCAAAAACAGCATGATTTTCAGCATGAGTTGATGGGTGCCAGGGGACACTTACCACTAACTGCCAGTATCGCAGCCAGGAAGTTGCTTGGTTGGTTGATGTCTCCTTCATGATAGACATACTCCACATTCGCATGAATCTCATTGGGCAGGTGGCTGCAGGAAGACGTGAAAAGACAAAATTTAGGAGGTTTGCCCAGTGCTAATCAAATGCAACTTTTGTAGATTTTATCTCAAGTATTAACATGCAACTTTTCTCCAATAAGACATGTTAAATTCATATTGTGATTTACAAAATCATGCCAGAAGTCCCAGGTTTGAAGCTTACGTGAAATTTGCTTGTGGGAAGGTGAAAGGACTTGCATTAGGTGGGATCAGCAATCCGTTCATCTGGAGGTTGAAGCAGAAATAAAGAGGTGAGTGAAAATGTTACAGCTGGACACTAATTTAGTACTGTCAGGGTCTCTGTAGAGAATGTTCTGGTCTACGATTAAAGTCTGTTTGTTGCTACTTTACTGTGCTGCGTGCGGACAGGCGAGGCTTACCAGCTTGTTGACCGAGTCCTGAATGCGCGCTTGCGTCTCCGTCCTGAGTTCTACATTCTCTGGAAAGCTCACGTCATTGATCTTGTAGGCCAGGCTCAAAGCGAAGGAATTATCTGATAACCCTGAAAAAGAAATGATTGGAAGGATATTCTTCAAAAACAAATTTGGATTTGACTTTTTATTGTAACACGTCAAAGCATTCAGTTTGTATCACTGAGGTAACACCATCATCTGTAACGATGTCTCTGTATGAAGAATTCTCAACTTCAACAAATAATCTTTTGACAGAGTCACACTCTATAAAATGATAAAAAGATAATATAACATTGAATAATATTCTTGCTGCACTTTTTAAATAAGGTCCAATGAAAGTACTGAATTAAAGATGGCTGAAAAATGCAGAGGAACACTTGCAAAGACGGGGTGTGTGGATGTGTTACGTACGTTCATATGTGAGATTCTGCACCCTCACGGTATCATTCAGCCGGATTTCATCACCATTCAAGAAAGGACTGCCCTTTGCCAGAACATCACTCTCACTGGGGACGGTGTTGTTGGTGTGGAACACAAGTCGGACAAAGATAAAAACTGGACCCACACTGCAGAAACACATGGAGATAACATTAGCATTAGAAGTCCATCAAACAGCAGGTTGGACAGAGAAATTATTTCACTGGCAGGTCCCCAACTACAAAACCAAAGATAATAATGGAAACATACACTGTATATGGAGCTGCTGTGGTGGTCACTGCTGGAGAATTCGTTGTGGCAATCACCGGGGAAGCTGTAGTGGTTGTAGGACCTTAAAGTACAGAAACAATGAGACACTGAAATGAACCAAGCAAGAGTGGTCAGTTCTGACAAAATGAGAAGGTCACTCTATCAAATACAATATCATGAGTTGAACTACAGAAAGTCATGTTTTATGATGCAAAAACAGCATGATTTTCAGCATGAGTTGATGGGTGCCAGGGGACACTTACCACTAACTGCCAGTATCGCAGCCAGGAAGTTGCTTGGTTGGTTGATGTCTCCTTCATGATAGACATACTCCACATTCGCATGAATCTCATTGGGCAGGTGGCTGCAGGAAGACGTGAAAAGACAAAATTTAGGAGGTTTGCCCAGTGCTAATCAAATGCAACTTTTGTAGATTTTATCTCAAGTATTAACATGCAACTTTTCTCCAATAAGACATGTTAAATTCATATTGTGATTTACAAAATCATGCCAGAAGTCCCAGGTTTGAAGCTTACGTGAAATTTGCTTGTGGGAAGGTGAAAGGACTTGCATTAGGTTGGATCAGCAATCCGTTCATCTGGAGGTTGAAGCAGAAATAAAGAGGTGAGTGAAAATGTTACAGCTGGACACTAATTTAGTACTGTCAGGGTCTCTGTAGAGAATGTTCTGGTCTACGATTAAAGTCTGTTTGTTGCTACTTTACTGTGCTGCGTGCGGACAGGCGAGGCTTACCAGCTTGTTGACCGAGTCCTGAATGCGCGCTTGCGTCTCCGTCCTGAGTTCTACATTCTCTGGAAAGCTCACGTCATTGATCTTGTAGGCCAGGCTCAAAGCGAAGGAATTATCTGATAACCCTGAAAAAGAAATGATTGGAAGGATATTCTTCAAAAACAAATTTGGATTTGACTTTTTATTGTAACACGTCAAAGCATTCAGTTTGTATCACTGAGGTAACACCATCATCTGTAACGATGTCTCTGTATGAAGAATTCTCAACTTCAACAAATAATCTTTTGACAGAGTCACACTCTATAAAATGATAAAAAGATAATATAACATTGAATAATATTCTTGCTGCACTTTTTAAATAAGGTCCAATGAAAGTACTGAATTAAAGATGGCTGAAAAATGCAGAGGAACACTTGCAAAGACGGGGTGTGTGGATGTGTTACGTACGTTCATATGTGAGATTCTGCACCCTCACGGTATCATTCAGCCGGATTTCATCACCATTCAAGAAAGGACTGCCCTTTGCCAGAACATCACTCTCACTGGGGACGGTGTTGTTGGTGTGGAACACAAGTCGGACAAAGATAAAAACTGGACCCACACTGCAGAAACACATGGAGATAACATTAGCATTAGAAGTCCATCAAACAGCAGGTTGGACAGAGAAATTATTTCACTGGCAGGTCCCCAACTACAAAACCAAAGATAATAATGGAAACATACACTGTATATGGAGCTGCTGTGGTGGTCACTGCTGGAGAATTCGTTGTGGCAATCACCGGGGAAGCTGTAGTGGTTGTAGGACCTTAAAGTACAGAAACAATGAGACACTGAAATGAACCAAGCAAGAGTGGTCAGTTCTGACAAAATGAGAAGGTCACTCTATCAAATACAATATCATGAGTTGAACTACAGAAAGTCATGTTTTATGATGCAAAAACAGCATGATTTTCAGCATGAGTTGATGGGTGCCAGGGGACACTTACCACTAACTGCCAGTATCGCAGCCAGGAAGTTGCTTGGTTGGTTGATGTCTCCTTCATGATAGACATACTCCACATTCGCATGAATCTCATTGGGCAGGTGGCTGCAGGAAGACGTGAAAAGACAAAATTTAGGAGGTTTGCCCAGTGCTAATCAAATGCAACTTTTGTAGATTTTATCTCAAGTATTAACATGCAACTTTTCTCCAATAAGACATGTTAAATTCATATTGTGATTTACAAAATCATGCCAGAAGTCCCAGGTTTGAAGCTTACGTGAAATTTGCTTGTGGGAAGGTGAAAGGACTTGCATTAGGTGGGATCAGCAATCCGTTCATCTGGAGGTTGAAGCAGAAATAAAGAGGTGAGTGAAAATGTTACAGCTGGACACTAATTTAGTACTGTCAGGGTCTCTGTAGAGAATGTTCTGGTCTACGATTAAAGTCTGTTTGTTGCTACTTTACTGTGCTGCGTGCGGACAGGCGAGGCTTACCAGCTTGTTGACCGAGTCCTGAATGCGCGCTTGCGTCTCCGTCCTGAGTTCTACATTCTCTGGAAAGCTCACGTCATTGATCTTGTAGGCCAGGCTCAAAGCGAAGGAATTATCTGATAACCCTGAAAAAGAAATGATTGGAAGGATATTCTTCAAAAACAAATTTGGATTTGACTTTTTATTGTAACACGTCAAAGCATTCAGTTTGTATCACTGAGGTAACACCATCATCTGTAACGATGTCTCTGTATGAAGAATTCTCAACTTCAACAAATAATCTTTTGACAGAGTCACACTCTATAAAATGATAAAAAGATAATATAACATTGAATAATATTCTTGCTGCACTTTTTAAATAAGGTCCAATGAAAGTACTGAATTAAAGATGGCTGAAAAATGCAGAGGAACACTTGCAAAGACGGGGTGTGTGGATGTGTTACGTACGTTCATATGTGAGATTCTGCACCCTCACGGTATCATTCAGCCGGATTTCATCACCATTCAAGAAAGGACTGCCCTTTGCCAGAACATCACTCTCACTGGGGACGGTGTTGTTGGTGTGGAACACAAGTCGGACAAAGATAAAAACTGGACCCACACTGCAGAAACACATGGAGATAACATTAGCATTAGAAGTCCATCAAACAGCAGGTTGGACAGAGAAATTATTTCACTGGCAGGTCCCCAACTACAAAACCAAAGATAATAATGGAAACATACACTGTATATGGAGCTGCTGTGGTGGTCACTGCTGGAGAATTCGTTGTGGCAATCACCGGGGAAGCTGTAGTGGTTGTAGGACCTTAAAGTACAGAAACAATGAGACACTGAAATGAACCAAGCAAGAGTGGTCAGTTCTGACAAAATGAGAAGGTCACTCTATCAAATACAATATCATGAGTTGAACTACAGAAAGTCATGTTTTATGATGCAAAAACAGCATGATTTTCAGCATGAGTTGATGGGTGCCAGGGGACACTTACCACTAACTGCCAGTATCGCAGCCAGGAAGTTGCTTGGTTGGTTGATGTCTCCTTCATGATAGACATACTCCACATTCGCATGAATCTCATTGGGCAGGTGGCTGCAGGAAGACGTGAAAAGACAAAATTTAGGAGGTTTGCCCAGTGCTAATCAAATGCAACTTTTGTAGATTTTATCTCAAGTATTAACATGCAACTTTTCTCCAATAAGACATGTTAAATTCATATTGTGATTTACAAAATCATGCCAGAAGTCCCAGGTTTGAAGCTTACGTGAAATTTGCTTGTGGGAAGGTGAAAGGACTTGCATTAGGTTGGATCAGCAATCCGTTCATCTGGAGGTTGAAGCAGAAATAAAGAGGTGAGTGAAAATGTTACAGCTGGACACTAATTTAGTACTGTCAGGGTCTCTGTAGAGAATGTTCTGGTCTACGATTAAAGTCTGTTTGTTGCTACTTTACTGTGCTGCGTGCGGACAGGCGAGGCTTACCAGCTTGTTGACCGAGTCCTGAATGCGCGCTTGCGTCTCCGTCCTGAGTTCTACATTCTCTGGAAAGCTCACGTCATTGATCTTGTAGGCCAGGCTCAAAGCGAAGGAATTATCTGATAACCCTGAAAAAGAAATGATTGGAAGGATATTCTTCAAAAACAAATTTGGATTTGACTTTTTATTGTAACACGTCAAAGCATTCAGTTTGTATCACTGAGGTAACACCATCATCTGTAACGATGTCTCTGTATGAAGAATTCTCAACTTCAACAAATAATCTTTTGACAGAGTCACACTCTATAAAATGATAAAAAGATAATATAACATTGAATAATATTCTTGCTGCACTTTTTAAATAAGGTCCAATGAAAGTACTGAATTAAAGATGGCTGAAAAATGCAGAGGAACACTTGCAAAGACGGGGTGTGTGGATGTGTTACGTACGTTCATATGTGAGATTCTGCACCCTCACGGTATCATTCAGCCGGATTTCATCACCATTCAAGAAAGGACTGCCCTTTGCCAGAACATCACTCTCACTGGGGACGGTGTTGTTGGTGTGGAACACAAGTCGGACAAAGATAAAAACTGGACCCACACTGCAGAAACACATGGAGATAACATTAGCATTAGAAGTCCATCAAACAGCAGGTTGGACAGAGAAATTATTTCACTGGCAGGTCCCCAACTACAAAACCAAAGATAATAATGGAAACATACACTGTATATGGAGCTGCTGTGGTGGTCACTGCTGGAGAATTCGTTGTGGCAATCACCGGGGAAGCTGTAGTGGTTGTAGGACCTTAAAGTACAGAAACAATGAGACACTGAAATGAACCAAGCAAGAGTGGTCAGTTCTGACAAAATGAGAAGGTCACTCTATCAAATACAATATCATGAGTTGAACTACAGAAAGTCATGTTTTATGATGCAAAAACAGCATGATTTTCAGCATGAGTTGATGGGTGCCAGGGGACACTTACCACTAACTGCCAGTATCGCAGCCAGGAAGTTGCTTGGTTGGTTGATGTCTCCTTCATGATAGACATACTCCACATTCGCATGAATCTCATTGGGCAGGTGGCTGCAGGAAGACGTGAAAAGACAAAATTTAGGAGGTTTGCCCAGTGCTAATCAAATGCAACTTTTGTAGATTTTATCTCAAGTATTAACATGCAACTTTTCTCCAATAAGACATGTTAAATTCATATTGTGATTTACAAAATCATGCCAGAAGTCCCAGGTTTGAAGCTTACGTGAAATTTGCTTGTGGGAAGGTGAAAGGACTTGCATTAGGTTGGATCAGCAATCCGTTCATCTGGAGGTTGAAGCAGAAATAAAGAGGTGAGTGAAAATGTTACAGCTGGACACTAATTTAGTACTGTCAGGGTCTCTGTAGAGAATGTTCTGGTCTACGATTAAAGTCTGTTTGTTGCTACTTTACTGTGCTGCGTGCGGACAGGCGAGGCTTACCAGCTTGTTGACCGAGTCCTGAATGCGCGCTTGCGTCTCCGTCCTGAGTTCTACATTCTCTGGAAAGCTCACGTCATTGATCTTGTAGGCCAGGCTCAAAGCGAAGGAATTATCTGATAACCCTGAAAAAGAAATGATTGGAAGGATATTCTTCAAAAACAAATTTGGATTTGACTTTTTATTGTAACACGTCAAAGCATTCAGTTTGTATCACTGAGGTAACACCATCATCTGTAACGATGTCTCTGTATGAAGAATTCTCAACTTCAACAAATAATCTTTTGACAGAGTCACACTCTATAAAATGATAAAAAGATAATATAACATTGAATAATATTCTTGCTGCACTTTTTAAATAAGGTCCAATGAAAGTACTGAATTAAAGATGGCTGAAAAATGCAGAGGAACACTTGCAAAGACGGGGTGTGTGGATGTGTTACGTACGTTCATATGTGAGATTCTGCACCCTCACGGTATCATTCAGCCGGATTTCATCACCATTCAAGAAAGGACTGCCCTTTGCCAGAACATCACTCTCACTGGGGACGGTGTTGTTGGTGTGGAACACAAGTCGGACAAAGATAAAAACTGGACCCACACTGCAGAAACACATGGAGATAACATTAGCATTAGAAGTCCATCAAACAGCAGGTTGGACAGAGAAATTATTTCACTGGCAGGTCCCCAACTACAAAACCAAAGATAATAATGGAAACATACACTGTATATGGAGCTGCTGTGGTGGTCACTGCTGGAGAATTCGTTGTGGCAATCACCGGGGAAGCTGTAGTGGTTGTAGGACCTTAAAGTACAGAAACAATGAGACACTGAAATGAACCAAGCAAGAGTGGTCAGTTCTGACAAAATGAGAAGGTCACTCTATCAAATACAATATCATGAGTTGAACTACAGAAAGTCATGTTTTATGATGCAAAAACAGCATGATTTTCAGCATGAGTTGATGGGTGCCAGGGGACACTTACCACTAACTGCCAGTATCGCAGCCAGGAAGTTGCTTGGTTGGTTGATGTCTCCTTCATGATAGACATACTCCACATTCGCATGAATCTCATTGGGCAGGTGGCTGCAGGAAGACGTGAAAAGACAAAATTTAGGAGGTTTGCCCAGTGCTAATCAAATGCAACTTTTGTAGATTTTATCTCAAGTATTAACATGCAACTTTTCTCCAATAAGACATGTTAAATTCATATTGTGATTTACAAAATCATGCCAGAAGTCCCAGGTTTGAAGCTTACGTGAAATTTGCTTGTGGGAAGGTGAAAGGACTTGCATTAGGTTGGATCAGCAATCCGTTCATCTGGAGGTTGAAGCAGAAATAAAGAGGTGAGTGAAAATGTTACAGCTGGACACTAATTTAGTACTGTCAGGGTCTCTGTAGAGAATGTTCTGGTCTACGATTAAAGTCTGTTTGTTGCTACTTTACTGTGCTGCGTGCGGACAGGCGAGGCTTACCAGCTTGTTGACCGAGTCCTGAATGCGCGCTTGCGTCTCCGTCCTGAGTTCTACATTCTCTGGAAAGCTCACGTCATTGATCTTGTAGGCCAGGCTCAAAGCGAAGGAATTATCTGATAACCCTGAAAAAGAAATGATTGGAAGGATATTCTTCAAAAACAAATTTGGATTTGACTTTTTATTGTAACACGTCAAAGCATTCAGTTTGTATCACTGAGGTAACACCATCATCTGTAACGATGTCTCTGTATGAAGAATTCTCAACTTCAACAAATAATCTTTTGACAGAGTCACACTCTATAAAATGATAAAAAGATAATATAACATTGAATAATATTCTTGCTGCACTTTTTAAATAAGGTCCAATGAAAGTACTGAATTAAAGATGGCTGAAAAATGCAGAGGAACACTTGCAAAGACGGGGTGTGTGGATGTGTTACGTACGTTCATATGTGAGATTCTGCACCCTCACGGTATCATTCAGCCGGATTTCATCACCATTCAAGAAAGGACTGCCCTTTGCCAGAACATCACTCTCACTGGGGACGGTGTTGTTGGTGTGGAACACAAGTCGGACAAAGATAAAAACTGGACCCACACTGCAGAAACACATGGAGATAACATTAGCATTAGAAGTCCATCAAACAGCAGGTTGGACAGAGAAATTATTTCACTGGCAGGTCCCCAACTACAAAACCAAAGATAATAATGGAAACATACACTGTATATGGAGCTGCTGTGGTGGTCACTGCTGGAGAATTCGTTGTGGCAATCACCGGGGAAGCTGTAGTGGTTGTAGGACCTTAAAGTACAGAAACAATGAGACACTGAAATGAACCAAGCAAGAGTGGTCAGTTCTGACAAAATGAGAAGGTCACTCTATCAAATACAATATCATGAGTTGAACTACAGAAAGTCATGTTTTATGATGCAAAAACAGCATGATTTTCAGCATGAGTTGATGGGTGCCAGGGGACACTTACCACTAACTGCCAGTATCGCAGCCAGGAAGTTGCTTGGTTGGTTGATGTCTCCTTCATGATAGACATACTCCACATTCGCATGAATCTCATTGGGCAGGTGGCTGCAGGAAGACGTGAAAAGACAAAATTTAGGAGGTTTGCCCAGTGCTAATCAAATGCAACTTTTGTAGATTTTATCTCAAGTATTAACATGCAACTTTTCTCCAATAAGACATGTTAAATTCATATTGTGATTTACAAAATCATGCCAGAAGTCCCAGGTTTGAAGCTTACGTGAAATTTGCTTGTGGGAAGGTGAAAGGACTTGCATTAGGTTGGATCAGCAATCCGTTCATCTGGAGGTTGAAGCAGAAATAAAGAGGTGAGTGAAAATGTTACAGCTGGACACTAATTTAGTACTGTCAGGGTCTCTGTAGAGAATGTTCTGGTCTACGATTAAAGTCTGTTTGTTGCTACTTTACTGTGCTGCGTGCGGACAGGCGAGGCTTACCAGCTTGTTGACCGAGTCCTGAATGCGCGCTTGCGTCTCCGTCCTGAGTTCTACATTCTCTGGAAAGCTCACGTCATTGATCTTGTAGGCCAGGCTCAAAGCGAAGGAATTATCTGATAACCCTGAAAAAGAAATGATTGGAAGGATATTCTTCAAAAACAAATTTGGATTTGACTTTTTATTGTAACACGTCAAAGCATTCAGTTTGTATCACTGAGGTAACACCATCATCTGTAACGATGTCTCTGTATGAAGAATTCTCAACTTCAACAAATAATCTTTTGACAGAGTCACACTCTATAAAATGATAAAAAGATAATATAACATTGAATAATATTCTTGCTGCACTTTTTAAATAAGGTCCAATGAAAGTACTGAATTAAAGATGGCTGAAAAATGCAGAGGAACACTTGCAAAGACGGGGTGTGTGGATGTGTTACGTACGTTCATATGTGAGATTCTGCACCCTCACGGTATCATTCAGCCGGATTTCATCACCATTCAAGAAAGGACTGCCCTTTGCCAGAACATCACTCTCACTGGGGACGGTGTTGTTGGTGTGGAACACAAGTCGGACAAAGATAAAAACTGGACCCACACTGCAGAAACACATGGAGATAACATTAGCATTAGAAGTCCATCAAACAGCAGGTTGGACAGAGAAATTATTTCACATGGCAGGTCCCCAACTACAAAACCAAAGATAATAATGGAAACATACACTGTACTATGGAGCTGCTGTGGTGGTCACTGCTGGAGAATTCGTTGTGGCAATCACCGGGGAAGCTGTAGTGGTTGTAGGACCTTAAAGTACAGAAACAATGAGACACTGAAATGAACCAAGCAAGAGTGGTCAGTTCTGACAAAATGAGAAGGTCACTCTATCAAATACAATATCATGAGTTGAACTACAGAAAGTCATGTTTTATGATGCAAAAACAGCATGATTTTCAGCATGAGTTGATGGGTGCCAGGGGACACTTACCACTAACTGCCAGTATCGCAGCCAGGAAGTTGCTTGGTTGGTTGATGTCTCCTTCATGATAGACATACTCCACATTCGCATGAATCTCATTGGGCAGGTGGCTGCAGGAAGACGTGAAAAGACAAAATTTAGGAGGTTTGCCCAGTGCTAATCAAATGCAACTTTTGTAGATTTTATCTCAAGTATTAACATGCAACTTTTCTCCAATAAGACATGTTAAATTCATATTGTGATTTACAAAATCATGCCAGAAGTCCCAGGTTTGAAGCTTACGTGAAATTTGCTTGTGGGAAGGTGAAAGGACTTGCATTAGGTTGGATCAGCAATCCGTTCATCTGGAGGTTGAAGCAGAAATAAAGAGGTGAGTGAAAATGTTACAGCTGGACACTAATTTAGTACTGTCAGGGTCTCTGTAGAGAATGTTCTGGTCTACGATTAAAGTCTGTTTGTTGCTACTTTACTGTGCTGCGTGCGGACAGGCGAGGCTTACCAGCTTGTTGACCGAGTCCTGAATGCGCGCTTGCGTCTCCGTCCTGAGTTCTACATTCTCTGGAAAGCTCACGTCATTGATCTTGTAGGCCAGGCTCAAAGCGAAGGAATTATCTGATAACCCTGAAAAAGAAATGATTGGAAGGATATTCTTCAAAAACAAATTTGGATTTGACTTTTTATTGTAACACGTCAAAGCATTCAGTTTGTATCACTGAGGTAACACCATCATCTGTAACGATGTCTCTGTATGAAGAATTCTCAACTTCAACAAATAATCTTTTGACAGAGTCACACTCTATAAAATGATAAAAAGATAATATAACATTGAATAATATTCTTGCTGCACTTTTTAAATAAGGTCCAATGAAAGTACTGAATTAAAGATGGCTGAAAAATGCAGAGGAACACTTGCAAAGACGGGGTGTGTGGATGTGTTACGTACGTTCATATGTGAGATTCTGCACCCTCACGGTATCATTCAGCCGGATTTCATCACCATTCAAGAAAGGACTGCCCTTTGCCAGAACATCACTCTCACTGGGGACGGTGTTGTTGGTGTGGAACACAAGTCGGACAAAGATAAAAACTGGACCCACACTGCAGAAACACATGGAGATGACATTAGGATTGGAGTCCAGCAAACCACAGATTTGACAGAGAAATGATTTCACAAGGAAGACCCCAACACTAAAACGAAACATAAAGATGGAAACATACACTGTACGTGGAGCTGCTGTGGTGGTCACTGCTGGAGAATTCGTTGTGGCAATCACCGGGGAAGCTGTAGTGGTTGTAGGACCTTAAAGTACAGAAACAATGAGACACTGAAATGAACCAAGCAAGAGTGGTCAGTTCTGACAAAATGAGAAGGTCACTCTATCAAATACAATATCATGAGTTGAACTACAGAAAGTCATGTTTTATGATGCAAAAACAGCATGATTTTCAGCATGAGTTGATGGGTGCCAGGGGACACTTACCACTAACTGCCAGTATCGCAGCCAGGAAGTTGCTTGGTTGGTTGATGTCTCCTTCATGATAGACATACTCCACATTCGCATGAATCTCATTGGGCAGGTGGCTGCAGGAAGACGTGAAAAGACAAAATTTAGGAGGTTTGCCCAGTGCTAATCAAATGCAACTTTTGTAGATTTTATCTCAAGTATTAACATGCAACTTTTCTCCAATAAGACATGTTAAATTCATATTGTGATTTACAAAATCATGCCAGAAGTCCCAGGTTTGAAGCTTACGTGAAATTTGCTTGTGGGAAGGTGAAAGGACTTGCATTAGGTTGGATCAGCAATCCGTTCATCTGGAGGTTGAAGCAGAAATAAAGAGGTGAGTGAAAATGTTACAGCTGGACACTAATTTAGTACTGTCAGGGTCTCTGTAGAGAATGTTCTGGTCTACGATTAAAGTCTGTTTGTTGCTACTTTACTGTGCTGCGTGCGGACAGGCGAGGCTTACCAGCTTGTTGACCGAGTCCTGAATGCGCGCTTGCGTCTCCGTCCTGAGTTCTACATTCTCTGGAAAGCTCACGTCATTGATCTTGTAGGCCAGGCTCAAAGCGAAGGAATTATCTGATAACCCTGAAAAAGAAATGATTGGAAGGATATTCTTCAAAAACAAATTTGGATTTGACTTTTTATTGTAACACGTCAAAGCATTCAGTTTGTATCACTGAGGTAACACCATCATCTGTAACGATGTCTCTGTATGAAGAATTCTCAACTTCAACAAATAATCTTTTGACAGAGTCACACTCTATAAAATGATAAAAAGATAATATAACATTGAATAATATTCTTGCTGCACTTTTTAAATAAGGTCCAATGAAAGTACTGAATTAAAGATGGCTGAAAAATGCAGAGGAACACTTGCAAAGACGGGGTGTGTGGATGTGTTACGTACGTTCATATGTGAGATTCTGCACCCTCACGGTATCATTCAGCCGGATTTCATCACCATTCAAGAAAGGACTGCCCTTTGCCAGAACATCACTCTCACTGGGGACGGTGTTGTTGGTGTGGAACACAAGTCGGACAAAGATAAAAACTGGACCCACACTGCAGAAACACATGGAGATAACATTAGCATTAGAAGTCCATCAAACAGCAGGATTGGACAGAGAAATTATTTCACTAGGCAGGTCCCCAACTACAAAACCAAAGATAATAATGGAAACATACACTGTATCGTGGAGCTGCTGTGGTGGTCACTGCTGGAGAATTCGTTGTGGCAATCACCGGGGAAGCTGTAGTGGTTGTAGGACCTTAAAGTACAGAAACAATGAGACACTGAAATGAACCAAGCAAGAGTGGTCAGTTCTGACAAAATGAGAAGGTCACTCTATCAAATACAATATCATGAGTCGAACTACAGAAAGTCATGTTTTATGATGCAAAAACAGCATGATTTTCAGCATGAGTTGATGGGTGCCAGGGGACACTTACCACTAACTGCCAGTATCGCAGCCAGGAAGTTGCTTGGTTGGTTGATGTCTCCTTCATGATAGACATACTCCACATTCGCATGAATCTCATTGGGCAGGTGGCTGCAGGAAGACGTGAAAAGACAAAATTTAGGAGGTTTGCCCAGTGCTAATCAAATGCAACTTTTGTAGATTTTATCTCAAGTATTAACATGCAACTTTTCTCCAATAAGACATGTTAAATTCATATTATGATCTACAAAATCATGCCAGAAGTCCCAGGTTTGAAGCTTACGTGAAATTTGCTTGTGGGAAGGTGAAAGGACTTGCATTAGGTTGGATCAGCAATCCGTTCATCTGGAGGTTGAAGCAGAAATAAAGAGGTGAGTGAAAATGTTACAGCTGGACACTAATTTAGTACTGTCAGGGTCTCTGTAGAGAATGTTCTGGTCTACGATTAAAGTCTGTTTGTTGCTACTTTACTGTGCTGCGTGCGGACAGGCGAGGCTTACCAGCTTGTTGACCGAGTCCTGAATGCGCGCTTGCGTCTCCGTCCTGAGTTCTACATTCTCTGGAAAGCTCACGTCATTGATCTTGTAGGCCAGGCTCAAAGCGAAGGAATTATCTGATAACCCTGAAAAAGAAATGATTGGAAGGATATTCTTCAAAAACAAATTTGGATTTGACTTTTTATTGTAACACGTCAAAGCATTCAGTTTGTATCACTGAGGTAACACCATCATCTGTAACGATGTCTCTGTATGAAGAATTCTCAACTTCAACAAATAATCTTTTGACAGAGTCACACTCTATAAAATGATAAAAAGATAATATAACATTGAATAATATTCTTGCTGCACTTTTTAAATAAGGTCCAATGAAAGTACTGAATTAAAGATGGCTGAAAAATGCAGAGGAACACTTGCAAAGACGGGGTGTGTGGATGTGTTACGTACGTTCATATGTGAGATTCTGCACCCTCACGGTATCATTCAGCCGGATTTCATCACCATTCAAGAAAGGACTGCCCTTTGCCAGAACATCACTCTCACTGGGGACGGTGTTGTTGGTGTGGAACACAAGTCGGACAAAGATAAAAACTGGACCCACACTGCAGAAACACATGGAGATAACATTAGCATTAGAAGTCCTTCAAACAGCAGGTTGGACAGAGAAATTATTTCACTGGCAGGTCCCCAACTACAAAACCAAAGATAATAATGGAAACATACACTGTATATGGAGCTGCTGTGGTGGTCACTGCTGGAGAATTTGTTGTGGCAATCACCGGGGAAGCTGTAGTGGTTGTAGGACCTTAAAGTACAGAAACAATGAGACACTGAAATGAACCAAGCAAGAGTGGTCAGTTCTGACAAAATGAGAAGGTCACTCTATCAAATACAATATCATGAGTTGAACTACAGAAAGTCATGTTTTATGATGCAAAAACAGCATGATTTTCAGCATGAGTTGATGGGTGCCAGGGGACACTTACCACTAACTGCCAGTATCGCAGCCAGGAAGTTGCTTGGTTGGTTGATGTCTCCTTCATGATAGACATACTCCACATTCGCATGAATCTCATTGGGCAGGTGGCTGCAGGAAGACGTGAAAAGACAAAATTTAGGAGGTTTGCCCAGTGCTAATCAAATGCAACTTTTGTAGATTTTATCTCAAGTATTAACATGCAACTTTTCTCCAATAAGACATGTTAAATTCATATTGTGATCTACAAAATCATGCCAGAAGTCCCAGGTTTGAAGCTTACGTGAAATTTGCTTGTGGGAAGGTGAAAGGACTTGCATTAGGTTGGATCAGCAATCCGTTCATCTGGAGGTTGAAGCAGAAATAAAGAGGTGAGTGAAAATGTTACAGCTGGACACTAATTTAGTACTGTCAGGGTCTCTGTAGAGAATGTTCTGGTCTACGATTAAAGTCTGTTTGTTGCTACTTTACTGTGCTGCGTGCGGACAGGCGAGGCTTACCAGCTTGTTGACCGAGTCCTGAATGCGCGCTTGCGTCTCCGTCCTGAGTTCTACATTCTCTGGAAAGCTCACGTCATTGATCTTGTAGGCCAGGCTCAAAGCGAAGGAATTATCTGATAACCCTGAAAAAGAAATGATTGGAAGGATATTCTTCAAAAACAAATTTGGATTTGACTTTTTATTGTAACACGTCAAAGCATTCAGTTTGTATCACTGAGGTAACACCATCATCTGTAACGATGTCTCTGTATGAAGAATTCTCAACTTCAACAAATAATCTTTTGACAGAGTCACACTCTATAAAATGATAAAAAGATAATATAACATTGAATAATATTCTTGCTGCACTTTTTAAATAAGGTCCAATGAAAGTACTGAATTAAAGATGGCTGAAAAATGCAGAGGAACACTTGCAAAGACGGGGTGTGTGGATGTGTTACGTACGTTCATATGTGAGATTCTGCACCCTCACGGTATCATTCAGCCGGATTTCATCACCATTCAAGAAAGGACTGCCCTTTGCCAGAACATCACTCTCACTGGGGACGGTGTTGTTGGTGTGGAACACAAGTCGGACAAAGATAAAAACTGGACCCACACTGCAGAAACACATGGAGATAACATTAGCATTAGAAGTCCATCAAACAGCAGGTTGGACAGAGAAATTATTTCACTGGCAGGTCCCCAACTACAAAACCAAAGATAATAATGGAAACATACACTGTATATGGAGCTGCTGTGGTGGTCACTGCTGGAGAATTCGTTGTGGCAATCACCGGGGAAGCTGTAGTGGTTGTAGGACCTTAAAGTACAGAAACAATGAGACACTGAAATGAACCAAGCAAGAGTGGTCAGTTCTGACAAAATGAGAAGGTCACTCTATCAAATACAATATCATGAGTTGAACTACAGAAAGTCATGTTTTATGATGCAAAAACAGCATGATTTTCAGCATGAGTTGATGGGTGCCAGGGGACACTTACCACTAACTGCCAGTATCGCAGCCAGGAAGTTGCTTGGTTGGTTGATGTCTCCTTCATGATAGACATACTCCACATTCGCATGAATCTCATTGGGCAGGTGGCTGCAGGAAGACGTGAAAAGACAAAATTTAGGAGGTTTGCCCAGTGCTAATCAAATGCAACTTTTGTAGATTTTATCTCAAGTATTAACATGCAACTTTTCTCCAATAAGACATGTTAAATTCATATTGTGATTTACAAAATCATGCCAGAAGTCCCAGGTTTGAAGCTTACGTGAAATTTGCTTGTGGGAAGGTGAAAGGACTTGCATTAGGTTGGATCAGCAATCCGTTCATCTGGAGGTTGAAGCAGAAATAAAGAGGTGAGTGAAAATGTTACAGCTGGACACTAATTTAGTACTGTCAGGGTCTCTGTAGAGAATGTTCTGGTCTACGATTAAAGTCTGTTTGTTGCTACTTTACTGTGCTGCGTGCGGACAGGCGAGGCTTACCAGCTTGTTGACCGAGTCCTGAATGCGCGCTTGCGTCTCCGTCCTGAGTTCTACATTCTCTGGAAAGCTCACGTCATTGATCTTGTAGGCCAGGCTCAAAGCGAAGGAATTATCTGATAACCCTGAAAAAGAAATGATTGGAAGGATATTCTTCAAAAACAAATTTGGATTTGACTTTTTATTGTAACACGTCAAAGCATTCAGTTTGTATCACTGAGGTAACACCATCATCTGTAACGATGTCTCTGTATGAAGAATTCTCAACTTCAACAAATAATCTTTTGACAGAGTCACACTCTATAAAATGATAAAAAGATAATATAACATTGAATAATATTCTTGCTGCACTTTTTAAATAAGGTCCAATGAAAGTACTGAATTAAAGATGGCTGAAAAATGCAGAGGAACACTTGCAAAGACGGGGTGTGTGGATGTGTTACGTACGTTCATATGTGAGATTCTGCACCCTCACGGTATCATTCAGCCGGATTTCATCACCATTCAAGAAAGGACTGCCCTTTGCCAGAACATCACTCTCACTGGGGACGGTGTTGTTGGTGTGGAACACAAGTCGGACAAAGATAAAAACTGGACCCACACTGCAGAAACACATGGAGATAACATTAGCATTAGAAGTCCATCAAACCAGCAGGTTGGACAGAGAAATTATTTCACATGGCAGGTCCCCAACTACAAAACCAAAGATAATAATGGAAACATACACTGTATAGTGGAGCTGCTGTGGTGGTCACTGCTGGAGAATTCGTTGTGGCAATCACCGGGGAAGCTGTAGTGGTTGTAGGACCTTAAAGTACAGAAACAATGAGACACTGAAATGAACCAAGCAAGAGTGGTCAGTTCTGACAAAATGAGAAGGTCACTCTATCAAATACAATATCATGAGTTGAACTACAGAAAGTCATGTTTTATGATGCAAAAACAGCATGATTTTCAGCATGAGTTGATGGGTGCCAGGGGACACTTACCACTAACTGCCAGTATCGCAGCCAGGAAGTTGCTTGGTTGGTTGATGTCTCCTTCATGATAGACATACTCCACATTCGCATGAATCTCATTGGGCAGGTGGCTGCAGGAAGACGTGAAAAGACAAAATTTAGGAGGTTTGCCCAGTGCTAATCAAATGCAACTTTTGTAGATTTTATCTCAAGTATTAACATGCAACTTTTCTCCAATAAGACATGTTAAATTCATATTGTGATTTACAAAATCATGCCAGAAGGTCCCAGGTTTGAAGCTTACGTGAAATTTGCTTGTGGGAAGGTGAAAGGACTTGCATTAGGTTGGATCAGCAATCCGTTCATCTGGAGGTTGAAGCAGAAATAAAGAGGTGAGTGAAAATGTTACAGCTGGACACTAATTTAGTACTGTCAGGGTCTCTGTAGAGAATGTTCTGGTCTACGATTAAAGTCTGTTTGTTGCTACTTTACTGTGCTGCGTGCGGACAGGCGAGGCTTACCAGCTTGTTGACCGAGTCCTGAATGCGCGCTTGCGTCTCCGTCCTGAGTTCTACATTCTCTGGAAAGCTCACGTCATTGATCTTGTAGGCCAGGCTCAAAGCGAAGGAATTATCTGATAACCCTGAAAAAGAAATGATTGGAAGGATATTCTTCAAAAACAAATTTGGATTTGACTTTTTATTGTAACACGTCAAAGCATTCAGTTTGTATCACTGAGGTAACACCATCATCTGTAACGATGTCTCTGTATGAAGAATTCTCAACTTCAACAAATAATCTTTTGACAGAGTCACACTCTATAAAATGATAAAAAGATAATATAACATTGAATAATATTCTTGCTGCACTTTTTAAATAAGGTCCAATGAAAGTACTGAATTAAAGATGGCTGAAAAATGCAGAGGAACACTTGCAAAGACGGGGTGTGTGGATGTGTTACGTACGTTCATATGTGAGATTCTGCACCCTCACGGTATCATTCAGCCGGATTTCATCACCATTCAAGAAAGGACTGCCCTTTGCCAGAACATCACTCTCACTGGGGACGGTGTTGTTGGTGTGGAACACAAGTCGGACAAAGATAAAAACTGGACCCACACTGCAGAAACACATGGAGATAACATTAGCATTAGAAGTCCATCAAACAGCAGGTTGGACAGAGAAATTATTTCACATGGCAGGTCCCCAACTACAAAACCAAAGATAATAATGGAAACATACACTGTATATGGAGCTGCTGTGGTGGTCACTGCTGGAGAATTCGTTGTGGCAATCACCGGGGAAGCTGTAGTGGTTGTAGGACCTTAAAGTACAGAAACAATGAGACACTGAAATGAACCAAGCAAGAGTGGTCAGTTCTGACAAAATGAGAAGGTCACTCTATCAAATACAATATCATGAGTTGAACTACAGAAAGTCATGTTTTATGATGCAAAAACAGCATGATTTTCAGCATGAGTTGATGGGTGCCAGGGGACACTTACCACTAACTGCCAGTATCGCAGCCAGGAAGTTGCTTGGTTGGTTGATGTCTCCTTCATGATAGACATACTCCACATTCGCATGAATCTCATTGGGCAGGTGGCTGCAGGAAGACGTGAAAAGACAAAATTTAGGAGGTTTGCCCAGTGCTAATCAAATGCAACTTTTGTAGATTTTATCTCAAGTATTAACATGCAACTTTTCTCCAATAAGACATGTTAAATTCATATTGTGATTTACAAAATCATGCCAGAAGTCCCAGGTTTGAAGCTTACGTGAAATTTGCTTGTGGGAAGGTGAAAGGACTTGCATTAGGTTGGATCAGCAATCCGTTCATCTGGAGGTTGAAGCAGAAATAAAGAGGTGAGTGAAAATGTTACAGCTGGACACTAATTTAGTACTGTCAGGGTCTCTGTAGAGAATGTTCTGGTCTACGATTAAAGTCTGTTTGTTGCTACTTTACTGTGCTGCGTGCGGACAGGCGAGGCTTACCAGCTTGTTGACCGAGTCCTGAATGCGCGCTTGCGTCTCCGTCCTGAGTTCTACATTCTCTGGAAAGCTCACGTCATTGATCTTGTAGGCCAGGCTCAAAGCGAAGGAATTATCTGATAACCCTGAAAAAGAAATGATTGGAAGGATATTCTTCAAAAACAAATTTGGGTTTGACTTTTTATTGTAACACGTCAAAGCATTCAGTTTGTATCACTGAGGTAACACCATCATCTGTAACGATGTCTCTGTATGAAGAATTCTCAACTTCAACAAATAATCTTTTGACAGAGTCACACTCTATAAAATGATAAAAAGATAATATAACATTGAATAATATTCTTGCTGCACTTTTTAAATAAGGTCCAATGAAAGTACTGAATTAAAGATGGCTGAAAAATGCAGAGGAACACTTGCAAAGACGGGGTGTGTGGATGTGTTACGTACGTTCATATGTGAGATTCTGCACCCTCACGGTATCATTCAGCCGGATTTCATCACCATTCAAGAAAGGACTGCCCTTTGCCAGAACATCACTCTCACTGGGGACGGTGTTGTTGGTGTGGAACACAAGTCGGACAAAGATAAAAACTGGACCCACACTGCAGAAACACATGGAGATGACATTAGGATTGGAAGTCCATCAAACCAGCAGATTTGACAGAGAAATGATTTCACATGGAAGACCCCAACTACTAAAACGAAACATAAAGATGGAAACATACACTGTACGTGGAGCTGCTGTGGTGGTCACTGCTGGAGAATTCGTTGTGGCAATCACCGGGGAAGCTGTAGTGGTTGTAGGACCTTAAAGTACAGAAACAATGAGACACTGAAATGAACCAAGCAAGAGTGGTCAGTTCTGACAAAATGAGAAGGTCACTCTATCAAATACAATATCATGAGTTGAACTACAGAAAGTCATGTTTTATGATGCAAAAACAGCATGATTTTCAGCATGAGTTGATGGGTGCCAGGGGACACTTACCACTAACTGCCAGTATCGCAGCCAGGAAGTTGCTTGGTTGGTTGATGTCTCCTTCATGATAGACATACTCCACATTCGCATGAATCTCATTGGGCAGGTGGCTGCAGGAAGACGTGAAAAGACAAAATTTAGGAGGTTTGCCCAGTGCTAATCAAATGCAACTTTTGTAGATTTTATCTCAAGTATTAACATGCAACTTTTCTCCAATAAGACATGTTAAATTCATATTGTGATTTACAAAATCATGCCAGAAGTCTCAGGTTTGAAGCTTACGTGAAATTTGCTTGTGGGAAGGTGAAAGGACTTGCATTAGGTTGGATCAGCAATCCGTTCATCTGGAGGTTGAAGCAGAAATAAGGAGGTGAGTGAAAATGTTACAGCTGGACACTAATTTAGTACTGTCAGGGTCTCTGTAGAGAATGTTCTGGTCTACGATTAAAGTCTGTTTGTTGCTACTTTACTGTGCTGCGTGCGGACAGGCGAGGCTTACCAGCTTGTTGACCGAGTCCTGAATGCGCGCTTGCGTCTCCGTCCTGAGTTCTACATTCTCTGGAAAGCTCACGTCATTGATCTTGTAGGCCAGGCTCAAAGCGAAGGAATTATCTGATAACCCTGAAAAAGAAATGATTGGAAGGATATTCTTCAAAAACAAATTTGGATTTGACTTTTTATTGTAACACGTCAAAGCATTCAGTTTGTATCACTGAGGTAACACCATCATCTGTAACGATGTCTCTGTATGAAGAATTCTCAACTTCAACAAATAATCTTTTGACAGAGTCACACTCTATAAAATGATAAAAAGATAATATAACATTGAATAATATTCTTGCTGCACTTTTTAAATAAGGTCCAATGAAAGTACTGAATTAAAGATGGCTGAAAAATGCAGAGGAACACTTGCAAAGACGGGGTGTGTGGATGTGTTACGTACGTTCATATGTGAGATTCTGCACCCTCACGGTATCATTCAGCCGGATTTCATCACCATTCAAGAAAGGACTGCCCTTTGCCAGAACATCACTCTCACTGGGGACGGTGTTGTTGGTGTGGAACACAAGTCGGACAAAGATAAAAACTGGACCCACACTGCAGAAACACATGGAGATAACATTAGCATTAGAAGTCCATCAAACAGCAGGTTGGACAGAGAAATTATTTCACTGGCAGGTCCCCAACTACAAAACCAAAGATAATAATGGAAACATACACTGTATATGGAGCTGCTGTGGTGGTCACTGCTGGAGAATTCGTTGTGGCAATCACCGGGGAAGCTGTAGTGGTTGTAGGACCTTAAAGTACAGAAACAATGAGACACTGAAATGAACCAAGCAAGAGTGGTCAGTTCTGACAAAATGAGAAGGTCACTCTATCAAATACAATATCATGAGTTGAACTACAGAAAGTCATGTTTTATGATGCAAAAACAGCATGATTTTCAGCATGAGTTGATGGGTGCCAGGGGACACTTACCACTAACTGCCAGTATCGCAGCCAGGAAGTTGCTTGGTTGGTTGATGTCTCCTTCATGATAGACATACTCCACATTCGCATGAATCTCATTGGGCAGGTGGCTGCAGGAAGACGTGAAAAGACAAAATTTAGGAGGTTTGCCCAGTGCTAATCAAATGCAACTTTTGTAGATTTTATCTCAAGTATTAACATGCAACTTTTCTCCAATAAGACATGTTAAATTCATATTGTGATTTACAAAATCATGCCAGAAGTCCCAGGTTTGAAGCTTACGTGAAATTTGCTTGTGGGAAGGTGAAAGGACTTGCATTAGGTTGGATCAGCAATCCGTTCATCTGGAGGTTGAAGCAGAAATAAAGAGGTGAGTGAAAATGTTACAGCTGGACACTAATTTAGTACTGTCAGGGTCTCTGTAGAGAATGTTCTGGTCTACGATTAAAGTCTGTTTGTTGCTACTTTACTGTGCTGCGTGCGGACAGGCGAGGCTTACCAGCTTGTTGACCGAGTCCTGAATGCGCGCTTGCGTCTCCGTCCTGAGTTCTACATTCTCTGGAAAGCTCACGTCATTGATCTTGTAGGCCAGGCTCAAAGCGAAGGAATTATCTGATAACCCTGAAAAAGAAATGATTGGAAGGATATTCTTCAAAAACAAATTTGGATTTGACTTTTTATTGTAACACGTCAAAGCATTCAGTTTGTATCACTGAGGTAACACCATCATCTGTAACGATGTCTCTGTATGAAGAATTCTCAACTTCAACAAATAATCTTTTGACAGAGTCACACTCTATAAAATGATAAAAAGATAATATAACATTGAATAATATTCTTGCTGCACTTTTTAAATAAGGTCCAATGAAAGTACTGAATTAAAGATGGCTGAAAAATGCAGAGGAACACTTGCAAAGACGGGGTGTGTGGATGTGTTACGTACGTTCATATGTGAGATTCTGCACCCTCACGGTATCATTCAGCCGGATTTCATCACCATTCAAGAAAGGACTGCCCTTTGCCAGAACATCACTCTCACTGGGGACGGTGTTGTTGGTGTGGAACACAAGTCGGACAAAGATAAAAACTGGACCCACACTGCAGAAACACATGGAGATAACATTAGCATTAGAAGTCCATCAAACAGCAGGTTGGACAGAGAAATTATTTCACTGGCAGGTCCCCAACTACAAAACCAAAGATAATAATGGAAACATACACTGTATATGGAGCTGCTGTGGTGGTCACTGCTGGAGAATTCGTTGTGGCAATCACCGGGGAAGCTGTAGTGGTTGTAGGACCTTAAAGTACAGAAACAATGAGACACTGAAATGAACCAAGCAAGAGTGGTCAGTTCTGACAAAATGAGAAGGTCACTCTATCAAATACAATATCATGAGTTGAACTACAGAAAGTCATGTTTTATGATGCAAAAACAGCATGATTTTCAGCATGAGTTGATGGGTGCCAGGGGACACTTACCACTAACTGCCAGTATCGCAGCCAGGAAGTTGCTTGGTTGGTTGATGTCTCCTTCATGATAGACATACTCCACATTCGCATGAATCTCATTGGGCAGGTGGCTGCAGGAAGACGTGAAAAGACAAAATTTAGGAGGTTTGCCCAGTGCTAATCAAATGCAACTTTTGTAGATTTTATCTCAAGTATTAACATGCAACTTTTCTCCAATAAGACATGTTAAATTCATATTGTGATTTACAAAATCATGCCAGAAGTCCCAGGTTTGAAGCTTACTTGAAATTTGCTTGTGGGAAGGTGAAAGGACTTGCATTAGGTTGGATCAGCAATCCGTTCATCTGGAGGTTGAAGCAGAAATAAAGAGGTGAGTGAAAATGTTACAGCTGGACACTAATTTAGTACTGTCAGGGTCTCTGTAGAGAATGTTCTGGTCTACGATTAAAGTCTGTTTGTTGCTACTTTACTGTGCTGCGTGCGGACAGGCGAGGCTTACCAGCTTGTTGACCGAGTCCTGAATGCGCGCTTTGCGTCTCCGTCCTGAGTTCTACATTCTCTGGAAAGCTCACGTCATTGATCTTGTAGGCCAGGCTCAAAGCGAAGGAATTATCTGATAACCCTGAAAAAGAAATGATTGGAAGGATATTCTTCAAAAACAAATTTGGGTTTGACTTTTTATTGTAACACGTCAAAGCATTCAGTTTGTATCACTGAGGTAACACCATCATCTGTAACGATGTCTCTGTATGAAGAATTCTCAACTTCAACAAATAATCTTTTGACAGAGTCACACTCTATAAAATGATAAAAAGATAATATAACATTGAATAATATTCTTGCTGCACTTTTTAAATAAGGTCCAATGAAAGTACTGAATTAAAGATGGCTGAAAAATGCAGAGGAACACTTGCAAAGACGGGGTGTGTGGATGTGTTACGTACGTTCATATGTGAGATTCTGCACCCTCACGGTATCATTCAGCCGGATTTCATCACCATTCAAGAAAGGACTGCCCTTTGCCAGAACATCTCTCTCACTGGGGACGGTGTTGTTGGTGTGGAACACAAGTCGGACAAAGATAAAAACTGGACCCACACTGCAGAAACACATGGAGATAACATTAGCATTAGAAGTCCATCAAACAGCAGGTTGGACAGAGAAATTATTTCACTGGCAGGTCCCCAACTACAAAACCAAAGATAATAATGGAAACATACACTGTATATGGAGCTGCTGTGGTGGTCACTGCTGGAGAATTCGTTGTGGCAATCACCGGGGAAGCTGTAGTGGTTGTAGGACCTTAAAGTACAGAAACAATGAGACACTGAAATGAACCAAGCAAGAGTGGTCAGTTCTGACAAAATGAGAAGGTCACTCTATCAAATACAATATCATGAGTTGAACTACAGAAAGTCATGTTTTATGATGCAAAAACAGCATGATTTTCAGCATGAGTTGATGGGTGCCAGGGGACACTTACCACTAACTGCCAGTATCGCAGCCAGGAAGTTGCTTGGTTGGTTGATGTCTCCTTCATGATAGACATACTCCACATTCGCATGAATCTCATTGGGCAGGTGGCTGCAGGAAGACGTGAAAAGACAAAATTTAGGAGGTTTGCCCAGTGCTAATCAAATGCAACTTTTGTAGATTTTATCTCAAGTATTACATGCAACTTTTCTCCAATAAGACATGTTAAATTCATATTGTGATTTACAAAATCATGCCAGAAGTCCCAGGTTTGAAGCTTACTTGAAATTTGCTTGTGGGAAGGTGAAAGGACTTGCATTAGGTTGGATCAGCAATCCGTTCATCTGGAGGTTGAAGCAGAAATAAAGAGGTGAGTGAAAATGTTACAGCTGGACACTAATTTAGTACTGTCAGGGTCTCTGTAGAGAATGTTCTGGTCTACGATTAAAGTCTGTTTGTTGCTACTTTACTGTGCTGCGTGCGGACAGGCGAGGCTTACCAGCTTGTTGACCGAGTCCTGAATGCGCGCTTGCGTCTCCGTCCTGAGTTCTACATTCTCTGGAAAGCTCACGTCATTGATCTTGTAGGCCAGGCTCAAAGCGAAGGAATTATCTGATAACCCTGAAAAAGAAATGATTGGAAGGATATTCTTCAAAAACAAATTTGGATTTGACTTTTTATTGTAACACGTCAAAGCATTCAGTTTGTATCACTGAGGTAACACCATCATCTGTAACGATGTCTCTGTATGAAGAATTCTCAACTTCAACAAATAATCTTTTGACAGAGTCACACTCTATAAAATGATAAAAAGATAATATAACATTGAATAATATTCTTGCTGCACTTTTTAAATAAGGTCCAATGAAAGTACTGAATTAAAGATGGCTGAAAAATGCAGAGGAACACTTGCAAAGACGGGGTGTGTGGATGTGTTACGTACGTTCATATGTGAGATTCTGCACCCTCACGGTATCATTCAGCCGGATTTCATCACCATTCAAGAAAGGACTGCCCTTTGCCAGAACATCACTCTCACTGGGGACGGTGTTGTTGGTGTGGAACACAAGTCGGACAAAGATAAAAACTGGACCCACACTGCAGAAACACATGGAGATAACATTAGCATTAGAAGTCCATCAAACAGCAGGTTGGACAGAGAAATTATTTCACTAGGCAGGTCCCCAACTACTAAAACCAAAGATAATAATGGAAACATACACTGTATATGGAGCTGCTGTGGTGGTCACTGCTGGAGAATTCGTTGTGGCAATCACCGGGGAAGCTGTAGTGGTTGTAGGACCTTAAAGTACAGAAACAATGAGACACTGAAATGAACCAAGCAAGAGTGGTCAGTTCTGACAAAATGAGAAGGTCACTCTATCAAATACAATATCATGAGTTGAACTACAGAAAGTCATGTTTTATGATGCAAAAACAGCATGATTTTCAGCATGAGTTGATGGGTGCCAGGGGACACTTACCACTAACTGCCAGTATCGCAGCCAGGAAGTTGCTTGGTTGGTTGATGTCTCCTTCATGATAGACATACTCCACATTCGCATGAATCTCATTGGGCAGGTGGCTGCAGGAAGACGTGAAAAGACAAAATTTAGGAGGTTTGCCCAGTGCTAATCAAATGCAACTTTTGTAGATTTTATCTCAAGTATTAACATGCAACTTTTCTCCAATAAGACATGTTAAATTCATATTGTGATTTACAAAATCATGCCAGAAGTCCCAGGTTTGAAGCTTACTTGAAATTTGCTTGTGGGAAGGTGAAAGGACTTGCATTAGGTTGGATCAGCAATCCGTTCATCTGGAGGTTGAAGCAGAAATAAAGAGGTGAGTGAAAATGTTACAGCTGGACACTAATTTAGTACTGTCAGGGTCTCTGTAGAGAATGTTCTGGTCTACGATTAAAGTCTGTTTGTTGCTACTTTACTGTGCTGCGTGCGGACAGGCGAGGCTTACCAGCTTGTTGACCGAGTCCTGAATGCGCGCTTGCGTCTCCGTCCTGAGTTCTACATTCTCTGGAAAGCTCACGTCATTGATCTTGTAGGCCAGGCTCAAAGCGAAGGAATTATCTGATAACCCTGAAAAAGAAATGATTGGAAGGATATTCTTCAAAAACAAATTTGGATTTGACTTTTTATTGTAACACGTCAAAGCATTCAGTTTGTATCACTGAGGTAACACCATCATCTGTAACGATGTCTCTGTATGAAGAATTCTCAACTTCAACAAATAATCTTTTGACAGAGTCACACTCTATAAAATGATAAAAAGATAATATAACATTGAATAATATTCTTGCTGCACTTTTTAAATAAGGTCCAATGAAAGTACTGAATTAAAGATGGCTGAAAAATGCAGAGGAACACTTGCAAAGACGGGGTGTGTGGATGTGTTACGTACGTTCATATGTGAGATTCTGCACCCTCACGGTATCATTCAGCCGGATTTCATCACCATTCAAGAAAGGACTGCCCTTTGCCAGAACATCACTCTCACTGGGGACGGTGTTGTTGGTGTGGAACACAAGTCGGACAAAGATAAAAACTGGACCCACACTGCAGAAACACATGGAGATAACATTAGCATTAGAAGTCCATCAAACAGCAGGTTGGACAGAGAAATTATTTCACATGGCAGGTCCCCAACTACAAAACCAAAGATAATAATGGAAACATACACTGTATATGGAGCTGCTGTGGTGGTCACTGCTGGAGAATTCGTTGTGGCAATCACCGGGGAAGCTGTAGTGGTTGTAGGACCTTAAAGTACAGAAACAATGAGACACTGAAATGAACCAAGCAAGAGTGGTCAGTTCTGACAAAATGAGAAGGTCACTCTATCAAATACAATATCATGAGTTGAACTACAGAAAGTCATGTTTTATGATGCAAAAACAGCATGATTTTCAGCATGAGTTGATGGGTGCCAGGGGACACTTACCACTAACTGCCAGTATCGCAGCCAGGAAGTTGCTTGGTTGGTTGATGTCTCCTTCATGATAGACATACTCCACATTCGCATGAATCTCATTGGGCAGGTGGCTGCAGGAAGACGTGAAAAGACAAAATTTAGGAGGTTTGCCCAGTGCTAATCAAATGCAACTTTTGTAGATTTTATCTCAAGTATTAACATGCAACTTTTCTCCAATAAGACATGTTAAATTCATATTGTGATTTACAAAATCATGCCAGAAGTCCCAGGTTTGAAGCTTACTTGAAATTTGCTTGTGGGAAGGTGAAAGGACTTGCATTAGGTTGGATCAGCAATCCGTTCATCTGGAGGTTGAAGCAGAAATAAAGAGGTGAGTGAAAATGTTACAGCTGGACACTAATTTAGTACTGTCAGGGTCTCTGTAGAGAATGTTCTGGTCTACGATTAAAGTCTGTTTGTTGCTACTTTACTGTGCTGCGTGCGGACAGGCGAGGCTTACCAGCTTGTTGACCGAGTCCTGAATGCGCGCTTGCGTCTCCGTCCTGAGTTCTACATTCTCTGGAAAGCTCACGTCATTGATCTTGTAGGCCAGGCTCAAAGCGAAGGAATTATCTGATAACCCTGAAAAAGAAATGATTGGAAGGATATTCTTCAAAAACAAATTTGGGATTTGACTTTTTATTGTAACACGTCAAAGCATTCAGTTTGTATCACTGAGGTAACACCATCATCTGTAACGATGTCTCTGTATGAAGAATTCTCAACTTCAACAAATAATCTTTTGACAGAGTCACACTCTATAAAATGATAAAAAGATAATATAACATTGAATAATATTCTTGCTGCACTTTTTAAATAAGGTCCAATGAAAGTACTGAATTAAAGATGGCTGAAAAATGCAGAGGAACACTTGCAAAGACGGGGTGTGTGGATGTGTTACGTACGTTCATATGTGAGATTCTGCACCCTCACGGTATCATTCAGCCGGATTTCATCACCATTCAAGAAAGAACTGCCCTTTGCCAGAACATCACTCTCACTGGGGACGGTGTTGTTGGTGTGGAACACAAGTCGGACAAAGATAAAAACTGGACCCACACTGCAGAAACACATGGAGATGACATTAGGATTGGAGTCCAGCAACCCACTGATTTGACAGAGAAATTATTTCAAGGTAGGAACTCAACTATAAAAGATGATTATGGAAACATACATCATACGTGGAGCTGTTTTCGTGGTAACTCTTCCCGCAAATGTTGGTGCTTGTGAAATGTTAGCAACACTTCTTGTGGCTGCTTGAGAAATTGCTGTAACAATAGCTGAAGTTGCTGAAGATGCTGGATAATTTGTTCCAACAGTGACAGGTGCAGCTTCTGTGGTGGTCATTGTTTTAGTTGTGGTAGGGGCTTCAGTTGCTGTTAGAGCACTTGTTGTCATCAAAAAACTAGTGGTTGTTGGAAGGTTTGTAATGGTAAAGGATTCAGTAGTTGTTGGTGCACTTGTAATTTGGGCCATAGATGTTTTTGGAGGGCTTGTTGTGCTTGGGGATTCAGTAGTTGATGGAGCACTTGTTGTAGTTAGGGCCATAGTTGTTGTTGGTGGGCTTGATGTGGTAAGGGATTCAGTTGTTGTTGGAGCACTTGTTGTAGTTGGGACCATAGTTCTTGTTGGTGGATTTATTGTAGTAGGGGCTTCAGTTGTTGTTGGAGCACTTGTTGTTGTTGAGGCGATAGTGGTTGTAGGAGAGCTTGGTGTGATCGGGTATTCAGTTGTTGGAGCAATTGATGTAAAAGGAGCCATAGTTGTTGTTGGTAAAATTCTTGTGGTAGGTGCACCTTTTGTGGTGGTCATTTTATCAGTGAATGTTTGTGCGACTGTGGATAGAACAATGGGCAGTTCTGTTGCTGGTTGTGGAGGATTTGTAACAAGAGCTGACGTGGTTGTTAAATGGCTTGCTGTAGTACTGGCTACAGTCGTTGTTGGAGCACTTGTGATAGTCGGGGCTGTTGTTCGAGCACTTGATGTAGTTGGGGCTATAGTTGTTGTTTGAGGGCTTGTAGTTGAGGCTATAGTGGTCATTGTTGTGGTTGTGGTGGTATTTGCTTCTGCTGTTGTTGTAGCACTTGTTGTTGTAGGGGCTTCAGTGGATGTTGCAGCACTTGATGCAGTTGGTGCTGTAGTTGTTGTTTGAGGGTATGGTGTGGTAGGGGCTTCAGTTGTTGTTGGAGCACTTGTTGTAGTTGGGGCCATAGTTGTTGTTGATGGGTTTGTTGTGGTAGGGGCTTCAGTTATTGTTGGAACACTTGTTGTAGTTGGGGCCATAGTTGTTGTTAGTGGGTTTGTTGTGGTAGGGGTTTCAGTTGTTGTTGGAACACTTGTTGTTGTTGGGGCCATAGTTGTTGTTGGTGGGCCTGTTGTGGTAGGAACTTCAGTTGTTGTTGGAGCACTTGTTGTTGTTGGGGTCATAGTTGTTGTTGGTGGATTTGTTGTGGTAGGGGCTTCAGTTGTTGTTGCAGCACTTGTTGTAGTTGGGGCCATAGTTGTTGTTGGTGGGCTTGTTGTGGTAGGGGCTTCAGTTGTTGTTAGAGCACTTGTTGTAGTTGGGGCCATAGTTGTTGTTAGTGGGTTTGTTGTGGTAGGGGCTTCAGTTGTAGTTGGAACACTTGTTGTTGTTGGGGCCATAGATGTTGTTGGTGGGCTTGTTGTGGTAAGGGCTTCAGTTGTTGTTGGAGCACTTGTTGTAGTTGGGGTCATAGTTGTTGTTGGTGGGTTTGTTGTGATAGGGGTTTCAGTTGTTGTTGGAGCACTTGTTGTAGTTGGGGCCATAGTTCTTGTTGGTGGGTTTGTTGTGGGAGGGGCTTCAGTTGTTGTTGGAGCACTTGTTGTTGTTGAGGCGATAGTGGTTGTAGGAGAGCTTGGTGTGATCGGGTATTCAGTTGTTGGAGCAATTGATGTAAAAGGAGCCATAGTTGTTGTTGGTAAAATTCTTGTGGTAGGTGCACCTTTTGTGGTGGTCATTTTATCAGTGAATGTTTGTGCGACTGTGGATAGAACAATGGGCAGTTCTGTTGCTGGTTGTGGAGGATTTGTAACAAGAGCTGACATGGTTGTTAAATGGCTTGCTGTAGTACTGGCTACAGTCGTTGTTGGAGCACTTGTGATAGTCGGGGCTGTTGTTCGAGCACTTGATGTAGTTGGGGCTATAGTTGTTGTTTGAGGGCTTGTAGTTGAGACTATAGTGGTCATTGTTGTGGTTGTGGTGGTATTTGCTTCTGCTGTTGTTGTAGCACTTGTTGTTGTAGGGGCTTCAGTGGATGTTGCAGCACTTGATGCAGTTGGTGCTGTAGTTGTTGTTTGAGGGTGTGGTGTGGTAGGGGCTTCAGTTGTTGTTGGAGCACTTGTTGTAGTTGGGGCCATAGTTGTTGTTGTTGGGTTTGTTGTGGTAGGGGCTTCAGTTGTTGTTGGAACACTTGTTGTAGTTGGGGCCATAGTTGTTGTTAGTGGGTTTGTTGTGGTAGGGGTTTCAGTTGTTGTTGGAACACTTGTTGTTGTTGGGGCCATAGTTGTTGTTTGTGGGCCTGTTGTGGTAAGGGCTGCAGTTGTTGTTGGAGCACTTGTTGTAGTTGGGGCCATAGTTGTTGTTGGTGGGCTTGTTGTGGTTGGGGCTTCAGTTGTTGTTGGAGCACTTGTTGTAGTTGGGGCCATAGTTGTTGTTGGTGGGCTCGTTGTGGTAAGGGCTTCAGTTGTTGTTGGAGCACTTGTTGTAGTTGGGGCCATCGTTGTTGTTGGTGGGCTTATTGTGGAAGAAACTTCAGTTGTTGTTGGAGCACTTGTTGTCGTTGGGGCCATAGTTGTCGTTGGTGGGTTTGTTGTGGTAGGGGCTTCAGTTGTTGTTGGAACACTTGTTGTTGGGGCCATAGTTGTTGTTAGTGGGTTTGTTGTGGTAGGGGCTTCAGTTGTTGTTGGAGCACTTGTTGTAGTTGGGGCCATAGTTTTTGTTGGTTGGTTTGTTGTGGTAGGGGTTTCAGTTGTTGTTGGAGCACTTGTTGTAGTTGGGGCCATAGTTGTCGTTGGTGGCTTTGTTGTGGTAGGGGTTTCAGTTGTTGTTGGAACACTTGTTGTTGTTGGGGCCGTAGTTGTTGTTGGTGGGCTTATTGTGGTAGGGGTTTCAATTGTTGTTGGAGCACTTGTTGTCGTTGGGGTCATAGTTGTCGTTGGTGGGTTTGTTGTGGTAGGGGTTTCAGTTGTTGTTGGAACACTTGTTGTTGTTGGGGCCATAGTTGTTGTTGGTGGGCTTATTGTGGTAGGGGCTTCAGTTGTTGTTGGAGCACTTGTTGTAGTTGGGGCCATAGTTGTTATTGGTGGGATCGTTGTGGTAGGGGCTTCAGTTGTTGTTGGAGCACTTGTTGTAGTTGGGGCCATAGTTGTTGTAGGTGGGTTTGTTGTGGTAGGGGCTTCAGTTGTTGTTGGAGCACTTGTTGTAGTTGGGGCCATCGTTGTTGTTGGTGGGCTCGTTGTGGTAAGGGCTTCAGTTGTTGTTGGAGCACTTGTTGTAGTTGGGGCCATCGTTGTTGTTGGTGGGCTTATTGTGGAAGAAACTTCAGTTGTTGTTGGAGCACTTGTTGTCGTTGGGGCCATAGTTGTCGTTGGTGGGTTTGTTGTGGTAGGGGCTTCAGTTGTTGTTGGAACACTTGTTGTTGGGGCCATAGTTGTTGTTAGTGGGTTTGTTGTGGTAGGGGCTTCAGTTGTTGTTGGAGCACTTGTTGTAGTTGGGGCCATAGTTTTTGTTGGTTGGTTTGTTGTGGTAGGGGTTTCAGTTGTTGTTGGAGCACTTGTTGTCGTTGGGGCCATAGTTGTCGTTGGTGGCTTTGTTGTGGTAGGGGTTTCAGTTGTTGTTGGAACACTTGTTGTTGTTGGGGCCATAGTTGTTGTTGGTGGGCTTATTGTGGTAGGGGCTTCTGTTGTTGTTGGAGCACTTGTTGTAGTTGGGGCCATAGTTGTTGTTGGTGGGTTTGTTGTTGTAGCGGCTTCAGTTGTTGTTGGAGCACTTGTTGTTGTTGGGGCCATAGTTGTTGTTGGTGGGTTTGTTGTGGTAGGGGCTTCAGTTGTTGTTGGAGCACTTGTTGTAGTTGGGGTCATAGTTGTTGTTGGTGGGCTTGTTGTGGTAGGGGCTGCAGTTGTTGTTGGAGCACTTGTTGTAGTTGGGGCCATAGTTGTTGTTGGTGGGCTTGTTGTGGTTGGGGCTTCAGTTGTTGTTGGAGCACTTGTTGTCAGTTGGGGCCATAGTTGTCGTTGGTGGGTTTGTTGTTGTAGGGGCTTCAGTTGTTGTTGGAACACTTGTTGTTGTTGGGGCCATAGATGTTGTTGGTGGGCTTGTTGTGGTAAGGGCTTCAGTTGTTGTTGGAGCACTTGTTGTAGTTGGGGTCATAGTTGTTGTTGGTGGGTTTGTTGTCATAGGGGTTTCAGTTGTTGTTGGAGCACTTGTTGTAGTTGGGGCCATAGTTGTTGTTGGTGGGTTTGTTGTGGGAGGGGCTTCAGTTGTTGTTGGAGCACTTGTTGTTGTTGAGGCGATAGTAGTTGTAGGAGAGCTTGGTGTGATCGGGTATTCAGTTGTTGGAGCAATTGATGTAAAAGGAGCCATAGTTGTTGTTGGTAAAATTCTTGTGGTAGGTGCACCTTTTGTGGTGGTCATTTTATCAGTGAATGTTTGTGCGACTGTGGATAGAACAATGGGCAGTTCTGTTGCTGGTTGTGGAGGATTTGTAACAAGAGCTGACGTGGTTGTTAAATGGCTTGCTGTAGTACTGGCTACAGTCGTTGTTGGAGCACTTGTGATAGTCGGGGCTGTTGTTCGAGCACTTGATGTAGTTGGGGCTATAGTTGTTGTTTGAGGGCTTGTAGTTGAGACTATAGTGGTCATTGTTGTTGTTGGGGCCATAGTTGTTGTTGGTGGGCTTATTGTGGTAGGGGCTTCAGTTGTTGTTGGAGCACTTGTTGTAGTTGGGGCCATAGTTGTTGTTGGTGGGTTTGTTGTGGTAGGGGCTTCAGTTGTTGTTGGAACACTTGTTGTAGTTGGGGCCATAGTTGTTGTTCGGTGGTCTTGTTGTGGTAGGGGCTTCAGTTGTTGTTAGAGCACTTGTTGTAGTTGGGGTCATAGTTGTTGTTGGTGGGTTTGTTGTGGTAGGGGTTTCAGTTGTTGTTGGAACAGTTGTTGTTGTTGGGGCCATAGTTGTTGTTGGTGGGCTTGTTGTGGTAGGGGCTTCAGTTGTTGTTGGAGCACTTGTTGTCGTTGGGGCCATAGTTGTCGTTGGTGGGTTTGTTGTGGTAGGGGTTTCAGTTGTTGTTGGAACACTTGTTGTTGTTGGGGCCGTAGTTGTTGTTGGTGGGCTTGTTGTGGTAGGGGCTTCAGTTGTTGTTGGAGCACTTGTTGTAGTTGGGGCCATAGTTGTTGTTGGTGGGCTCGTTGTGGTAGGGGCTTCAATTGTTGTTGGAGCACTTGTTGTAGTTGGGGCCATAGTTGTTGTTGGTGGGTTTGTTGTGGTAGGGGCTTCAGTTGTTGTTGGAGCACTTGTTGTAGTTGGGGCCATAGTTGTTGTTTGTGGATTTGTTGTGGTAGGGGCTTCAGTTGTTGTTGGAGCACTTGTTGTAGTTGGGGCCATAGTTGTTGTTGGTGGGCTTGTTGTGGTAGGGGCTTCAGTTGTTGTTGGAACACTTGTTGTTGTTGGGACCATTGTTGTTGTTGGTGGGCTTGTTGTGGTAGGGGCTTCAGTTGTTGTTGGAGCACTTGTTGTAGTTGGGGCCATAGTTGTTGTTGGTGTGTTTGTTGTGGTAGGGGTTTCAGTTGTGGTTGGAACACTTGTTGTAGTTGCGGCCATAGTTGTTGTTGGTGGGCTTGTTGTGGTAGGGGTTTCAGTTGTTGTTGGAACACTTGTCGTTGTTGGGACCATTGTTGTTGTTGGTGGGCTTGTTGTGGTAGGGGCTTCAGTTGTTGTTGGAGCACTTGTTGTAGTTGGGGCCATAGTTGTTGTTGGTGTGTTTGTTGTGGTAGGGGTTTCAGTTGTAGTTGGAACACTTGTTGTAGTTGGGGCCATAGTTGTTGTTGGTGGGTTCGTTGTGGTAGGGGCTTCAGTTGTTGTTGGAGCACTTGTTGTAGTTGGGGCCATTGTTGTTGTTGGTGGGCTTGTTGTGGTAGGGGCTGCAGTTGTTGTTGGAGCACTTTTTGTCGTTGGGGCCATAGTTGTCGTTGGTGGCTTTGTTGTGGTAGGGGTTTCAGTTGTTGTTGGAACACTTGTTGTTGTTGGAGCCGTAGTTGTTGTTGGTGGGCTTGTTGTGGTAGGGGCTTCAGTTGTTGTTGGAGCACTTGTTGTCGTTGGGGCCATAGTTGTCGTTGGTGGCTTTGTTGTGGTAGGGGTTTCAGTTGTTGTTGGAACACTTGTTGTTGTTGGAGCCGTAGTTGTTGTTGGTGGGCTTGTTGTGGTAGGGGCTTCAGTTGTTGTTGGAGCACTTGTTATAGTTGGGGCCATAGTTGTTGTTGGTGGGCTCGTTGTGGTAGGGGCTTCAGTTGTTGTTGGAGCACTTGTTGTAGTTGGGGCCATAGTTGTTGTTGGTGGGTTTGTTGTGGTAGGGGCTGCTGTTGTTGTTGGAGCACTTGTTGTCGTTGGGGCCATAGTTGTCTTTGATGGGTTTGTTGTTGTAGGGGCTTCAGTTGTTGTTGGAGCACTTGTTGTTGTTGGGGCCATAGTTGTTGTTAGTGGGCTTGTTGTGGTAGGGGCTTCAGTTGTTGTTGGAGCACTTGTTGTAGTTGGGGCCATAGTTGTTGTTGGTGGGTTTGTTGTGGTAGGGGCTTCTGTTGTTGTTGGAACACTTGTTGTAGTTGGGGCTATGGTTGTTCTTGGTGCGTTTGTTGTGGTAGGGGCTTCAGTTGTTGTTGGAACACTTGTTGAAGTTGCGGCCATAGTTGTTGTTGGTGGGCTTGTTGTGGTAGGGGCTTCAGTTGTTGTTGGAACACTTGTCGTTGTTGGGACCATTGTTGTTGTTGGTTTGCTTGTTGTGGTAGGGGCTTCAGTTGTTGTTTGAGCACTTGTTGTAGTTGGGGCCATAGTTGTTGTTAGTGGGTTTGGTGTGGTAGGGGCTTCAGTTGTTGTTGGAGCACTTGTTGTCGTTGGGGCCATAGTTGTCGTTGGTGGGTTTGTTGTTGTAGGGGCTTCAGTTGTTGTTGGAGCACTTGTTGTTGTTGGGGCCATAGTTGTTGTTGGTGGGCTTGTTGTGGTAGGGGCTTCAGTTGTTGTTGGAGCACTTGTTGTAGTTGGGGCCATAGTTGTTGTTGGTGGGTTCGTTGTGGTAGGGGCTTCAGTTGTTGTTGGAGCACTTGTTGTAGTTGGGGCCATCGTTGTTGTTGGTGGGCTCGTTGTGGTAGGGGCTGCAGTTGTTGTTGGAGCACTTGTTGTCGTTGGGGCCATAGTTGTTGTTGGTGGGTTTGTTGTGGTAGGGGTTTCAGTTGTTGTTGGAACAGTTGTTGTTGTTGGGGCCATAGTTGTTGTTGATGGGCTTGTTGTGGTAGGGGCTTCAGTTGTTGTTGGAGCACTTGTTGTAGTTGGGGCCATAGTTGTTGTTGGTGGGTTTGTTGTGGTAGGGGCTTCACTTGTTGTTGGAGCACTTGTTGTAGTTGGGGCCATCGTTGTTGTTGGTGGGCTTGTTGTGGTAGGGGCTTCAGTTGTTGTTGGAGCACTTGTTGTAGTTGGGGCCATCGTTGTTGTTGGTGGGCTTGTTGTGGTAGAATCTTCAGTTGTTGTTGGAGCACTTGTTGTCGTTGGGGCCATAGTTGTCGTTAGTGGGTTTGTTGTGGTAGGGGCTTCAGTTGTTGTTGGAAGCACTTGTTGTTGTTGGGGCCATAGTTGTTGTTGGTGGGCTTGTTGTGGTAGGGGCTTCAGTTGTTGTTGGAGCACTTGTTGTAGTTGGGGCCATAGTTGTTGTTGGTGGGCTCGTTGTGGTAGGGGCTTCAGTTGTTGTTGGAGCACTTGTTGTCGTTGGGGCCATAGTTGTCGTTGGTGGGTTTGTTGTGGTAGGGGTTTCAGTTGTTGTTGGAACACTTGTTGTTGTTGGGGCCGTAGTTGTTGTTGGTGGGCTTGTTGTGGTAGGGGCTTCAGTTGTTGTTGGAGCACTTGTTGTAGTTGGGGCCGTAATTGTTGTTGGTGGGCTTGTTGTGGTAGGGGCTGCAGTTGTTGTTGGAGCACTTGTTGTAGTTGGGGCTATGGTTGTTCTTGGTGCGTTTGTTGTGGTAGGGGCTTCAGTTGTTGTTGGAACACTTGTTGAAGTTGCGGCCATAGTTGTTGTTGGTGGGCTTGTTGTGGTAGGGGCTTCAGTTGTTGTTGGAACACTTGTCGTTGTTGGGACCATTGTTGTTGTTGGTTTGCTTGTTGTGGTAGGGGCTTCAGTTGTTGTTTGAGCACTTGTTGTAGTTGGGGCCATAGTTGTTGTTAGTGGGTTTGGTGTGGTAGGGGCTTCAGTTGTTGTTGGAGCACTTGTTGTCGTTGGGGCCATAGTTGTCGTTGGTGGGTTTGTTGTTGTAGGGGCTTCAGTTGTTGTTGGAGCACTTGTTGTTGTTGGGGCCATAGTTGTTGTTGGTGGGCTTGTTGTGGTAGGGGCTTCAGTTGTTGTTGGAGCACTTGTTGTAGTTGGGGCCATAGTTGTTGTTGGTGGGTTCGTTGTGGTAGGGGCTTCAGTTGTTGTTGGAGCACTTGTTGTAGTTGGGGCCATCGTTGTTGTTGGTGGGCTCGTTGTGGTAGGGGCTGCAGTTGTTGTTGGAGCACTTGTTGTCGTTGGGGCCATAGTTGTTGTTGGTGGGTTTGTTGTGGTAGGGGTTTCAGTTGTTGTTGGAACAGTTGTTGTTGTTGGGGCCATAGTTGTTGTTGATGGGCTTGTTGTGGTAGGGGCTTCAGTTGTTGTTGGAGCACTTGTTGTAGTTGGGGCCATAGTTGTTGTTGGTGGGTTCGTTGTGGTAGGGGCTTCACTTGTTGTTGGAGCACTTGTTGTAGTTGGGGCCATCGTTGTTGTTGGTGGGCTTGTTGTGGTAGGGGCTTCAGTTGTTGTTGGAGCACTTGTTGTAGTTGGGGCCATCGTTGTTGTTGGTGGGCTTGTTGTGGTAGAAACTTCAGTTGTTGTTGGAGCACTTGTTGTCGTTGGGGCCATAGTTGTCGTTAGTGGGTTTGTTGTGGTAGGGGTTTCAGTTGTTGTTGGAACACTTGTTGTTGTTGGGGCCATAGTTGTTGTTGGTGGGCTTGTTGTGGTAGGAGCTTCAGTTGTTGTTGGAGCACTTGTTGTAGTTGGGGCCATAGTTGTTGTTGGTGGGCTCGTTGTGGTAGGGGCTTCAGTTGTTGTTGGAGCACTTGTTGTCGTTGGGGCCATAGTTGTCGTTGGTGGGTTTGTTGTGGTAGGGGTTTCAGTTGTTGTTGGAACACTTGTTGTTGTTGGGGCCGTAGTTGTTGTTGGTGGGCTTGTTGTGGTAGGGGCTTCAGTTGTTGTTGGAGCACTTGTTGTAGTTGGGGCCGTAGTTGTTGTTGGTGGGCTTGTTGTGGTAGGGGCTGCAGTTGTTGTTGGAGCACTTGTTGTAGTTGGGGCCATAGTTGTTGTTGGTGGGTTTGTTGTGGTAGGGGCTGCAGTTGTTGTTGGAGCACTTGTTGTAGTTGGGGCCATAGTTGTTGTTGGTGGGTTTGTTGTGGTAGGGGCTTCAGTTGTTGTTGGAGCACTTGTTGTCGTTGGGGCCATAGTTGTCGTTGGTGGGTTTGTTGTTGTAGGGGCTTCAGTTGTTGATGGAGCACTTGTTGTTGTTGGGGCCATAGTTGTTGTTGGTGGGCTTGTTGTGGTAGGGGCTGCAGTTGTTGTTGGAGCACTTGTTGTTGTTGGGGCTATAGTTTTTGTTGGTTGGTTTGTTGTGGTAGGGAATGCAGTTGTTGTTGGAGCACTTGTTGTAGTTGGGGCCATAGTTGTTGTTGGTGGGCTTGTTGTGGTAGGGGCTGCAGTTGTTGTTGGAGCACTTGTTGTAGTTGGGGCCATAGTTGTTGTTGGTTGGCTTGTTGTGGTAGGGGCTTCAGTTGTTGTTGGAGCACTTGTTGTAGTTGGGGCCATAGTTGTCGTTGGTGGGTTTGTTGTGGTAGGGGTTTCAGTTGTTGTTGGAACACTTGTTGTTGTTGGGGACAATGTTGTTGTTGGTGGGCTTGTTGTGGTAGGGGCTTCAGTTGTTGTTGGAGCACTTGTTGTAGTTGGGGCCATAGTTGTTGTTGGTGGGCTTCGTTGTGGTAGGGGCTTCAAGTTGTTGTTGGAGCACTTGTTGTAGTTGGGGCCATAGTTGTTGTTGGTGGGTTTGTTGTGGTAGGGGCTTCAGTTGTTGTTGGAGCACTTGTTGTAGTTGGGGCCATAGTTGTTGTTTGTGGATTTGTTGTGGTAGGGGCTTCAGTTGTTGTTGGAGCACTTGTTTTAGTTGGGGCCATAGTTGTTGTTGGTGGGCTTGTTGTGGTAGGGGCTTCAGTTGTTGTTGGAACACTTGTTGTTGTTGGGACCATTGTTGTTGTTGGTGGGCTTGTTGTGGTAGGGGCTTCAGTTGTTGTTGGAGCACTTGTTGTAGTTGGGGCCATAGTTGTTGTTGGTGTGTTTGTTGTGGTAGGGGTTTCAGTTGTGGTTGGAACACTTGTTGTAGTTGCGGCCATAGTTGTTGTTGGTGGGCTTGTTGTGGTAGGGGTTTCAGTTGTTGTTGGAACACTTGTCGTTGTTGGGACCATTGTTGTTGTTGGTGGGCTTGTTGTGGTAAGGGCTTCAGTTGTTGTTGGAGCACTTGTTGTAGTTGGGGCCATGGTTGTTGTTGGTGTGTTTGTTGTGGTAGGGGTTTCAGTTGTAGTTGGAGCACTTGTTGTAGTTGGGGCCATAGTTGTTGTTGGTGGGTTCGTTGTGGTAGGGGCTTCAGTTGTTGTTGGAGCACTTGTTGTAGTTGGGGCCATTGTTGTTGTTGGTGGGCTTGTTGTGGTAGGGGCTGCAGTTGTTGTTGGAGCACTTGTTGTAGTTGGGGCCATAGTTGTTCGTTGGTGGCTTTGTTGTGGTAGGGGCTTCAGTTGTTGTTGGAGCACTTGTTGTAGTTGGGGCAATAGTTGTTGTTGGTGGGCTTGTTGTGGTAGGGGCTTCAGTTGTTGTTGGAGCACTTGTTGTAGTTGGGGCCATAGTTGTTGTTGGTGGCTTTGTTGTGGTAGGGGTTTCAGTTGTTGTTGGAGCACTTGTTGTTGTTGGAGCCGTAGTTGTTGTTGGTGGGCTTGTTGTGGTAGGGGCTTCAGTTGTTGTTGGAGCACTTGTTGTAGTTGGGGCCATAGTTGTTGTTGGTGGGCTTGTTGTGGTAGGGGCTTCAGTTGTTGTTGGAGCACTTGTTGTAGTTGGGGCCATAGTTGTTGTTCGTGGGTTTGTTGTGGTAGGGGCTGCATGTTGTTGTTGGAGCACTTGTTGTAGTTGGGGCCATAGTTGTTTTTGGTTGGTTTGTTGTGGTAGGGGCTTCAGTTGTTGTTGGAGCACTTGTTGTTGTTGGGGCCATAGTTGTTGTTAGTGGGCTTGTTGTGGTAGGGGCTTCAGTTGTTGTTGGAGCACTTGTTGTAGTTGGGGCCATAGTTGTTGTTGGTGGGTTTGTTGTGGTAGGGGCTTCAGTTGTTGTTGGAACACTTGTTGTAGTTGCGGCCATAGTTGTTGTTGGTGGGCTTGTTGTGGTAGGGGCTTCAGTTGTTGTTGGAAGCACTTGTTTTAGTTGGGGTCATAGTTGTTGTTGGTTGGCTTGTTGTGGTAGGGGCTTCAGTTGTTGTTGGAGCACTTGTTGTAGTTGGGGCCATAGTTGTTGTTAGTGGGTTTGTTGTGGTAGGGGCTTCAGTTGTTGTTGGAGCACTTGTTGTAGTTGGGGCCATAGTTGTTGTTGGTGGGTTTGTTGTGGTAGGGGCTTCAGTTGTTGTTGGAGCACTTGTTGTAGTTGGGGCCATAGTTGTTGTTGGTGGGCTTGTTGTGGTAGGGGCTTCAGTTGTTGTTGGAGCACTTGTTGTAGTTGGGGCCATAGTTGTTGTTGGTGGGTTTGTTGTGGTAGGGGCTTCAGTTGTTGTTGGAGCACTTGTTGTAGTTGGGGCCATAGTTGTTGTTGGTGGGCTTGTTGTGGTAGGGGCTGCAGTTGTTGTTGGAGCACTTGTTGTAGTTGGGGCCATAGTTGTTGTTGGTGGGTTTGTTGTGGTAGGGGCTTCAGTTGTTGTTGGAAGCAGCTTGTTGTAGTTGGGGCCATAGTTGTTGTTGATGGGCTTGTTGTGGTAGGGGCTTCAGTTGTTGTTGGAGCACTTGTTGTAGTTGGGGCCATAGTTGTTGTTGGTGGGCTTGTTGTGGTAGGGGCTTCAGTTGTTGTTGGAGCACTTGTTGTAGTTGGGGCCATAGTTGTTGTTGGTGGGCTTGTTGTGGTAGGGGCTTCAGTTGTTGTTGGAGCACTTGTTGTAGTTGGGGCCATAGTTGTTGTTGGTGGGCTTGTTGTGGTAGGAGCTTCAGTTGTTGTTGGAGCACTTGTTGTAGTTGGGGCCATAGTTGTTGTTGGTGGGCTTTGTTGTGGTAGGGGCTTCAGTTGTTGTTGGAGCACTTGTTGTAGTTGGGGCCATAGTTGTTGTTGGTGGGCTTGTTGTGGTAGGGGCTTCAGTTGTTGTTGGAGCACTTGTTGTAGTTGGGGCCATAGTTGTTGTTGGTGGGCTTGTTGTGGTAGGGGCTTCAGTTGTTGTTGGAGCACTTGTTGTAGTTGGGGCCATAGTTGTTGTTGGTGGGTTTGTTGTGGTAGGGGCTTCAGTTGTTGTTGGAGCACTTGTTGTAGTTGGGGCCATAGTTGTTGTTGGTGGGCTTGTTGTGGTAGGGGCTTCAGTTGTTGTTGGAGCACTTGTTGTAGTTGGGGCCATAGTTGTTGTTGGTGGGCTTGTTGTGGTAGGGGCTGCAGTTGTTGTTGGAGCACTTGTTGTAGTTGGGGCCATAGTTGTTGTTGGTGGGCTTTGTTGTGGTAGGGGCTGCAGTTGTTGTTGGAGCACTTGTTGTAGTTGGGGCCATAGTTGTTGTTGGTGGGTTTGTTGTGGTAGGGGCTTCAGTTGTTGTTGGAGCACTTGTTGTAGTTGGGGCCATAGTTGTTGTTGGTGGGCTTGTTGTGGTAGGGGCTTCAGTTGTTGTTGGAGCACTTGTTGTAGTTGGGGCCATAGTTGTTGTTGGTGGGCTTGTTGTGGTAGGGGCTGCAGTTGTTGTTGGAGCACTTGTTGTAGTTGGGGCCATAGTTGTTGTTGGTGGGCTTGTTGTGGTAGGGGCTTCAGTTGTTGTTGGAGCACTTGTTGTAGTTGGGGCCATAGTTGTTGTTAGTGGGCTTGTTGTGGTAGGGGCTGCAGTTGTTGTTGGAGAACTTGTTGTAGTTGGGGCCAAAGTTGTTGTTGGTGGGCTTGTTGTGGTAGAGGCTGCAGTTGTTGTTGGAGCACCTGTTGTGGTTGGGGCAATAGTTGTTGTTGGTGGGCTTGTTGTGGTAGGGGCTGCTGTTGTTGTTGGAGCACTTGTTGTAGTTGAGGCCATAGTTGTTGTTGGTGGGCTTGTTGTGGTAGGGGCTTCAGTTGTTGTTGGAGCACTTGTTGTAGTTGGGGCCATAGTTGTTGTTGGTGGGCTTGTTGTGGTAGGGGCTTCAGTTGTTGTTGGAAGCACTTGTTGTAGTTGGGGCCATAGTTGTTGTTGGTGGGCTTGTTGTGGTAGGGGCTGCTGTTGTTGTTGGAGCACTTGTTGTAGTTGAGGCCATAGTTGTTGTTGGTGGGCTTGTTGTGGTAGGGGCTGCAGTTGTTGTTGGAGCACTTGTTGTAGTTGGGGCCATAGTTGTTGTTGGTGGGCTTGTTGTGGTAGGGGCTGCAGTTGTTGTTGGAGCACTTGTTGTAGTTGGGGCCATAGTTGTTGTTGGTGGGTTTGTTGTGGTAGGGGCTGCAGTTGTTGTTGGAGCACTTGTTGTAGTTGGGGCCATAGTTGTTGTTGGTGGGTTTGTTGTGGTAGGGGCTTCAGTTGTTGTTGGAGCACTTGTTGTAGTTGGGGCCATAGTTGTTGTTGGTGGGCTTGTTGTGGTAGGGGCTTCAGTTGTTGTTGGAGCACTTGTTGTAGTTGGGGCCATAGTTGTTGTTGGTGGGTTTGTTGTGGTAGGGGACTTCAGTTGTTGTTGGAGCACTTGTTGTAGTTGGGGCCATAGTTGTTGTTGGTGGGCTTGTTGTGGTAGGGGCTTCAGTTGTTGTTGGAGCACTTGTTGTAGTTGGGGCCATAGTTGTTGTTGGTGGGTTTGTTGTGGTAGGGGCTTCAGTTGTTGTTGGAGCACTTGTTGTAGTTGGGGCCATAGTTGTTGTTGGTGGGCTTTGTTGTGGTAGGGGCTTCAGTTGTTGTTGGAGCACTTGTTGTAGTTGGGGCCATAGTTGTTGTTGGTGGGTTTGTTGTGGTAGGGGCTTCAGTTGTTGTTGGAGCACTTGTTGTAGTTGGGGCCATAGTTGTTGTTGGTGGGCTTTGTTGTGGTAGGGGCTTCAGTTGTTGTTGGAGCACTTGTTGTAGTTGGGGCCATAGTTGTTGTTGGTGGGCTTGTTGTGGTAGGGGCTTCAGTTGTTGTTGGAGCACTTGTTGTAGTTGGGGCCATAGTTGTTGTTGGTGGGCTTGTTGTGGTAGGGGCTGCAGTTGTTGTTGGAGCACTTGTTGTAGTTGGGGCCATAGTTGTTGTTGGTGGGCTTGTTGTGGTAGGGACTGCAGTTGTTGTTGGAGCACTTGTTGTAGTTGGGGCCATAGTTGTTGTTGGTGGGCTTGTTGTGGTAGGGGCTGCAGTTGTTGTTGGAGCACTTGTTGTAGTTGGGGCCATAGTTGTTGTTGGTGGGCTTGTTGTGGTAGGGGCTTCAGTTGTTGTTGGAGCACTTGTTGTAGTTGGGGCCATAGTTGTTGTTAGTGGGCTTGTTGTGGTAGGGGCTGCAGTTGTTGTTGGAGAACTTGTTGTAGTTGGGGCCAAAGTTGTTGTTGGTGGGCTTGTTGTGGTAGAGGCTGCAGTTGTTGTTGGAGCACTTGTTGTAGTTGGGGCAATAGTTGTTGTTGGTGGGCTTGTTGTGGTAGGGGCTGCTGTTGTTGTTGGAGCACTTGTTGTAGTTGAGGCCATAGTTGTTGTTGGTGGGCTTGTTGTGGTAGGGGCTGCAGTTGTTGTTGGAGCACTTGTTGTAGTTGGGGCAATAGTTGTTGTTGGTGGGCTTGTTGTGGTAGGGGCTGCTGTTGTTGTTGGAAGCACTTGTTGTAGTTGAGGCCATAGTTGTTGTTGGTGGGCTTGTTGTGGTAGGGGCTGCAGTTGTTGTTGGAGCACTTGTTGTAGTTGGGGCCATAGTTGTTGTTGGTGGGCTTGTTGTGGTAGGGGCTGCAGTTGTTGTTGGAGCACTTGTTGTAGTTGGGGCCATAGTTGTTGTTGGTGGGTTTGTTGTGGTAGGGGACTTCAGTTGTTGTTGGAGCACTTGTTGTTGTTGGGGCCATAGTTGTTGTTGGTGGGCTTGTTGTGGTAGGGGCTTCAGTTGTTGTTGGAGCACCTGTTGTAGTTGGGGCAATAGTTGTTGTTGGTGGGCTTGTTGTGGTAGGGGCTGCTAGTTGTTGTTGGAGCACTTGTTGTAGTTGGGGCCATAGTTGTTGTTGGTGGGTTTGTTGTGGTAGGGGACTTCAGTTGTTGTTGGAGCACTTGTTGTAGTTGGGGCCATAGTTGTTGTTGGTGGGCTTGTTGTGGTAGGGGCTTCAGTTGTTGTTGGAGCACTTGTTGTAGTTGGGGCCATAGTTGTTGTTGGTGGGCTTGTTGTGGTAGGGGCTGCAGTTGTTGTTGGAGCACTTGTTGTAGTTGGGGCCATAGTTGTTGTTGGTGGGCTTGTTGTGGTAGGGGCTTCAGTTGTTGTTGGAGCACTTGTTGTAGTTGGGGCCATAGTTGTTGTTAGTGGGCTTGTTGTGGTAGGGGCTGCAGTTGTTGTTGGAGCACTTGTTGTAGTTGGGGCCAATAGTTGTTGTTGGTGGGCTTGTTGTGGTAGAGGCTGCAGTTGTTGTTGGAGCACTTGTTGTTGTTGGGGCCATAGTTGTTGTTGGTGGGCTTGTTGTGGTAGGGGCTTCAGTTGTTGTTGGAGCACTTGTTGTAGTTGGGGCCATAGTTGTTGTTGGTGGGCTTGTTGTGGTAGGGGCTTCAGTTGTTGTTGGAGCACTTGTTGTAGTTGGGGCCATAGTTGTTGTTGGTGGGCTTGTTGTGGTAGGGGCTGCAGTTGTTGTTGGAGCACTTGTTGTAGTTGAGGCCATAGTTGTTGTTGGTGGGCTTGTTGTGGTAGGGGCTTCAGTTGTTGTTGGAGCACTTGTTGTAGTTGGGGCCATAGTTGTTGTTGGTGGGTTTGTTGTGGTAGGGGCTTCAGTTGTTGTTGGAGCACTTGTTGTAGTTGGGGCCATAGTTGTTGTTGGTGGGTTTGTTGTGGTAGGGGCTTCAGTTGTTGTTGGAGCACTTGTTGTAGTTGGGGCCATAGTTGTTGTTGGTGGGCTTGTTGTGGTAGGGGCTTCAGTTGTTGTTGGAGCACTTGTTGTAGTTGGGGCCATAGTTGTTGTTGGTGGGCTTGTTGTGGTAGGGGCTGCAGTTGTTGTTGGAGCACTTGTTGTAGTTGGGGCCATAGTTGTTGTTGGTGGGTTTGTTGTGGTAGGGGACTTCAGTTGTTGTTGGAGCACTTGTTGTAGTTGGGGCCATAGTTGTTGTTGGTGGGCTTGTTGTGGTAGGGGCTTCAGTTGTTGTTGGAGCACTTGTTGTAGTTGGGGCCATAGTTGTTGTTGGTGGGCTTGTTGTGGTAGGGGCTGCAGTTGTTGTTGGAGCACTTGTTGTAGTTGGGGCCATAGTTGTTGTTGGTGGGCTTGTTGTGGTAGGGGCTTCAGTTGTTGTTGGAGCACTTGTTGTAGTTGGGGCCATAGTTGTTGTTAGTGGGCTTGTTGTGGTAGGGGCTGCAGTTGTTGTTGGAGAACTTGTTGTAGTTGGGGCCAATAGTTGTTGTTGGTGGGCTTGTTGTGGTAGGGGCTGCAGTTGTTGTTGGAGCTCGATTTGTAGTTGAGGCCATAGTTGTTGTTGGTGGGCTTGTTGTGGTAGGGGCTGCAGTTGTTGTTGGAGCACTTGTTGTAGTTGGGGCCATAGTTGTTGTTGGTGGGCTTGTTGTGGTAGGGGCTGCAGTTGTTGTTGGAGCACTTGTTGTAGTTGGGGCAATAGTTGTTGTTGGTGGGCTTGTTGTGGTAGGGGCTGCAGTTGTTGTTGGAGCACTTGTTGTAGTTGGGGCCATAGTTGTTGTTGGTGGGCTTGTTGTGGTAGGGGCTGCAGTTGTTGTTGGAGCACTTGTTGTAGTTGGGGCCATAGTTGTTGTTGGTGGGCTTGTTGTGGTAGGGGCTGCAGTTGTTGTTGGAGCACTTGTTGTAGTTGGGGCCATAGTTGTTGTTGGTGGGCTTGTTGTGGTACGAGGCTGCAGTTGTTGTTGGAGCACTTGTTGTAGTTGGGGCCATAGTTGTTGTTGGTGGGTTTGTTGTGGTAGGGGCTGCAGTTGTTGTTGGAGCACTTGTTGTAGTTGGGGCCATAGTTGTTGTTGGTGGGCTTGTTGTGGTAGGGGCTGCAGTTGTTGTTGGAGCACTTGTTGTAGTTGGGGCCATAGTTGTCGTTGGTGGGCTTGTTGTGGTACGGGCTGCAGTTGTTGTTGGAGCACTTGTTGTAGTTGGGGCCATAGTTGTTGTTGGTGGGCTTGTTGTGGTAGGGAATGCAGTTGTTGTTGGAGCACTTGTTGTAGTTGGGGCCAGTAGTTGTTGTTGGTGGGCTTGTTGTGGTAGGAGCTGCAGTTGTTGTTGGAGCACTTGTTGTAGTTGGGGAAATAGTTGTTGTTGGTGGGCTTGTTGTGGTAGGGGCTGCTGTTGTTGTTGGAGCACCTGTTGTAGTTGGGGAAATAGTTGTTGTTGGTGGGCTTGTTGTGGTAGGGGCTGCTGTTGTTGTTGGAGCACTTGTTGTAGTTGGGGGCATAGTTGTTGTTGGTGGGTTTGTTGTGGTAGGGGACTTAGTTGTTGTTGGAGCACTTGTTGTGTTGAGGCCATAGTTGTTGTTGTTGGTGGGCCTGTTGTCGTAGGGGCTTCAGTAGTTGTTGGAGCACCTGTTGTAGTTGGGGCAATAGTTGTTGTTGGTGGCCTTGTTGTGGTAGGGGCTGCTGTTGTTGTTGGAGCACTTGTTGTAGTTGGGGCCATAGTTGTCGTTGGTGGGCTTGTTGTGGTAGGGGCTGCAGTTGTTGTTAGAGCACTTGTAGTTGGGGCCATAGTTGTTGTTGGTGGGCTTGTTGTGGTACGAGCTGCAGTTGTTGTTGGAGCACTTGTTGTAGTTGGGGCCATAGTTGTTGTTGGTGGGTTTGTTGTGGTAAGGGGCTGCAGTTGTTGTTGGAGCACTTGTTGTAGTTGGGGCCATAGTTGTTGTTGGTGGGCTTGTTGTGGTTAGGGGCTTCAGTTGTTGTTGGAGCACTTGTTGTAGTTGGGGCCATAGTTGTTGTTAGTGGGCTTGTTGTGGTAGGGGCTGCAGTTGTTGTTGGAGAACTTGTTGTAGTTGGGGCCAAAGTTGTTGTTGGTGGGCTTGTTGTGGTAGAGGCTGCAGTTGTTGTTGGAGCACCTGTTGTGGTTGGGGCAATAGTTGTTGTTGGTGGGCTTGTTGTGGTAGGGGCTGCTGTTGTTGTTGGAGCACTTGTTGTAGTTGAGGCCATAGTTGTTGTTGGTGGGCTTGTTGTGGTAGGGGCTGCAGTTGTTGTTGGAGCACTTGTTGTAGTTGGGGCAATAGTTGTTGTTGGTGGGCTTGTTGTGGTAGGGGCTGCTGTTGTTGTTGGAGCACTTGTTGTAGTTGAGGCCATAGTTGTTGTTGGTGGGCTTGTTGTGGTAGGGGCTGCAGTTGTTGTTGGAGCACTTGTTGTAGTTGGGGCCATAGTTGTTGGTGGGTTTGTTGTGGTAGGGGCTGCAGTTGTTGTTGGAGCACCTGTTGTAGTTGGGGAAATAGTTGTTGTTGGTGGGCTTGTTGTGGTAGGGGCTGCTGTTGTTGTTGGAGCACTTGTTGTAGTTGGGGCATAGTTGTTGTTGGTGGGTTTGTTGTGGTAGGGGACTTAGTTGTTGTTGGAGCACTTGTTGTTGTTGAGGCCATAGTTGTTGTTGTTGGTGGGCCTGTTGTCGTAGGGGCTTCAGTAGTTGTTGGAGCACCTGTTGTAGTTGGGGCAATAGTTGTTGTTGGTGGGCTTGTTGTGGTAGGGGCTGCTGTTGTTGTTGGAGCACTTGTTGTAGTTGGGGCCATAGTTGTCGTTGGTGGGCTTGTTGTGGTAGGGGCTGCAGTTGTTGTTAGAGCACTTGTAGTTGGGCCATAGTTGTTGTTGGTGGGCTTGTTGTGGTAGGGGCTGCAGTTGTTGTTGGAGCACTTGTTGTAGTTGGGGCCATAGTTGTCGTTGTTGGGCTTGTTGTGGTACGGGCTGCAGTTGTTGTTGGAGCACTTGTTGTAGTTGGGGCCATAGTTGTTGTTGGTGGGCTTGTTGTGGTAGGGAATGCAGTTGTTGTTGGAGCACTTGTTGTAGTTGGGGCCGTAGTTGTTGTTGGTGGGCTTGTTGTGGTAGGAGCTGCAGTTGTTGTTGGAGCACTTGTTGTAGTTGGGGCCATAGTTGTTGGTGGGTTTGTTGTGGTAGGGGCTGCAGTTATTGTTGGAGCACCTGTTGTAGTTGGGGAAATAGTTGTTGTTGGTGGGCTTGTTGTGGTACGGGCTGCAGTTGTTGTTGGAGCACTTGTTGTAGTTGGGGCCGTAGTTGTTGTTAGTGGGCTTGTTGTGGTAGGGGCTGCAGTTGTTGTTGGAGCACTTGTTGTAGTTGGGGCAATAGTTGTTGTTGGTGGGCTTGTTGTGGTAGGGGCTGCTGTTATTGTTGGAGCACTTGTTGTAGTTGGGGCCATAGTTGTTGATGGTGGGCTTGTTGTGGTAGGGGCTGCAGTTGTTGTTGGAGCACTTGTTGTAGTTGGGGCCATAGTTGTTGTTGGTGGGCTTGTTGTGGTAGGGGCTGCAGTTGTTGTTGGAGCACTTGTTGTAGTTGGGGCCATAGTTGTTGGTGGGTTTGTTGTGGTAGGGGCTGTAGTTGTTGTTGGAGCACCTGTTGTAGTTAGGGCAATAGTTGTTGTTAGTGGGCTTGGTGTGGTAGGGGCTGCTGTTGTTGTTGGAGCACTTGTTGTAGTTGGGGCCATAGTTGTTGTTGGTGGGTTTGTTGTGGTGGGGGACTTAGTTGTTGTTCGAGTACTTGTTGTTGTTGGGGCCATAGTTGTTGTTGTTGGTGGGCCTGTTGTCGTAGGGGCTTCAGTAGTTGTTGGAGCACCTGTTGTAGTTGGGGCAATAGTTGTTGTTGGTGGGCTTGTTGTGGTAGGGGCTGCTGTTGTTGTTGGAGCACTTGTTGTACTTGGGGCAATAGTTGTTGTTGGTGGGCTTGTTGTGGTAGGGGCTGCTGTTGTTGTTGGAGCACTTGTTGTACTTGGGGCAATAGTTGTTGTTGGTGGGCTTGTTGTGGTTCGGGCTGCAGTCGTTGTTCCGGTCGCTCCATTTATTTGCCAGCAGACACAGACTTTGACCAAAGGAGAATGAAACAATTATTTCCTTTGTCCTATTTTACATTTTGTTTATATACACACACATATATCAAAATGACAGCACTTGCAGTCCACTGTTTCCATGTATTTTACCAGCACAGATATAAAGTCTCACATTTAGGTTCTTTAAATATTCTCACCTTCACTAGTGTGCTTTTCTGAGCGGGTGCCCATTGTTTTTAGAAATCTTTTTGTACTGTTTACGTTTTAACATGTTGAAATATAAAGCTTTTACTCAAGATACTTTGGACCGTCTTCCTTCTTTGATTGTGTAAGTACAGTATTCTGAGAAATATTATTCATGTATTTCAGCCAATATCAGGCTTTTAAAGAGATTTGCTTCTTCAATCTAAACATTTCAAGCTTTCTTAGCAATAAATGTGTATTGATTTTTTTTAAAGGAACTTCATCTTTTTGTTGACATCTTTGTGTTTAGCTTCAAATTTTCTTTTCGCAAATAACACACTGGAATTACAAAAATCATGAATATTCTGAATAAGACACAAAGTTTGGTATCAGACTTACCCACTGTTATTAAGATGCTTATTGCTTTCTTCGTTTTACTTCCATGGTATCTAGAGGGAAACCTAACAGGAAATAAATCAATGGCCATGCAAACAGAGATGTCACTGATTATGCAAATAAATCCTTTCTTTTATTGCCAGATATGTTCACTTCATGTTTGCTTCGTATACGTGTTAGAAATTATAAGACATATGTAGCCAATTCATAACAGCACATGCTTAATTTTTGCCTGCTACAATCCCTTTTTTAAAAATAATTTCAGATGCTGTTCAAGATTATCCCATAGATAATCAGTGCCATACTGTGATCCAGATTGCTTCAAACCACAATTCACCCTGTCCTTACCACTACATTTCATGAATGAAACCAAGCATTTCTGACTTAGTTCTACAACATTTGAGTGACAGTGATAACCACATATAGCGATATGGGTCAAGCAATAAAGGTATAATGTTTGTGCGGTTGATTGGTCGATTGGTCGCCTACATAACAGGATTGTCCTCCTCTGATATCTTTTATGCATTATTAAGTTACAGAAATACAGCCATCAGTCTAGAACTGCCACTTCAAAAACCTAAAAAATATATTTTTTTTGTGTTTTTTTTTGCACAACTGTGCACAATCCGACAGTAATGGGTGTCCAATGATTGTGCATTCAAGATTATATTTTTCACATTTGTAAAATGTATTCACATGAAAATGTGGAATCCCCATGTGATGATTCAAATTTAACGTGATTTCATGTCACATATTTTCTTTTCACGCATATAAATTTTATTTCACGTGAATATGTCCAGTTTACATGTGATTTTTTTTTCTACTTGTGAACATTTTGATTCACATGTGAAAATGTAAGATTCACATGTGAAAATGTTAGATTCACATGTGAAATGGCAAATTTCACAAGTGATTTTTTTGTAAGGGAATCCAGTGGCTCCACACGTTTTTTAATTAGAACTATGACGTTAAAATTATAGGAAGTTGTGCTTAATGGAGTGCTGAATTTAAAATATAGGCTATAGTCTTTTTCTTTTATGACTTTTATGACTATATGAGCTAGTATAAGTATATTTATTTATTTAATTTTGTTCCTGAAATAAGCTCAGTTAGCTCAGAAAGTTATCATTTGCACTGTCCCTGAAACGTGAATGTTTCAACTTGGAAAACCAATTGTAAATAAAATCTGTGTAATTAGTATCCAGTGCAGACCTTTTTGTTTTAATGAGTCCTTTTCTCATTACGCAATGCTTAAAGCCTTCAATTTGAAGCTTAAAGGTTTTATTTTTATTCTGAAATAATTTATTTTAAAAGAGTACCCACACCCTATAAGGCGTCTGGTGTCAACAAAATTTCTATTTTATGGATTTGTTTTTTTTAACTGTGAAAACCTATAGGTTAGTGATATGGTAGAGCCATAGGTCTATGTTTCATGTAAATTTTGGGGAAGGCTGTACCATCTAGTCAGGTGTTGTCAAGGTAACATAATTAATTAATTCATATGAAAATATTGAGGGTGACTTGTCTCCCAATCTTCCCCCAAACCAATACAGATGGGTAGAGCCTTTTTATCATGAAGGTGGAGATATTGTGATTGATCTGTTTTGACTGTAAGAAATAGATCAAACATTACTTATGTACCTTGCGATGTTTCTGAAAAATTGTAAATTGATAATAGCTTCCTATTACCAGCCAGTAATTAAACCCCCACGACCAACGTGGATAGATTTTACCAGCAAAAATTCACCCACCGTATGGTCTGATAAAAATAATGTCCGCATAATCTCATGCCATTTCTGCAAATGTTGTTACTCATATTTTTTGCTCTCTCTAAAATCAGCTCCATACATTCTGTAGTCTATGAGATATCATTGTCAACCAAATACACTCATTCATTGATGACATAATCTGTCTTCTCTCTTCTGTTCATGTAGCTAAACTCACCCCCTCTTCTTTTCAAAGTTCATATCTCTCTGGTCCGGAAAATAGAATCTGCTAGTTTGTTTTGATTTGAAAATATTTCTAGCACGCAATCACTTTGTCAAAGTAGAAAGCGCAACTAAACTTCAGTGCGATGAATTAGTGTTCTGGCGGTTGGTATCCGAAGGGAGGTGTTTTAAAGGTGCGCTCAACATATTAGGGTGGGTTCAAGGGGTGTACATTTCTGAGTGATGTGACCTATAGCTGGTACGTCTGACTCATAGGACAGGGTGTATTAATTGCATTCATACCATAGATTAAGCAAAAACATTTCTAAGAATAAACCAAGAATCAGAATATGCATTCCAATGAGAATAAAGAGATTGTTATTTGCTACAAAGGCGTGTGGATTCGAACACAATTAGGTTTTACAAGACGTCTCTCCAAAACAGTAATTAAAACATTGTCCCAACAAATCAAAACATCGTCCATTTAAGCTTTTGTGGAAGACTGTACCATCTAGTCTGATGTAATCAAAGGTCACAAGCTAGTGAGTCAAGCAATCAATTCATATGAAAATATTGAGGGTGACATGTCTCCCAATCTTTCCCCAAACCAACGCAGGTGGGTAGAGCCTTTTTATCACAAAGGTGGAGATATGACTGATTTGTTCTGACTGTGTAAGAAACAGATCAAACTAAAGATGTTATTTATGTACCTCTCAATGTTTCACTAACTACCACCACTCTGTATATCATTTCACTTTAAATCCCCTCCTTTCATGACACTCATGTTACATGTACCCCTATTCCAGCATTTTTTGGTAATTTGTATTTGTGCTAATATTGTAGCTTGTTCTTCTCCCTAGTTTGGCTTGGCATAAGTTAGGTCAGAATAGTGTTCACTGTGTGAACTAAACTGTGTTCTTGACTAGAAATAGCTGTACGAAATGAGTATCATATCTTATTGAACCTGTGTTTTGTAGTTGTCCATGACTGTGAAATGCACTTTTGTATGTCGCTATGGATAAAAGCATCTACTAAATAAATGTAATGTAATGTAATGTTTAAAAATTGTAAATTGATCATTTTTACATTACCATCCAATAATTGTATCCACAACTTCAACATTGATAGATTCTGCCTGCAAAACTCCACCGTATGGTCTGATAAAACTATGTCCCCATAATCTCATGCCTTTTCTGCAAACGTTGTTGCTCACATTTTATGTTCTCTCATAAATCAGCTCCTTAGAATCTGTAGTCTATCTGACATCATAGTAAACCAAAAATAAAAATTGATTGATAATATAATCTGTCTCCCCTCTTCAGTTCATATAATCAAACTCACCCCCTCTTCTTTCCAAAGTACATATCTTTCTGGTCCGGAAAGTAGAATCTGCTAGTTTTCTTCGATTTTAAAATCTTTCTAGCGCCCAATCGCTTCGTCAAAGTAGGAATGCGCAACTGAACTTCAGTGCGATGAATTAGCGTTCTGCTGTTGGGTAGCTGAAGAGAGGTGTTTTAAAGGTGCGCTTAACATATTAGGGTGGGTTCAAGGGGTGTACATTTCTAAGTGATGTGACTATAGCTGCTACGTCACACTCATAGGACAGGGTGTATTAATTGCATACATAACATAGATTAAGCAAGGACCTTTCCAAAAATAAACCAAGAATAAGTATATGTGTTCCAATGAGAACAAAGAGATTGATAGTTGCTAGAAAGGCGTGTAGACTTGACCACAATTCGGTTTTACCGGAGGTCTCTCCAAAGTAGTAATAAAAAAATTGTCCAAACAAATCAAAACATCGTCCATTTACGCTTTGGGGAAGACTGTACCATCTAGTCTGGTGTAGTCAAAGATCATATTTGACAAGCTACTGAGTACAGCAATCAATTCATATGAAAATATTGAGGATGACAAGTCTCCCAGTCTTCCCCTAAACCAATGCAGATGGGTAGAGCCTTTTTATCACAAAGGTGGCCATATGACTGATTTGTTTTGACTGCATAAGAAATGAATCAAACTAAAGATGTTATTTATGTACCTCTCAATGTTTCAAAATTGTAAATTGATAATTGTTTTCTATTACCATCCAGTAATTATACCCACAACTCCAACATAGATTCTACCCGCAAAACTCCACCATCTAGTCTGATAAAATGACGTCCCCATAATCTCATGCCTTTTCTGCAAACATTGTTGCTTATATTGTATGCTCTCTCATAAATCAGCTCCTTAGAATTTGTAGTCTATATAATATCATAGTAAATCAAAAATAAAAATTGATTGATAATATAATCCATCTCCCCTCTTCAGTTCATATAATCAAACTCACCCCCTCTTCTTTCCAAAGTTCATATCTTTCTGGTCCGGAAAGTAGAATCTGCTAGTTTTCTTTGATTTTAAAATCTTTCTAGCGCCCAATCGCTCTGTCAAAGTAGAAAGCGCAACTGAACTTCAGTGCGATGAATTAGTGTTCTGGCGGTTGGTATCCGAAGGGAGGTGTTTTAAAGGTGCGCTCAACATATTAGGGTGGGTTCAAGGGGTGTACATTTCTAAGTGATGTGACCTATAGCTGCTACGTCACACTCATAGGACAGGGTGTATTAATTGCATACATAACATAGATTAAGCAAGAACCTTTCCAAAAATAAACCAAGAATAAGTATATGCGTTCCAATGAGAACAAAGAGATTGATAGTTGCTAGAAAGGCGTGTGGACTTGACCACAATTCGGTTTTACCGGAGGTCTCTCCAAAGTAGTAATTAAAAAATTGTCCAAACAAATCAAAACATCGTCCATTTACACTTTGGGGAAGACTGTACCATCTAGTCTGGTGTAGTCAAAGATCATATTTGACAAGCTACTGAGTACAGCAATCAATTCATATGAAAATATTGAGGATGACAAGTCTCCCAGTCTTCCCCTAAACCAATGCAGATGGGTAGAGCCTTTTTATCACAAAGGTGGCCATATGACTGATTTGTTTTGACTGCATAAGAAATGAATCAAACTAAAGATGTTATTTATGTACCTCTCAATGTTTCAAAATTGTAAATTGATAATTGTTTTCTATTACCATCCAGTAATTATACCCACAACTCCAACATAGATTCTACCCGCAAAACTCCACCATCTAGTCTGATAAAATGACGTCCCCATAATCTCATGCCTTTTCTGCAAACATTGTTGCTTATATTGTATGCTCTCTCATAAATCAGCTCCTTAGAATTTGTAGTCTATATAATATCATAGTAAATCAAAAATAAAAATTGATTGATAATATAATCCATCTCCCCTCTTCAGTTCATATAATCAAACTCACCCCCTCTTCTTTCCAAAGTTCATATCTTTCTGGTCCGGAAAGTAGAATCTGCTAGTTTTCTTTGATTTTAAAATCTTTCTAGCGCCCAATCGCTCTGTCAAAGTAGAAAGCGCAACTGAACTTCAGTGCGATGAATTAGTGTTCTGGCGGTTGGTATCCGAAGGGAGGTGTTTTAAAGGTGCGCTCAACATATTAGGGTGGGTTCAAGGGGTGTACATTTCTAAGTGATGTGACCTATAGCTGCTACGTCACACTCATAGGACAGGGTGTATTAATTGCATACATAACATAGATTAAGCAAGAACCTTTCCAAAAATAAACCAAGAATAAGTATATGCGTTCCAATGAGAACAAAGAGATTGATAGTTGCTAGAAAGGCGTGTGGACTTGACCACAATTCGGTTTTACCGGAGGTCTCTCCAAAGTAGTAATTAAAAAATTGTCCAAACAAATCAAAACATCGTCCATTTACGCTTTGGGGAAGACTGTACCATCTAGTCTGGTGTAGTCAAAGATCATATTTGACAAGCTACTGAGTACAGCAATCAATTCATATGAAAATATTGAGGATGACAAGTCTCCCAGTCTTCCCCTAAACCAATGCAGATGGGTAGAGCCTTTTTATCACAAAGGTGGCCATATGACTGATTTGTTTTGACTGCATAAGAAATGAATCAAACTAAAGATGTTATTTATGTACCTCTCAATGTTTCAAAATTGTAAATTGATCATTTTTTCCTATTACCATCCAGTAATTATACCCACAACTCCAACATAGATTCTACCCGCAAAACTTCATCGTATGGTCTGATAAAATTACATCCCCATAATCTCATGCCTTTTCTGCAAACATCGTTGCTCATATTTTATGCTCTCTCATAAATCAGCTCCTTAGAATCTGTAGTCTATGTGTTATCATAGTCAACCAAATATAAAAATGAATTGATAATATAATCTGTCTCCTCTCTTCAGTTCATGTAGCCAAACTCACCCCCTCTTCTTTCCAAAGTTCATATCTCTCTGGTCCGGAAAATAGAATCTTCTAGTTTGCTTGGATTTGAAGATCTTTCTAGCACGCAATCACTTTGTCAAAGTAAAAAGCACAACTAAACTTCAGTGCGATGAATTAGCGTTCTGCCGTTGGGTAACTGAAGGGAGGTGTTTTTAAGGTGTGCTCAGCATCTTAGGGTGCGTTTCAGGGGTGTACATTTTAAATTATGTGACTATAGCTGTTACGTCTGACTCATAGGACAGGGTGTATTAATTGCATACATGTAATAGGCGTATGCATTCCAATGAGAACAAGGAGGTTGTTATTTGCTATGAAGGTGTGTGGACTTGTACACAATTTAGTTTGACAGGTGGTCTCTCAAAAACAGTTATCAAATTATCCAAATTAACTTCAACCACACTTTTTTTTGACCTGTGATTCCCAGTGATTTGAATATGTGTGTGTGTGTGTGTGTGTGTGTGAGTATTTTTTTTTTTATTTCTCTGTTATAAAAGTGTCCTTTTGTTAGTCTGTTTTATGATATGTGTCTGATTATTTTCACATGAATGGAATCTGTGCTTTTACGCACACTGTAAAACCAGTTTGAACAGGCTGGGTCACTACAGTTAGACCTATTGTTGCAGGCAACGATGCACCTTGTTGAATCCATGCCATGAAGAATTCATGTTGTCCTGGAAGCAAAACAAGGTCCTCCCTGAAACTAGACTGGTTTACCTAATAAAGTGAATGGTGAGTGGTTTTTTTAAAACTAACACATCAGAAAACATCTGCCTGTACCAGAAGGCATTTAAATCCTTTATTAAGGGTCAGATTATTAACTTTACAAGCTCCAAATGCAAAAATGCTTGATAAAAGCTAACAATGCTCAAGTCAAAAATGAATTCACTTTGATTTTCACTTTGATGTCTGAATGACTGATTCTTGAGATTCATGTGTTGCAATGAGCGCAACGGCGACAGTCGACAAGTCTGAACATTTGCAAATATTTATTCTTTTTTTTTTTCTTCTTTTTTTTGTGCCAGTCTTGGCTTCACTGCAAATATTTAATCACTGTAAAAATTAAGAACAATATCAGTTCTGCTGACTTCCTGCCTCCTGAGCCTTCCTACAACCTCCCTTGACAGTAAGACATGGTCACCCTTGGACAATTACAAACCAATTAAGGGGATCCTACAGTAGAACCTGTTGTAATAAATAAGACATTCAGGGTCGTTTTGAAAAACAACAGATCTCCAATAAAACTCAGGGACATCATGCATAGACTTTGCGTGAATTTCATCCTAAATTTCATCATAGGACCAGTTACTAATTCGTACATAAACATGGTTCATAAAATATGCGTACGAATGAAAAAAGTTTCGTGAATCCCACATAATCCCACAAATATCATTAAAAGTGTGCGTACATGAACACGCTTCAGGCCTTCATCCAGGGAACCCCCTCAATTCTCTTTATATGGTGGCTTATTTTATTTCACTATTTAAATCACTTGGAAATGGCAGCAAAATGCTGCTAAATTATGATTATTATTATTATTATTATAGTAAAACTAATAAAACATAATGGCAGAAGTAAAAAGAAATGGGAGCAAGTGTAAAAAAAAAATCTGAATTAAAAGGCTGGTGACGAAGGTGCAGGCAAGAGCACGTCTATTGTTTGGTTCCATCGGCAGTACTGTGTCCTGAAAAACAGAATATCTTGATTGGTAAGCTGTGACAGGATGGCTCTGGGTAAACAGTATTGTCTCATCCTGATGTGCAAGAATGTTCATAATGTGAGGAGGGTGTTAAATATTCTCCACACCCAGAAGAGGGCGCCAGACACAACTCTTATCATTCGATGCCAAAGAATGCCTTTGATTGGGTTGAATGAACATGTTACAATGTCCATCCATCCATCCATTATCTATACCTGCTTATCCTGAGCAGGGTCGCGGGGGGTGCTGGAGCCTATCCCAGCATTCATTGGGCGAGAGGCAGGAATACACCCTGGACAGGCCACCAATCTATCGCAGGGCACACACACCATTCACTCACACATTCATACCTATGGGCAATTTAAGATCACCAATCAGCCTATCTGCATGTCTTCGGACTGTGGGAGGAAACCGGAGTACCTGGGGGAAACCAACGCGGACACGGGGAGCACATTCAAACTCCACACAGAAAGGCCCCAAGCTGAGATTCAAACCCATGACCTTCTTGCTGTGAGGCGACAGTGCTACCCACTGCACCACCATGCCACCCTTATAATGTTCAGTTAGGAACATTCTAATTGCATATCTGTGATCTCATGCCTTAAAGGGTTAAAAAACAGTTTTACCTGTTTAATACGGAATAACAAGCACCCTAGACTCAGCCCATCTCTCCTATACTTGCCTTATGACGGCAGACTGAATTCCTAATGTTCTGATTCACAAATGCAAGTAGACTGGTTTCCTCCCAAAGACATAATTGGATTATTGGAAAGTCTAAATTGCCCTAGGTGTGTGTGAGTGTGAGTTATTGAGCCCTATGTATTCCTACCTCTCGCCCAATGCATGCTGGGATAGGCTCCAGCACCTCCCGCGATCCTGACCAGGATAAGCTGGCATAGATAATGAATGGATGGATGAAAAGTACAGATGTTAGTTTGCATTCCTTTTCTTAGTGATAGTGAAAAACGTCGTCCTGTGAGGTTCCCCTCATCTGGACCTGGCATATAAATTCAGATGTTCTGTTGAATGTTCCCAGAATATTGTCCCATGCTAATGACCACACAAAACTATGGAAACAAGGTTGTAAAAAAATAAACTAAGCTTTATTGAGAACACACAATACAGCAATATATCTTCTTCAAAGGCAGTTACAAAGAAAGGAGTACAAATGATTACATACCATTACAAACAGACAACAAAATATTATCATTTTATTATTTTGAAAAATGTGTGCAGTTTGCTGGCAGTGTACTATTTCTCTAAATAAACATTCAATAAATTAAAATGTAATCTAATATCTATCTTTTAGAATAATTGTAATCATAAATAATATTATATATTCCCGTATGTAAAATTACAGTCTGGAATAGTTTTGTAACTCCTGAAAATATTGAGTTCATCTTCATTTCAAATACAGTTGCAGAGAAGTATATAGTAAAATAAACATATGGATTGCAATCATTTTCAATTGTAAACTTTAAATCAAAGTCAAATGATAACTGACTAATCAAATTGCATTAACAATGCATTGACCTGGAATAAATACGCAATACATAGTTAACCTTTAATTAAATAAATAATGCTTGATAGAAAGATAAATACGTGCAGATTTACTTTTGAATGCCTGGGTATGATGCAGCTGAGCAGTTAATTCTCACATTTAATAGATATAAATAAATAATGATAAATATCTTCCATCCAGCCATGCAGTTGCTATGGGTCATATATGTTAGAACATTATAATAAAACATGAATCATATTAAGACTTGGTTTTCAGACTCCAGCTGAACGTCAAAGCTCCACCCTCTCAGAGGGGACGTGGCAGGTAAGATTCTCAGATGAGATGTGTCCTGTACTGCTGTATGTGGTAGGCGTGCCTCCTTTGCCAACGTCTCTTAATGGCCGCACAGCAACCACACAGCAGGCACTGCAACACAGAGTGAAGGTCATAGTTAGAGAGTGTGAGAGAGAGAGAGAGAGCATACACTGCAACACAGAGTGAAGGTCAGTGTTAGAGAGTGAGAGAGAGAGAGAGAGAGCGAGAGAGAGAGAATACACTGCAACACAGAGTGAAAGTCAGAGCAAGAGAGAGAGCACTACCTAAATTAGAGCTGGAATGCATTGCAAATACAGGAGTGTAGCTTACTGAGATGGAAGAAGGTCGGAGACAACGCATTCAGTACCCAAACACACACACACACACACTCACCCACACACACAAACACACACACACACACATGCACACAGCATTGTACTTCTATACTTGTGAGGACTTCCGACTGATTTCCATTGACTGCATTCATTCCATAACCTCTAACCCTAACCCCAACCACTACATTCCTAACCCTAACCCTAACCTTAACCTATTTGTAACCCTAACCCTAACCCTAAGTCCTAACCCTAAGACAGCCTCTTGAAAAGTGAGGACCAGAAAAACGTCCTCACTTTCCATAATTTTCCTCATCTTTCTATCCTTTTGAGGACATTTGGTTCTCACACAAATAGTACTACAAGTCTGCACTGCTGTACTTACACACAGGAGTGTCCAGAAAGGGCAGAGGATGATGGCGATACCGCAGGGGATGATGATGGCCAGGGCCCATCCAGGGAACCTGCCTGCAGTACTTGTGATCAGCAGGAGGACAGGGCTGCTTGTGGTGGTGGGAGCTGCGGTGGTGGCCAGACCTGAAAGTGCAGGTGCAATGAGTGATTAAAACTAGCAAGCAGGAGTTGCACCCAGCTAAAAGCCTGCTTTTCAGCTCCAGAAGGTGGATTTCCAGAAAACGTACAAGTAATTACAACCGTGACATGCACTTCAGTGAAATCACAAACCTGCTAACAACATATATAATCTGGACAGAACGCACATAGTAATGTGGGAAGCTGTACATCCGAGAGTGGTCAGTTCTGCCAAAATGAGGTGGGCACTACAGCAAATCATGTTTTATGATGCAAGAACAGCATGACGTTTAGCATGAGTTGATGGGTGCCAGGGGAAACTTACCACTAACTGCCAGTATCGCAGCCAGGAAGTCACTTGGTAGGTTGATGTCACCTTCCCGAAAGACATACTCCACATTAGCGTGAATCTCTTGGGGCAGGTTGCTGTAGGAAGCCATAAAATAACAGAATTTAAGAAGTTTTCCCCGTGCTTATCAAATGCACTTTCACTAGATTTTACCACAATGATAAACTAGCAATTTTTCTCAATGATGGTATGTAAATATTGTAATGAACAAAGTCATACAAGAAACCCAAGGTTTGTGACTTACGTATAATTTCCTTCTGGGAAGGTGAAAGGATTTGCATTAGGGCTGTTCAGCAATCCGTTCAACTGGAGGTTGAAGCAGAAATAAACAAGTGAACAAAAATCTATAACTTAAAAGATCATTCCCACTGCTTTGTGAGGCAAATGCAGTGCTTCCAGCATAATTTTTATAGTAGCTTCTAAACACATAATATATCCAATGGGAGTCAAACAAGCCTGATTGCTTCAGATAAACCATGAAGGAATGAAGATTTTTAAAAATAACAGCAGAATCTACGGCCCACCCACGACAGGCATTTAGCAGATGTTCTTATCCAGGGCAACTTACAGAAACTGTTACAATGCCAACTGACATAGTGCATATAGGAGTAGGAAGGCAGAAGCCCGCAAGATACAGTAGGACAGTAGTTTCAGTTATTTTGGGCTCTGTAACGAATGTTCCGCTCTACGATTAAAGTTGTCTGTTTCTACTTTACAGAACTGCATGTTGACAGGCTAGGCTTACCAACTTGTTTGCGGAGTCCTGAATGAGTTTTTGCGTTTCGTTCCTCAGATTATATTTCTCTGGAAAGCTCACGTTGCTTATCCGATAACTCAGTTGCAAAGCGAAGGCATGATCTGTTATTTCTGAGGGAAAAGGACAGATTATTCAAAAATAAATGTCATTTTGGTTATTCATTTTAACACCCCAGAACATTTGAGTTTGTGCCACTTCAGTTCATACATTCCTTCATGCTAAATTCTCAACAAATGTAAAGGTTTTTTTTTGACTGAGTGACATATTATAAAAAGGTAATGTGCTATTTAATAACACTTCTAATGCATCATGAAAAAGGGTCCTATAAAAAGACGTGTGACATACTCTCATACGTGAGATCCTCAATCCTCACTGGATTACCCAGCTCCTTTATTTCACGACCATTCAGGAGAGCACTGACATGGGAGAGAACCTGACTCTCAGTAGGGACGGGTTTGAGGGTGTGGAACACAAATCGAAGAACGATGAAAATTGTGCCATAGCTGCAGAAACAGAGTGAAATTGAATATGGATTAAATGTCAATTAGATGACAAGTTTAGACAGAGAAGTTATTGCCCTGGGAAGACCCAGACTGTTAAACCAAAGATTAAAATGGAAGCATACACTACACGTGGAGCTTCTGTGGTGGTCACCGTTCCACCAGATGTTGGTGCTACTGGAATGGGTGGAACACTTTCAGTGGCTGGTTGAGAAATTGTTGGTGCAACAGCAGAAGTTGTCGTAGGAACGACAGGGGAAGCGGTAGTGGTGGCAAGACCTGAAAGTACAGGAACAATGAGTCACTGAAATGAATAAAAAAGGAACTTATAAAACAGAATTACTGATTTTCAGTAATGTTGTAGCACAAGCATTGGTGAATTAACAAATCTGCTAACAAAACATAATCGGAAAAGGAAATACACAGATTTTCAGAGATGTTGAAGCGGTAAAAGGTGAATATCAAGGAAACACATAACTGTCTTTTCCACTCTAACACGCACTTCAGGGAATTCACAATCTTGGAAACAACACATATAATCGGAAAAGGAAGTACACAGTAATTTGGGAAGCTGTATATTAGAGAGTGGTCAGTTCTGCCAAAATGAGGTGGGCACTACGGCAAATCATGTTTTATGATGCAAGAACAGCATGATGTTCAGCATGAGTTGATGGGTGCCAGGGGTGACTTACCACTAACTGCCAGTATCACAGCCAGGAACTTGCTTGGTTGGTTGATGTCACCTTCCCGAAAGACATACTCCACATTGGCATGAATCTCGTTGGGCAAGTGGCTGCAGAAAGATGTGTAAAGATAGAATTAAAGAGATTTGCCCCATGCTTATCAATTGTACTTTTAGTTGATTTTACCACAATGATAAATTAGCAAAGTTTCTCAATGATGATATGTCAATAGTGTAAAGAACAAAGTCAGAACAAAAAACCAAAGGTTGATGACTTACGTAAAATTTGCTTGTGGGAAGGTGAAAGGACTTGCATTAGGTTGGCTCAGCAATCCATTCAGCTGGAGATTAAAGCAGAAATAAATAGATGAGTGAAAATTATCAATAAATTAAGGAATTATGCTCACTGCTATACAAGATTTGATTTATCGGTCAACTGAACAATAACCCAGAAATGACTGGAGTTACCCATGCATCTATAGGAAGATGGAAACGGAATATACTGCAATTCGGAAGGATGAGAGATGCATCATGATACTGTAACAGCTGGACACTAGTTTAGACCTTTCAGGGTCTCTATAGAGAATGTTTTCATCAAAAATTCAATTCTGTTTCTTGCTACTTTGCTGTGCTGCATGCCGACAGGCTAGGCTTACCAGGTTGTTGACCGAATCTTGAATGCGCACTTGCGTCTCCGTCCTGAGTTTCACATTCTCTGGAAAGCTCAAGTCATTGATCTTGTAGGCCAGTGTCAAAGCGAAGGAATTATCTGATAATCCTGAGAAAGAAACAATTGGAAGGAGATTATTGAAAAACACATTTTGTTTTGGCTTCTCATTGAAACTTTTCATAGCATTTCTGTTTTTCTCACTGAGGTACATATTGTACGTGCAAGCACAATCATCTGTACCGTTATCACTGTATAAAAAATTTTGGACATCATTAAAAAGTTTTCATGACTGAGTCACAATTCATTAAATTACAAGAAAAACAATATAACATTGAATAATATTATTGTTACACTCTTAAAATAAGGTCCAATGAAAGCATTGGATTAAAGATGGCTGAAAGATGCCAAGGGACAGTGGAAAGGATGGTGTGTGTAGACGTGTTACGTACGCTCATATGTGAGATTCTGCACCCTCACGGTATCATTCAACCGGATTTCATCACCATTCAAGAAAGGACTGCCCTTTGCCAGAACATCACTCTCACTGGGGACGGTGTTGTTGGTGTGGAACACAAGTCGGACAAAGATAAAAACTGGACCCACACTGCAGAAACACATGGAGATAACATTAGCATTAGAAGTCCATCAAACAGCAGGTTGGACAGAGAAATTATTTCACTGGCAGGTCCCCAACTACAAAACCAAAGATAATAATGGAAACATACACTGTATATGGAGCTGCTGTGGTGGTCACTGCTGGAGAACTCGTTGTAGCAATGGCAGGGGAAGCTGTAATGGTGGCAAGACATGAAAGTGCAGAAACAATGAGACACAAACATAACTAAATTAGAAACGTTATCCTGCAAAAAAGCAGATTTTCAGAGATGTTGGAGCAGTAACAGGTGAATTTCAAGGAAACACACAACTGTCTTTTCCACTCTAACACGCACTTCAGGGAATTCACAATCTTGGAAACAACACATATAATCGGAAAAGGAAGTACACAGTAATTTGGGAAGCTGTATATTAGAGAGTGGTCAGTTCTGCCAAAATGAGGTGGGCACTACGGCAAATCATGTTTTATGATGCAAGAACAGCATGATGTTCAGCATGAGTTGATGGGTGCCAGGGGTGACTTACCACTAACTGCCAGTATCGCAGCCAGGAACTTGCTTGGTTGGTTGATGTCACCTTCCCGAAAGACATACTCCACATTGGCATGAATCTCGTTGGGCAAGTGGCTGCAGAAAGATGTGTAAAGATAGAATTAAAGAGATTTGCCCCATGCTTATCAATTGTACTTTTAGTTGATTTTACCACAATGATAAATTAGCAAAGTTTCTCAATGATGATATGTCAATAGTGTAAAGAACAAAGTCAGAACAAAAAACCAAAGGTTGATGACTTACGTAAAATTTGCTTGTGGGAAGGTGAAAGGACTTGCATTAGGTTGGCTGAGCAATCCATTCAACTGGAGATTAAAGCAGAAATAAATAGATGAGTGAAAATTATCAATAAATTAAGGAATTATGCTCACTGCTATACAAGATTTGATTTATCGGTCAACTGAACAATAACCCAGAAATGACTCGAGTTACCCATGCATCTACAGGAAGATGGAAACGGAATATACTGCAATTCGGAAGGATGAGAGATGCATCATGATACTGTAACAGCTGGACACTAGTTTAGACCTTTCAGGGTCTCTATAGAGAATGTTTTCATCAAAAATTCAATTCTGTTTCTTGCTACTTTGCTGTGCTGCATGCCGACAGGCTAGGCTTACCAGGTTGTTGACCGAATCTTGAATGCGCACTTGCGTCTCCGTCCTGAGTTTCACATTCTCTGGAAAGCTCAAGTCATTGATCTTGTAGGCCAGTGTCAAAGCGAAGGAATTATCTGATAATCCTGAGAAAGAAACAATTGGAAGGAGATTATTGAAAAACACATTTTGTTTTGGCTTCTCATTGAAACTTTTCATAGCATTTCTGTTTTTCTCACTGAGGTACATATTGTACGTGCAAGCACAATCATCTGTACCGTTATCACTGTATAAAAAATTTTGGACATCATTAAAAAGTTTTCATGACTGAGTCACAATTCATTAAATTACAAGAAAAACAATATAACATTGAATAATATTATTGTTACACTCTTAAAAAAAGGTCCAATGAAAGCATTGGATTAAAGATGGCTGAAAGATGCCAAGGGACAGTGGAAAGGATGGTGTGTGTAGACGTGTTACGTACGCTCATATGTGAGATTCTGCACCCTCACGGTATCATTCAACCGGATTTCATCACCATTCAAGAAAGGACTGCCCTTTGCCAGAACATCACTCTCACTGGGGACGGTGTTGTTGGTGTGGAACACAAGTCGGACAAAGATAAAAACTGGACCCACACTGCAGAAACACATGGAGATAACATTAGCATTAGAAATCCATCAAACAGCAGGTTGGACAGAGAAATTATTTCACTGCCAGGTCCCCAACTACAAAACCAAAGATAATAATGGAAACATACACTGTATATGGAGCTGCTGTGGTGGTCACTGCTGGAGAACTCGTTGTAGCAATGGCAGGGGAAGCTGTAATGGTGGCAAGACATGAAAGTGCAGAAACAATGAGACACAAACATAACTAAATTAGAAACGTTATCCTGCAAAAAAGCAGATTTTCAGAGATGTTGGAGCAGTAACAGGTGAATTTCAAGGAAACACACAACTGTCTTTTCCACTCTAACACGCACTTCAGGGAATTCACAATCTTGGAAACAACACATATAATCGGAAAAGGAAGTACACAGTAATTTGGGAAGCTGTATATTAGAGAGTGGTCAGTTCTGCCAAAATGAGGTGGGCACTACGGCAAATCATGTTTTATGATGCAAGAACAGCATGATGTTCAGCATGAGTTGATGGGTGCCAGGGGTGACTTACCACTAACTGCCAGTATCGCAGCCAGGAACTTGCTTGGTTGGTTGATGTCACCTTCCCGAAAGACATACTCCACATTGGCATGAATCTCGTTGGGCAAGTGGCTGCAGAAAGATGTGTAAAGATAGAATTAAAGAGATTTGCCCCATGCTTATCAATTGTACTTTTAGTTGATTTTACCACAATGATAAATTAGCAAAGTTTCTCAATGATGATATGTCAATAGTGTAAAGAACAAAGTCAGACCAAAAAACCAAAGGTTGATGACTTACGTAAAATTTGCTTGTGGGAAGGTGAAAGGACTTGCATTAGGTTGGCTCAGCAATCCATTCAGCTGGAGATTAAAGCAGAAATAAATAGATGAGTGAAAATTATCAATAAATTAAGGAATTATGCTCACTGCTATACGAGATTTGATTCATCGGTCAACTGAACAATAACCCAGAAATGACTGGAGTTACCCATGCATCTATAGGAAGATGGAAACGGAATATACTGCAATTCGGAAGGATGAGAGATGCATCATGATACTGTAACAGCTGGACAGTAGTTTAGACCTTTCAGGGTCTCTATAGAGAATGTTTTCATCAAAAATTCAATTCTGTTTCTTGCTACTTTGCTGTGCTGCATGCCGACAGGCTAGGCTTACCAGGTTGTTGACCGAATCTTGAATGCGCACTTGCGTCTCCGTCCTGAGTTTCACATTCTCTGGAAAGCTCAAGTCATTGATCTTGTAGGCCAGTGTCAAAGCGAAGGAATTATCTGATAATCCTGAGAAAGAAACAATTGGAAGGAGATTATTGAAAAACACATTTTGTTTTGGCTTCTCATTGAAACTTTTCATAGCATTTCTGTTTTTCTCACTGAGGTACATATTGCACGTGCAAGCACAATCATCTGTACCGTTATCACTGTATAAAAAATTTTGGACATCATTAAAAAGTTTTCATGACTGAGTCACAATTCATTAAATTACAAGAAAAACAATATAACATTGAATAATATTATTGTTACACTCTTAAAAAAAGGTCCAATGAAAGCATTGGATTAAAGATGGCTGAAAGATGCCAAGGGACAGTGGAAAGGATGGGGTGTGTAGACGTGTTACGTACGCTCATATGTGAGATTCTGCACCCTCACGGTATCATTCAACCGGATTTCATCACCATTCAAGAAAGGACTGCCCTTTGCCAGAACATCACTCTCACTGGGGACGGTGTTGTTGGTGTGGAACACAAGTCGGACAAAGATAAAAACTGGACCCACACTGCAGAAACACATGGAGATAACATTAGCATTAGAAGTCCATCAAACAGCAGGTTGGACAGAGAAATTATTTCACTGCCAGGTCCCCAACTACAAAACCAAAGATAATAATGGAAACATACACTGTATATGGAGCTGCTGTGGTGGTCACTGCTGGAGAACTCGTTGTAGCAATGGCAGGGGAAGCTGTAATGGTGGCAAGACATGAAAGTGCAGAAACAATGAGACACAAACATAACTAAATTAGAAACGTTATCCTGCAAAAAAGCAGATTTTCAGAGATGTTGGAGCAGTAACAGGTGAATTTCAAGGAAACACACAACTGTCTTTTCCACTCTAACACGCACTTCAGGGAATTCACAATCTTGGAAACAACACATATAATCGGAAAAGGAAGTACACAGTAATTTGGGAAGCTGTATATTAGAGAGTGGTCAGTTCTGCCAAAATGAGGTGGGCACTACGGCAAATCATGTTTTATGATGCAAGAACAGCATGATGTTCAGCATGAGTTGATGGGTGCCAGGGGTGACTTACCACTAACTGCCAGTATCGCAGCCAGGAACTTGCTTGGTTGGTTGATGTCACCTTCCCGAAAGACATACTCCACATTGGCATGAATCTCGTTGGGCAAGTGGCTGCAGAAAGATGTGTAAAGATAGAATTAAAGAGATTTGCCCCATGCTTATCAATTGTACTTTTAGTTGATTTTACCACAATGATAAATTAGCAAAGTTTCTCAATGATGATATGTCAATAGTGTAAAGAACAAAGTCAGACCAAAAAACCAAAGGTTGATGACTTACGTAAAATTTGCTTGTGGGAAGGTGAAAGGACTTGCATTAGGTTGGCTCAGCAATCCATTCAGCTGGAGATTAAAGCAGAAATAAATAGATGAGTGAAAATTATCAATAAATTAAGGAATTATGCTCACTGCTATACGAGATTTGATTCATCGGTCAACTGAACAATAACCCAGAAATGACTGGAGTTACCCATGCATCTATAGGAAGATGGAAACGGAATATACTGCAATTCGGAAGGATGAGAGATGCATCATGATACTGTAACAGCTGGACAGTAGTTTAGACCTTTCAGGGTCTCTATAGAGAATGTTTTCATCAAAAATTCAATTCTGTTTCTTGCTACTTTGCTGTGCTGCATGCCGACAGGCTAGGCTTACCAGGTTGTTGACCGAATCTTGAATGCGCACTTGCGTCTCCGTCCTGAGTTTCACATTCTCTGGAAAGCTCAAGTCATTGATCTTGTAGGCCAGTGTCAAAGCGAAGGAATTATCTGATAATCCTGAGAAAGAAACAATTGGAAGGAGATTATTGAAAAACACATTTTGTTTTGGCTTCTCATTGAAACTTTTCATAGCATTTCTGTTTTTCTCACTGAGGTACATATTGCACGTGCAAGCACAATCATCTGTACCGTTATCACTGTATAAAAAATTTTGGACATCATTAAAAAGTTTTCATGACTGAGTCACAATTCATTAAATTACAAGAAAAACAATATAACATTGAATAATATTATTGTTACACTCTTAAAAAAAGGTCCAATGAAAGCATTGGATTAAAGATGGCTGAAAGATGCCAAGGGACAGTGGAAAGGATGGGGTGTGTAGACGTGTTACGTACGCTCATATGTGAGATTCTGCACCCTCACGGTATCATTCAACCGGATTTCATCACCATTCAAGAAAGGACTGCCCTTTGCCAGAACATCACTCTCACTGGGGACGGTGTTGTTGGTGTGGAACACAAGTCGGACAAAGATAAAAACTGGACCCACACTGCAGAAACACATGGAGATAACATTAGCATTAGAAGTCCATCAAACAGCAGGTTGGACAGAGAAATTATTTCACTGCCAGGTCCCCAACTACAAAACCAAAGATAATAATGGAAACATACACTGTATATGGAGCTGCTGTGGTGGTCACTGCTGGAGAACTCGTTGTAGCAATGGCAGGGGAAGCTGTAATGGTGGCAAGACATGAAAGTGCAGAAATAATGAGACACAAACATAACTAAATTAGAAACGTTATCTAGCAAAAAAGCAGATTTTCAGAGATGTTGGAGTGGTAACAGGTGAATTTCAAGGAAACACACAACCGTCTTTTCCACTCTAATGCGCACTTCAGGGAATTCACAATCTTGGAAACAACACATATAATCGGAAAAGGAAGTACACAGTAATTTGGGAAGCTGTATATTAGAGAGTGGTCAGTTCTGCCAAAATGAGGTGGGCACTACGGCAAATCATGTTTTATGATGCAAGAACAGCATGATGTTCAGCATGAGTTGATGGGTGCCAGGGGTGACTTACCACTAACTGCCAGTATCGCAGCCAGGAACTTGCTTGGTTGGTTGATGTCACCTTCCCGAAAGACATACTCCACATTGGCATGAATCTCGTTGGGCAAGTGGCTGCAGAAAGATGTGTAAAGGTAGAATTTCAGAGGTTTGCCCCATGCTGATCAATTGTACTTTTAGTTTATTTTACCACAATGATAAATTTGTAACTTTTTTCAATGATGATATGTCAAAATTATAAAGAACAAAGTCAGACCAGAGAGCCCAACGTTGGTGACTTACGTAAAATTTGCTTGTGGGAAGATGAAAGGACTTGCATTAGGTTGGCTTAGCAATCCGTTCAGCTGGAGGATAAAGCAGAAATTAAAAGGTGAGTGAAAATTATCAATAAATTAAGAAATTATACTCACTGCTATACAAGCTTTGATTTATTGGTCAACTGAATAATAACGCTGAAATGACTGGAGTTACTCATCCATCTACAAGAAGATGGCAACGGAATATACTGCAATTTGGAAGGATGAGAGATGCATCATGATACTGTAACAGCTGGACAGTAGTTTAGACCTTTAAGGTCTCTGAAGAGAATGTTCTTATCAACAATTAATGTCAGTTTGTTGCTACTTTACTGTGCTGCATGCCGATATGCTAGGCTTACCAAGTTGTTGACAGAGTCCTGAATGCGTGCTTGCGTCTCTGTCCTGAGTTCAACATTCTCTGGAAAGCTCACGTCATTGATCTTGTAGGCCAGTGTCAAAGCGAAGGAATTATCTGATAATCCTGAGAAAGAATCAATTGGAAGGAGATTCTTGAAAAACACATTTTGCTTTGGCTTCGCATTGAAACTTCTCATAGCATTTCTGTTTTTTGTCACTGAGGCACATAGAGTACGTGCAAGCACCATCGTCTGTAATGCTATCTCTGTATAAAGAATTCACGACATCATTAAAAAGTTTTTATTACTGAGTCACAATTCATAAAAGTACAAAAATACAATATTACATTGAATAATATTATTGTTACACTCTTTAAAAAAGGTCCTATGAAAGCATTGGATTAAAGATGGCTGAAAGATGCCAAGGGACAGTGGAAAAGATAGGGTGTGTAGACGTGTTACGTACGCTCATATGTGAGATTCTGCACTCTCACGGTATCATTCAACCGGATTTCATCACCATTCAAGAAAGGACCGCCCTTTGCCAGAACATCACTCTCACTGGGGACGGTGTTGTTGGTGTGGAACACAAGTCGGACAAAGATAAAAACTGGACCCACACTGCAGAAACACATGGAGATAACATTAGCATTAGAAGTCCATCAAACAGCAGGTTGGACAGAGAAATTATTTCACTGGCAGGTCCCCAACTACAAAACCAAAGATAATAATGGAAACATACACTGTATATGGAGCTGCTGTGGTGGTCACTGCTGGAGAACTCGTTGTAGCAATGGCAGGGGAAGCTGTAATGGTGGCAAGACATGAAAGTGCAGAAACAATGAGACACAAACATAACTAAATTAGAAACGTTATCCTGCAAAAAAGCAGATTTTCAGAGATGTTGGAGCGGAAACAGGTGAATTTCAAGGAAACACACAACTGTCCTTTCCACTCTAACTCACAGTACAGGGAATTCACAATCTTGGAAACAGCACATAAAATCGTAAAATGGAAGTACACAGTAATCTGGGAAGCTGTACATCCGAGAGTGGTCAGTTCTGCCAAAATGAGGTGGGCACTACAGCAAATCATGTTTTATGATGCAAGAACAGCATGACGTTTAGCATGAGTTGATGGGTGCCAGGGGTAACTTACCACTAACTGCCAGTATCGCAGCCAGGAAGTTGCTTGGTTGGTTGATGTCACCTTCCCGAAAGACATACTCCACATTGGCATGAATCTCGTTGGGCAGGTGGCTGCAGAAAGATGTGTAAAGGTAGAATTTCAGAGGTTTGCCCCATGCTGATCAATTGTACTTTTAGTTTATTTTACCACAATGGTACATTTGCAACTTTTCTCAATGATGATATGTCAATATTGTAAAGAACAAAGTCAGACCAAAGAGCCCAAAGTTGGTGACTTACGTAAAATTTGCTTGTGGGAAGGTAAAAGGACTTGCATTAGGTTGGTTCAGCAATCCATTCAGCTGGAGGTTTAAGAGGAAATAAATAGGTGAGTGAAGATTATCTACAAATTAAGAAATTATGCTCACTGCTAGATAAACTTTGATTCATTGGTCAACTGAACAATAACCCAGAAATTACTGGAGTTACCCATGCATCTACAGGAAGATGGCAACGGAATATACTGCAATTCAGAAGGCTGAGAGATGCATCATGATACTGCAACAGCTGGACAGTAGTTTAGACCTTTAAGGTCTCTGAAGAGAATGTTCTTATCAACAATTAATGTCAGTTTGTTGCTACTTTACTGTGCTGCATGCCGATATGCTAGGCTTACCAAGTTGTTGACAGAGTCCTGAATGCGTGCTTGCGTCTCTGTCCTGAGTTCAACATTCTCTGGAAAGCTCACGTCATTGATCTTGTAGGCCAGTGTCAAAGCGAAGGAATTATCTGATAATCCTGAGAAAGAATCAATTAGAAGGAGATTCTTGAAAAACACGTTTTGCTTTGGCTTCGCATTGAAACTTCTCATAGCATTTCTGTTGTTGTCACTGAGGCACATAGAGTACGTGCAAGCACCCTCGTCTGTAACGCTATCTCTGTATAAAGAATTCACGACATCATTAAAAAGTTTTTATTACTGAGTCACAATTCATAAAAGTACAAAAATACAATATTACATTGAATAATATTATTGTTACACTCTTTAAAAAAGGTCCTATGAAAGCATTGGATTAAAGATGGCTGAAAGATGCCAAGGGACAGTGGAAAAGATAGGGTGTGTAGACGTGTTACGTACGCTCATATGTGAGATTCTGCACTCTCACGGTATCATTCAACCGGATTTCATCACCATTCAAGAAAGGACCGCCCTTTGCCAGAACATCACTCTCACTGGGGACGGTGTTGTTGGTGTGGAACACAAGTCGGACAAAGATAAAAACTGGACCCACACTGCAGAAACACATGGAGATAACATTAGCATTAGAAGTCCATCAAACAGCAGGTTGGACAGAGAAATTATTTCACTGGCAGGTCCCCAACTACAAAACCAAAGATAATAATGGAAACATACACTGTATATGGAGCTGCTGTGGTGGTCACTGCTGGAGAACTCGTTGTAGCAATGGCAGGGGAAGCTGTAATGGTGGCAAGACATGAAAGTGCAGAAACAATGAGACACAAACATAACTAAATTAGAAACGTTATCCTGCAAAAAAGCAGATTTTCAGAGATGTTGGAGCGGAAACAGGTGAATTTCAAGGAAACACACAACTGTCCTTTCCACTCTAACTCACAGTACAGGGAATTCACAATCTTGGAAACAGCACATAAAATCGTAAAATGGAAGTACACAGTAATCTGGGAAGCTGTACATCCGAGAGTGGTCAGTTCTGCCAAAATGAGGTGGGCACAACAGCAAATCATGTTTTATGATGCAAGAACAGCATGACGTTTAGCATGAGTTGATGGGTGCCAGGGGTAACTTACCACTAACTGCCAGTATCGCAGCCAGGAAGTTGCTTGGTTGGTTGATGTCACCTTCCCGAAAGACATACTCCACATTGGCATGAATCTCGTTGGGCAGGTGGCTGCAGAAAGATGTGTAAAGGTAGAATTTCAGAGGTTTGCCCCATGCTGATCAATTGTACTTTTAGTTTATTTCACCACAATGGTACATTTGCAACTTTTCTCAATGATGATATGTCAATATTGTAAAGAACAAAGTCAGACCAAAGAGCCCAAAGTTGGTGACTTACGTAAAATTTGCTTGTGGGAAGGTAAAAGGACTTGCATTAGGTTGGTTCAGCAATCCATTCAGCTGGAGGTTTAAGAGGAAATAAATAGGTGAGTGAAGATTATCTACAAGTTAAGAAATTATGCTCACTGCTAGATAAACTTTGATTCATTGGTCAACTGAACAATAACCCAGAAATTACTGGAGTTACCCATGCATCTACAGGAAGATGGCAACGGAATATACTGCAATTCAGAAGGCTGAGAGATGCATCATGATACTGCAACAGGTGGACAGTAGTTTAGACCTTTAAGGTCTCTGAAGAGAATGTTCTTATCAACAATTAATGTCAGTTTGTTGATACTTTACTGTGCTGCATGCCGATATGCTAGGCTTACCAAGTTGTTGACAGAGTCCTGAATGCGTGCTTGCGTCTCTGTCCTGAGTTCAACATTCTCTGGAAAGCTCACGTCATTGATCTTGTAGGCCAGTGTCAAAGCGAAGGAATTATCTGATAATCCTGAGAAAGAATCAATTAGAAGGAGATTCTTGAAAAACACGTTTTGCTTTGGCTTCGCATTGAAACTTCTCATAGCATTTCTGTTGTTGTCACTGAGGCACATAGAGTACGTGCAAGCACCCTCGTCTGTAACGCTATCTCTGTATAAAGAATTCACGACATCATTAAAAAGTTTTTATTACTGAGTCACAATTCATAAAAGTACAAAAATACAATATTACATTGAATAATATTATTGTTACACTCTTTAAAAAAGGTCCTATGAAAGCATTGGATTAAAGATGGCTGAAAGATGCCAAGGGACAGTGGAAAAGATAGGGTGTGTAGACGTGTTACGTACGCTCATATGTGAGATTCTGCACCCTCACGGTATCATTCAACCGGATTTCATCACCATTCAAGAAAGGACTGCCCTTTGCCAGAACATCACTCTCACTGGGGACGGTGTTGTTGGTGTGGAACACAAGTCGGACAAAGATAAAAACTGGACCCACACTGCAGAAACACATGGAGATAACATTAGCATTAGAAGTCCATCAAACAGCAGTTTGGACAGAGAAATTATTTCACTGGCAGGTCCCCAACTACAAAACCAAAGATAATAATGGAAACATACACTGTATATGGAGCTGCTGTGGTGGTCACTGCTGGAGAACTCGTTGTAGCAATGGCAGGGGAAGCTGTAATGGTGGCAAGACATGAAAGTGCAGAAACAATGAGACACAAACATAACTAAATTAGAAACGTTATCCTGCAAAAAAGCAGATTTTCAGAGATGTTGGAGCGGAAACAGGTGAATTTCAAGGAAACACACAACTGTCCTTTCCACTCTAACTCACAGTACAGGGAATTCACAATCTTGGAAACAGCACATAAAATCGTAAAATGGAAGTACACAGTAATCTGGGAAGCTGTACATCCGAGAGTGGTCAGTTCTGCCAAAATGAGGTGGGCACTACAGCAAATCATGTTTTATGATGCAAGAACAGCATGACGTTTAGCATGAGTTGATGGGTGCCAGGGGTAACTTACCACTAACTGCCAGTATCGCAGCCAGGAAGTTGCTTGGTTGGTTGATGTCACCTTCCCGAAAGACATACTCCACATTGGCATGAATCTCGTTGGGCAGGTGGCTGCAGAAAGATGTGTAAAGGTAGAATTTCAGAGGTTTGCCCCATGCTGATCAATTGTACTTTTAGTTTATTTTACCACAATGGTACATTTGCAACTTTTCTCAATGATGATATGTCAATATTGTAAAGAACAAAGTCAGACCAAAGAGCCCAAAGTTGGTGACTTACGTAAAATTTGCTTGTGGGAAGGTAAAAGGACTTGCATTAGGTTGGTTCAGCAATCCATTCAGCTGGAGGTTTAAGAGGAAATAAATAGGTGAGTGAAGATTATCTACAAATTAAGAAATTATGCTCACTGCTAGATAAACTTTGATTCATTGGTCAACTGAACAATAACCCAGAAATTACTGGAGTTACCCATGCATCTACAGGAAGATGGCAACGGAATATACTGCAATTCAGAAGGCTGAGAGATGCATCATGATACTGCAACAGCTGGACAGTAGTTTAGACCTTTAAGGTCTCTGAAGAGAATGTTCTTATCAACAATTAATGTCAGTTTGTTGCTACTTTACTGTGCTGCATGCCGATATGCTAGGCTTACCAAGTTGTTGACAGAGTCCTGAATGCGTGCTTGCGTCTCTGTCCTGAGTTCAACATTCTCTGGAAAGCTCACGTCATTGATCTTGTAGGCCAGTGTCAAAGCGAAGGAATTATCTGATAATCCTGAGAAAGAATCAATTAGAAGGAGATTCTTGAAAAACACGTTTTGCTTTGGCTTCGCATTGAAACTTCTCATAGCATTTCTGTTGTTGTCACTGAGGCACATAGAGTACGTGCAAGCACCCTCGTCTGTAACGCTATCTCTGTATAAAGAATTCACGACATCATTAAAAAGTTTTTATTACTGAGTCACAATTCATAAAAGTACAAAAATACAATATTACATTGAATAATATTATTGTTACACTCTTTAAAAAAGGTCCTATGAAAGCATTGGATTAAAGATGGCTGAAAGATGCCAAGGGACAGTGGAAAAGATAGGGTGTGTAGACGTGTTACGTACGCTCATATGTGAGATTCTGCACCCTCACGGTATCATTCAACCGGATTTCATCACCATTCAAGAAAGGACTGCCCTTTGCCAGAACATCACTCTCACTGGGGACGGTGTTGTTGGTGTGGAACACAAGTCGGACAAAGATAAAAACTGGACCCACACTGCAGAAACACATGGAGATAACATTAGCATTAGAAGTCCATCAAACAGCAGGTTGGACAGAGAAATTATTTCACTGGCAGGTCCCCAACTACAAAACCAAAGATAATAATGGAAACATACACTGTATATGGAGCTGCTGTGGTGGTCACTGCTGGAGAACTCGTTGTAGCAATGGCAGGGGAAGCTGTAATGGTGGCAAGACATGAAAGTGCAGAAACAATGAGACACAAACATAACTAAATTAGAAACGTTATCCTGCAAAAAAGCAGATTTTCAGAGATGTTGGAGCGGAAACAGGTGAATTTCAAGGAAACACACAACTGTCCTTTCCACTCTAACTCACAGTACAGGGAATTCACAATCTTGGAAACAGCACATAAAATCGTAAAATGGAAGTACACAGTAATCTGGGAAGCTGTACATCCGAGAGTGGTCAGTTCTGCCAAAATGAGGTGGGCACTACAGCAAATCATGTTTTATGATGCAAGAACAGCATGACGTTTAGCATGAGTTGATGGGTGCCAGGGGTAACTTACCACTAACTGCCAGTATCGCAGCCAGGAAGTTGCTTGGTTGGTTGATGTCACCTTCCCGAAAGACATACTCCACATTGGCATGAATCTCGTTGGGCAGGTGGCTGCAGAAAGATGTGTAAAGGTAGAATTTCAGAGGTTTGCCCCATGCTGATCAATTGTACTTTTAGTTTATTTTACCACAATGGTACATTTGCAACTTTTCTCAATGATGATATGTCAATATTGTAAAGAACAAAGTCAGACCAAAGAGCCCAAAGTTGGTGACTTACGTAAAATTTGCTTGTGGGAAGGTAAAAGGACTTGCATTAGGTTGGTTCAGCAATCCATTCAGCTGGAGGTTTAAGAGGAAATAAATAGGTGAGTGAAGATTATCTACAAATTAAGAAATTATGCTCACTGCTAGATAAACTTTGATTCATTGGTCAACTGAACAATAACCCAGAAATTACTGGAGTTACCCATGCATCTACAGGAAGATGGCAACGGAATATACTGCAATTCAGAAGGCTGAGAGATGCATCATGATACTGCAACAGCTGGACAGTAGTTTAGACCTTTAAGGTCTCTGAAGAGAATGTTCTTATCAACAATTAATGTCAGTTTGTTGCTACTTTACTGTGCTGCATGCCGATATGCTAGGCTTACCAAGTTGTTGACAGAGTCCTGAATGCGTGCTTGCGTCTCTGTCCTGAGTTCAACATTCTCTGGAAAGCTCACGTCATTGATCTTGTAGGCCAGTGTCAAAGCGAAGGAATTATCTGATAATCCTGAGAAAGAATCAATTAGAAGGAGATTCTTGAAAAACACGTTTTGCTTTGGCTTCGCATTGAAACTTCTCATAGCATTTCTGTTGTTGTCACTGAGGCACATAGAGTACGTGCAAGCACCCTCGTCTGTAACGCTATCTCTGTATAAAGAATTCACGACATCATTAAAAAGTTTTTATTACTGAGTCACAATTCATAAAAGTACAAAAATACAATATTACATTGAATAATATTATTGTTACACTCTTTAAAAAAGGTCCTATGAAAGCATTGGATTAAAGATGGCTGAAAGATGCCAAGGGACAGTGGAAAAGATAGGGTGTGTAGACGTGTTACGTACGCTCATATGTGAGATTCTGCACCCTCACGGTATCATTCAACCGGATTTCATCACCATTCAAGAAAGGACTGCCCTTTGCCAGAACATCACTCTCACTGGGGACGGTGTTGTTGGTGTGGAACACAAGTCGGACAAAGATAAAAACTGGACCCACACTGCAGAAACACATGGAGATAACATTAGCATTAGAAGTCCATCAAACAGCAGGTTGGACAGAGAAATTATTTCACTGGCAGGTCCCCAACTACAAAACCAAAGATAATAATGGAAACATACACTGTATATGGAGCTGCTGTGGTGGTCACTGCTGGAGAACTCGTTGTAGCAATGGCAGGGGAAGCTGTAATGGTGGCAAGACATGAAAGTGCAGAAACAATGAGACACAAACATAACTAAATTAGAAACGTTATCCTGCAAAAAAGCAGATTTTCAGAGATGTTGGAGCGGAAACAGGTGAATTTCAAGGAAACACACAACTGTCCTTTCCACTCTAACTCACAGTACAGGGAATTCACAATCTTGGAAACAGCACATAAAATCGTAAAATGGAAGTACACAGTAATCTGGGAAGCTGTACATCCGAGAGTGGTCAGTTCTGCCAAAATGAGGTGGGCACTACAGCAAATCATGTTTTATGATGCAAGAACAGCATGACGTTTAGCATGAGTTGATGGGTGCCAGGGGTAACTTACCACTAACTGCCAGTATCGCAGCCAGGAAGTTGCTTGGTTGGTTGATGTCACCTTCCCGAAAGACATACTCCACATTGGCATGAATCTCGTTGGGCAGGTGGCTGCAGAAAGATGTGTAAAGGTAGAATTTCAGAGGTTTGCCCCATGCTGATCAATTGTACTTTTAGTTTATTTACCACAATGGTACATTTGCAACTTTTCTCAATGATGATATGTCAATATTGTAAAGAACAAAGTCAGACCAAAGAGCCCAAAGTTGGTGACTTACGTAAAATTTGCTTGTGGGAAGGTAAAAGGACTTGCATTAGGTTGGTTCAGCAATCCATTCAGCTGGAGGTTTAAGAGGAAATAAATAGGTGAGTGAAGATTATCTACAAGTTAAGAAATTATGCTCACTGCTAGATAAACTTTGATTCATTGGTCAACTGAACAATAACCCAGAAATTACTGGAGTTACCCATGCATCTACAGGAAGATGGCAACGGAATATACTGCAATTCAGAAGGCTGAGAGATGCATCATGATACTGCAACAGCTGGACAGTAGTTTAGACCTTTAAGGTCTCTGAAGAGAATGTTCTTATCAACAATTAATGTCAGTTTGTTGCTACTTTACTGTGCTGCATGCCGATATGCTAGGCTTACCAAGTTGTTGACAGAGTCCTGAATGCGTGCTTGCGTCTCTGTCCTGAGTTCAACATTCTCTGGAAAGCTCACGTCATTGATCTTGTAGGCCAGTGTCAAAGCGAAGGAATTATCTGATAATCCTGAGAAAGAATCAATTAGAAGGAGATTCTTGAAAAACACGTTTTGCTTTGGCTTCGCATTGAAACTTCTCATAGCATTTCTGTTGTTGTCACTGAGGCACATAGAGTACGTGCAAGCACCCTCGTCTGTAACGCTATCTCTGTATAAAGAATTCACGACATCATTAAAAAGTTTTTATTACTGAGTCACAATTCATAAAAGTACAAAAATACAATATTACATTGAATAATATTATTGTTACACTCTTTAAAAAAGGTCCTATGAAAGCATTGGATTAAAGATGGCTGAAAGATGCCAAGGGACAGTGGAAAAGATAGGGTGTGTAGACGTGTTACGTACGCTCATATGTGAGATTCTGCACCCTCACGGTATCATTCAACCGGATTTCATCACCATTCAAGAAAGGACTGCCCTTTGCCAGAACATCACTCTCACTGGGGACGGTGTTGTTGGTGTGGAACACAAGTCGGACAAAGATAAAAACTGGACCCACACTGCAGAAACACATGGAGATAACATTAGCATTAGAAGTCCATCAAACAGCAGGTTGGACAGAGAAATTATTTCACTGGCAGGTCCCCAACTACAAAACCAAGATAATAATGGAAACATACACTGTATATGGAGCTGCTGTGGTGGTCACTGCTGGAGAACTCGTTGTAGCAATGGCAGGGGAAGCTGTAATGGTGGCAAGACATGAAAGTGCAGAAACAATGAGACACAAACATAACTAAATTAGAAACGTTATCCTGCAAAAAAGCAGATTTTCAGAGATGTTGGAGCGGAAACAGGTGAATTTCAAGGAAACACACAACTGTCCTTTCCACTCTAACTCACAGTACAGGGAATTCACAATCTTGGAAACAGCACATAAAATCGTAAAATGGAAGTACACAGTAATCTGGGAAGCTGTACATCCGAGAGTGGTCAGTTCTGCCAAAATGAGGTGGGCACTACAGCAAATCATGTTTTATGATGCAAGAACAGCATGACGTTTAGCATGAGTTGATGGGTGCCAGGGGTAACTTACCACTAACTGCCAGTATCGCAGCCAGGAAGTTGCTTGGTTGGTTGATGTCACCTTCCCGAAAGACATACTCCACATTGGCATGAATCTCGTTGGGCAGGTGGCTGCAGAAAGATGTGTAAAGGTAGAATTTCAGAGGTTTGCCCCATGCTGATCAATTGTACTTTTAGTTTATTTTACCACAATGGTACATTTGCAACTTTTCTCAATGATGATATGTCAATATTGTAAAGAACAAAGTCAGACCAAAGAGCCCAAAGTTGGTGACTTACGTAAAATTTGCTTGTGGGAAGGTAAAAGGACTTGCATTAGGTTGGTTCAGCAATCCATTCAGCTGGAGGTTTAAGAGGAAATAAATAGGTGAGTGAAGATTATCTACAAATTAAGAAATTATGCTCACTGCTAGATAAACTTTGATTCATTGGTCAACTGAACAATAACCCAGAAATTACTGGAGTTACCCATGCATCTACAGGAAGATGGCAACGGAATATACTGCAATTCAGAAGGCTGAGAGATGCATCATGATACTGCAACAGCTGGACAGTAGTTTAGACCTTTAAGGTCTCTGAAGAGAATGTTCTTATCAACAATTAATGTCAGTTTGTTGCTACTTTACTGTGCTGCATGCCGATATGCTAGGCTTACCAAGTTGTTGACAGAGTCCTGAATGCGTGCTTGCGTCTCTGTCCTGAGTTCAACATTCTCTGGAAAGCTCACGTCATTGATCTTGTAGGCCAGTGTCAAAGCGAAGGAATTATCTGATAATCCTGAGAAAGAATCAATTAGAAGGAGATTCTTGAAAAACACGTTTTGCTTTGGCTTCGCATTGAAACTTCTCATAGCATTTCTGTTGTTGTCACTGAGGCACATAGAGTACGTGCAAGCACCCTCGTCTGTAACGCTATCTCTGTATAAAGAATTCACGACATCATTAAAAAGTTTTTATTACTGAGTCACAATTCATAAAAGTACAAAAATACAATATTACATTGAATAATATTATTGTTACACTCTTTAAAAAAGGTCCTATGAAAGCATTGGATTAAAGATGGCTGAAAGATGCCAAGGGACAGTGGAAAAGATAGGGTGTGTAGACGTGTTACGTACGCTCATATGTGAGATTCTGCACCCTCACGGTATCATTCAACCGGATTTCATCACCATTCAAGAAATGGACTGCCCTTTGCCAGAACATCACTCTCACTGGGGACGGTGTTGTTGGTGTGGAACACAAGTCGGACAAAGATAAAAACTGGACCCACACTGCAGAAACACATGGAGATAACATTAGCATTAGAAGTCCATCAAACAGCAAGGTTGGACAGAGAAATTATTTCACTGGCAGGTCCCCAACTACAAAACCAAAGATAATAATGGAAACATACACTGTATATGGAGCTGCTGTGGTGGTCACTGCTGGAGAACTCGTTGTAGCAATGGCAGGGGAAGCTGTAATGGTGGCAAGACATGAAAGTGCAGAAACAATGAGACACAAACATAACTAAATTAGAAACGTTATCCTGCAAAAAAGCAGATTTTCAGAGATGTTGGAGCGGAAACAGGTGAATTTCAAGGAAACACACAACTGTCCTTTCCACTCTAACTCACAGTACAGGGAATTCACAATCTTGGAAACAGCACATAAAATCGTAAAATGGAAGTACACAGTAATCTGGGAAGCTGTACATCCGAGAGTGGTCAGTTCTGCCAAAATGAGGTGGGCACTACAGCAAATCATGTTTTATGATGCAAGAACAGCATGACGTTTAGCATGAGTTGATGGGTGCCAGGGGTAACTTACCACTAACTGCCAGTATCGCAGCCAGGAAGTTGCTTGGTTGGTTGATGTCACCTTCCCGAAAGACATACTCCACATTGGCATGAATCTCGTTGGGCAGGTGGCTGCAGAAAGATGTGTAAAGGTAGAATTTCAGAGGTTTGCCCCATGCTGATCAATTGTACTTTTAGTTTATTTTACCACAATGGTACATTTGCAACTTTTCTCAATGATGATATGTCAATATTGTAAAGAACAAAGTCAGACCAAAGAGCCCAAAGTTGGTGACTTACGTAAAAGTTGCTTGTGGGAAGGTAAAAGGACTTGCATTAGGTTGGTTCAGCAATCCATTCAGCTGGAGGTTTAAGAGGAAATAAATAGGTGAGTGAAGATTATCTACAAATTAAGAAATTATGCTCACTGCTAGATAAACTTTGATTCATTGGTCAACTGAACAATAACCCAGAAATTACTGGAGTTACCCATGCATCTACAGGAAGATGGCAACGGAATATACTGCAATTCAGAAGGCTGAGAGATGCATCATGATACTGCAACAGCTGGACAGTAGTTTAGACCTTTAAGGTCTCTGAAGAGAATGTTCTTATCAACAATTAATGTCTGTTTGTTGCTACTTTACTGTGCTGCATGCCGATATGCTAGGCTTACCAAGTTGTTGACAGAGTCCTGAATGCGTGCTTGCGTCTCTGTCCTGAGTTCAACATTCTCTGGAAAGCTCACGTCATTGATCTTGTAGGCCAGTGTCAAAGCGAAGGAATTATCTGATAATCCTGAGAAAGAATCAATTAGAAGGAGATTCTTGAAAAACACGTTTTGCTTTGGCTTCGCATTGAAACTTCTCATAGCATTTCTGTTGTTGTCACTGAGGCACATAGAGTACGTGCAAGCACCCTCGTCTGTAACGCTATCTCTGTATAAAGAATTCACGACATCATTAAAAAGTTTTTATTACTGAGTCACAATTCATAAAAGTACAAAAATACAATATTACATTGAATAATATTATTGTTACACTCTTTAAAAAAGGTCCTATGAAAGCATTGGATTAAAGATGGCTGAAAGATGCCAAGGGACAGTGGAAAAGATAGGGTGTGTAGACGTGTTACGTACGCTCATATGTGAGATTCTGCACCCTCACGGTATCATTCAACCGGATTTCATCACCATTCAAGAAAGGACTGCCCTTTGCCAGAACATCACTCTCACTGGGGACGGTGTTGTTGGTGTGGAACACAAGTCGGACAAAGATAAAAACTGGACCCACACTGCAGAAACACATGGAGATAACATTAGCATTAGAAGTCCATCAAACAGCAAGTTGGACAGAGAAATTATTTCACTGGCAGGTCCCCAACTACAAAACCAAAGATAATAATGGAAACATACACTGTATATGGAGCTGCTGTGGTGGTCACTGCTGGAGAACTCGTTGTAGCAATGGCAGGGGAAGCTGTAATGGTGGCAAGACATGAAAGTGCAGAAACAATGAGACACAAACATAACTAAATTAGAAACGTTATCCTGCAAAAAAGCAGATTTTCAGAGATGTTGGAGCGGAAACAGGTGAATTTCAAGGAAACACACAACTGTCCTTTCCACTCTAACTCACAGTACAGGGAATTCACAATCTTGGAAACAGCACATAAAATCGTAAAATGGAAGTACACAGTAATCTGGGAAGCTGTACATCCGAGAGTGGTCAGTTCTGCCATAATGAGGTGGGCACTACAGCAAATCATGTTTTATGATGCAAGAACAGCATGACGTTTAGCATGAGTTGATGGGTGCCAGGGGTAACTTACCACTAACTGCCAGTATCGCAGCCAGGAAGTTGCTTGGTTGGTTGATGTCACCTTCCCGAAAGACATACTCCACATTAGCACGAATCTCGTTGGCCAGGTGGCTGCAGAACGATGTGTAAAGACAGAATTAATAAGATTTGCCCCATGCTTATCAATTGTACTTTTAGTTGATTTTACCACAATGATAAATTTGTAACTTTTTTCAATGATGATATGTCAATATTGTAAAGAACAAAGTCAGACCAAAGAGCCCAACGTTGGTGACTTACGTAAAATTTGCTTGTGGGAAGATGAAAGGACTTGCATTAGGTTGGCTTAGCAATCCGTTCAGCTGGAGGATTAAAGCAGAAATAAATAGATGAGTGAAAGATTATCAATAAATTAAGAAATTATACTCACTGCTATACAAGCTTTGATTTATTGGTCAACTGAATAATAACGCTGAAATGACTGGAGTTACTCATGCATCTACAGGAAGATGGCAACGGAATATACTGCAATTTCAGAAGGATGAGAGATGCATCATGATACTGTAACAGCTGGACACTAGTTTAGAACTTTAAGGTCTCTGAAGAGAATATTCTTATCAACAATTAAAGTCTGTTTGTTGCTACTTTACTGTGCTGCATGCCGATATGCTAGGCTTACCAAGTTGTTGACAGAGTCCTGAATGCGTGCTTGCGTCTCTGTCCTGAGTTCAACATTCTCTGGAAAGCTCACGTCATTGATCTTGTAGGCCAGTGTCAAAGCGAAGGAATTATCTGATAATCCTGAGAAAGAATCAATTGGAAGGAGATTCTTGAAAAACACATTTTGCTTTGGCTTCACATTGAAACTTCTCATAGCATTTCTGTTTTTTGTCACTGAGGCACATAGAGTACGTGCAAGCACCATCGTCTGTAATGCAATCTCTGTATAAAGAATTCACAACATCATTAAAAATTTTCATGACTGAGTCACAATTCATTAAATTACAAGAAAAACAATATAACATTGAATAATATTATTGTTACACTCTTTAAAAAAGGTCCAATGAAAGCATTGGATTAAAGATGGCTGAAAGATGCCAAGGGACAGTGGAAAGGATGGGGTGTGTAGACGTGTTACGTACGCTGATATGTGAGATTCTGCACCCTCACGGTATCATTCAACCGGATTTCATCACCATTCAAGAAAGGACTGCCCTTTGCCAGAACATCACTCTCACTGGGGACGGTGTTGTTTGTGTGGAACACAAGTCGGACAAAGATAAAAACTGGACCCACACTGCAGAAACACATGGAGATAACATTAGCATTAGAAGTCCATCAAACAGCAGGTTGGACAGAGAAATTATTTCACTGGCAGGTCCCCAACTACAAAACCAAAGATAATAATGGAAACATACACTGTATATGGAGCTGCTGTGGTGGTCACTGCTGGAGAACTCGTTGTAGCGATGGCAGGGGAAGCTGTAATGGTGGCAAGACATGAAAGTGCAGAAACAATGAGACACAAACATAACTAAATTAGAAACGTTATCCTGCAAAAAAGCAGATTTTCAGAGATGTTGGAGCGGAAACAGGTGAATTTCAAGGAAACACACAACTGTCCTTTCCACTCTAACTCACAGTACAGGGAATTCACAATCTTGGAAACAGCACATAAAATCGTAAAATGGAAGTACAAAGTAATCTGGGAAGCTGTACATCCGAGAGTGGTCAGTTCTGCCAAAATGAGGTGGGCACTACAGCAAATCATGTTTTATGATGCAAGAACAGCATGACGTTTAGCATGAGTTGATGGGTGCCAGGGGTAACTTACCACTAACTGCCAGTATCGCAGCCAGGAAGTTGCTTGGTTGGTTGATGTCACCTTCCCGAAAGACATACTCCACATTGGCATGAATCTCGTTGGGCAGGTGGCTGCAGAAAGATGTGTAAAGGTAGAATTTCAGAGGTTTGCCCCATGCTGATCAATTGTACTTTTAGTTTATTTTACCACAATGGTACATTTGCAACTTTTCTCAATGATGATATGTCAATATTGTAAAGAACAAAGTCAGACCAAAGAGCCCAAAGTTGGTGACTTACGTAAAATTTGCTTGTGGGAAGGTAAAAGGACTTGCATTAGGTTGGTTCAGCAATCCATTCAGCTGGAGGTTTAAGAGGAAATAAATAGGTGAGTGAAGATTATCTACAAATTAAGAAATTATGCTCACTGCTAGATAAACTTTGATTCATTGGTCAACTGAACAATAACCCAGAAATTACTGGAGTTACCCATGCATCTACAGGAAGATGGCAACGGAATATACTGCAATTCAGAAGGCTGAGAGATGCATCATGATACTGCAACAGCTGGACAGTAGTTTAGGCCTTTAAGGTCTCTGAAGAGAATGTTCTTATCAACAATTAATGTCAGTTTGTTGCTACTTTACTGTGCTGCATGCCGATATGCTAGGCTTACCAAGTTGTTGACAGAGTCCTGAATGCGTGCTTGCGTCTCTGTCCTGAGTTCAACATTCTCTGGAAAGCTCACGTCATTGATCTTGTAGGCCAGTGTCAAAGCGAAGGAATTATCTGATAATCCTGAGAAAGAATCAATTAGAAGGAGATTTTTCAAAAACACGTTTTGCTTTGGCTTCGCATTGAAACTTCTCATAGCATTTCTGTTGTTGTCACTGAGGCACATAGAGTACGTGCAAGCACCCTCGTCTGTAACGCTATCTCTGTATAAAGAATTCACGACATCATTAAAAAGTTTTTATTACTGAGTCACAATTCATAAAAGTACAAAAATACAATATTACATTGAATAATATTATTGTTACACTCTTTAAAAAAGGTCCTATGAAAGCATTGGATTAAAGAAGGCTGAAAGATGCCAAGGGACAGTGGAAAAGATAGGGTGTGTAGACGTGTTACGTACGCTCATATGTGAGATTCTGCACCCTCACGGTATCATTCAACCGGATTTCATCACCATTCAAGAAAGGACTGCCCTTTGCCAGAACATCACTCTCACTGGGGACGGTGTTGTTGGTGTGGAACACAAGTCGGACAAAGATAAAAACTGGACCCACACTGCAGAAACACATGGAGATAACATTAGCATTAGAAGTCCATCAAACAGCAGGTTGGACAGAGAAATTATTTCACTGGCAGGTCCCCAACTACAAAACCAAAGATAATAATGGAAACATACACTGTATATGGAGCTGCTGTGGTGGTCACTGCTGGAGAACTCGTTGTAGCAATGGCAGGGGAAGCTGTAATGGTGGCAAGACATGAAAGTGCAGAAACAATGAGACACAAACATAACTAAATTAGAAACGTTATCCTGCAAAAAAGCAGATTTTCAGAGATGTTGGAGCGGAAACAGGTGAATTTCAAGGAAACACACAACTGTCCTTTCCACTCTAACTCACAGTACAGGGAATTCACAATCTTGGAAACAGCACATAAAATCGTAAAATGGAAGTACACAGTAATCTGGGAAGCTGTACATCCGAGAGTGGTCAGTTCTGCCAAAATGAGGTGGGCACTACAGCAAATCATGTTTTATGATGCAAGAACAGCATGACGTTTAGCATGAGTTGATGGGTGCCAGGGGTAACTTACCACTAACTGCCAGTATCGCAGCCAGGAAGTTGCTTGGTTGGTTGATGTCACCTTCCCGAAAGACATACTCCACATTGGCATGAATCTCGTTGGGCAGGTGGCTGCAGAAAGATGTGTAAAGGTAGAATTTCAGAGGTTTGCCCCATGCTGATCAATTGTACTTTTAGTTTATTTTACCACAATGGTACATTTGCAACTTTTCTCAATGATGATATGTCAATATTGTAAAGAACAAAGTCAGACCAAAGAGCCCAAAGTTGGTGACTTACGTAAAATTTGCTTGTGGGAAGGTAAAAGGACTTGCATTAGGTTGGTTCAGCAATCCATTCAGCTGGAGGTTTAAGAGGAAATAAATAGGTGAGTGAAGATTATCTACAAATTAAGAAATTATGCTCACTGCTAGATAAACTTTGATTCATTGGTCAACTGAACAATAACCCAGAAATGACTGGAGTTACCCATGCATCTACAGGAAGATGGCAACGGAATATACTGCAATTCAGAAGGCTTTGAGATGCATCATGATACTGCAACAGCTGGACAGTAGTTTAGACCTTTAAGGTCTCTGAAGAGAATGTTCTTATCAACAATTAATGTCTGTTTGTTGCTACTTTACTGTGCTGCATGCCGATATGCTAGGCTTACCAAGTTGTTGACAGAGTCCTGAATGCGTGCTTGCGTCTCTGTCCTGAGTTCAACATTCTCTGGAAAGCTCACGTCATTGATCTTGTAGGCCAGTGTCAAAGCGAAGGAATTATCTGATAATCCTGAGAAAGAATCAATTAGAAGGAGATTCTTGAAAAACACGTTTTGCTTTGGCTTCGCATTGAAACTTCTCATAGCATTTCTGTTGTTGTCACTGAGGCACATAGAGTACGTGCAAGCACCCTCGTCTGTAACGCTATCTCTGTATAAAGAATTCACGACATCATTAAAAAGTTTTTATTACTGAGTCACAATTCATAAAAGTACAAAAATACAATATTACATTGAATAATATTATTGTTACACTCTTTAAAAAAGGTCCTATGAAAGCATTGGATTAAAGATGGCTGAAAGATGCCAAGGGACAGTGGAAAAGATAGGGTGTGTAGACGTGTTACGTACGCTCATATGTGAGATTCTGCACCCTCACGGTATCATTCAACCGGATTTCATCACCATTCAAGAAAGGACTGCCCTTTGCCAGAACATCACTCTCACTGGGGACGGTGTTGTTGGTGTGGAACACAAGTCGGACAAAGATAAAAACTGGACCCACACTGCAGAAACACATGGAGATAACATTAGCATTAGAAGTCCATCAAACAGCAGGTTGGACAGAGAAATTATTTCACTGGCAGGTCCCCAACTACAAAACCAAAGATAATAATGGAAACATACACTGTATATGGAGCTGCTGTGGTGGTCACTGCTGGAGAACTCGTTGTAGCAATGGCAGGGGAAGCTGTAATGGTGGCAAGACATGAAAGTGCAGAAACAATGAGACACAAACATAACTAAATTAGAAACGTTATCCTGCAAAAAAGCAGATTTTCAAAGATGTTGGAGCGGAAACAGGTGAATTTCAAGGAAACACAGAACTGTCCTTTCCACTCTAACTCACAGTACAGGGAATTCACAATCTTGGAAACAGCACATAAAATCGTAAAATGGAAGTACACAGTAATCTGGGAAGCTGTACATCCGAGAGTGGTCAGTTCTGCCAAAATGAGGTGGGCACTACAGCAAATCATGTTTTATGATGCAAGAACAGCATGACGTTTAGCATGAGTTGATGGGTGCCAGGGGTAACTTACCACTAACTGCCAGTATCGCAGCCAGGAAGTTGCTTGGTTGGTTGATGTCACCTTCCCGAAAGACATACTCCACATTGGCATGAATCTCGTTGGGCAGGTGGCTGCAGAAAGATGTGTAAAGGTAGAATTTCAGAGGTTTGCCCCATGCTGATCAATTGTACTTTTAGTTTATTTTACCACAATGGTACATTTGCAACTTTTCTCAATGATGATATGTCAATATTGTAAAGAACAAAGTCAGACCAAAGAGCCCAAAGTTGGTGACTTACGTAAAATTTGCTTGTGGGAAGGTAAAAGGACTTGCATTAGGTTGGTTCAGCAATCCATTCAGCTGGAGGTTTAAGAGGAAATAAATAGGTGAGTGAAGATTATCTACAAATTAAGAAATTATGCTCACTGCTAGATGAACTTTGAGTCATTGGTCAACTGAACAATAACCCAGAAATTACTGGAGTTACCCATGCATCTACAGGAAGATGGCAACGGAATATACTGCAATTCAGAAGGCTGAGAGATGCATCATGATACTGCAACAGCTGGACAGTAGTTTAGACCTTTAAGGTCTCTGAAGAGAATGTTCTTATCAACAATTAATGTCAGTTTGTTGCTACTTTACTGTGCTGCATGCCGATATGCTAGGCTTACCAAGTTGTTGACAGAGTCCTGAATGCGTGCTTGCGTCTCTGTCCTGAGTTCAACATTCTCTGGAAAGCTCACGTCATTGATCTTGTAGGCCAGTGTCAAAGCGAAGGAATTATCTGATAATCCTGAGAAAGAATCAATTAGAAGGAGATTCTTGAAAAACACGTTTTGCTTTGGCTTCGCATTGAAACTTCTCATAGCATTTCTGTTGTTGTCACTGAGGCACATAGAGTACGTGCAAGCACCCTCGTCTGTAACGCTATCTCTGTATAAAGAATTCACGACATCATTAAAAAGTTTTTATTACTGAGTCACAATTCATAAAAGTACAAAAATACAATATTACATTGAATAATATTATTGTTACACTCTTTAAAAAAGGTCCTATGAAAGCATTGGATTAAAGATGGCTGAAAGATGCCAAGGGACAGTGGAAAAGATAGGGTGTGTAGACGTGTTACGTACGCTCATATGTGAGATTCTGCACCCTCACGGTATCATTCAACCGGATTTCGTCACCATTCAAGAAAGGACTGCCCTTTGCCAGAACATCACTCTCACTGGGGACGGTGTTGTTGGTGTGGAACACAAGTCGGACAAAGATAAAAACTGGACCCACACTGCAGAAACACATGGAGATAACATTAGCATTAGAAGTCCATCAAACAGCAGGTTGGACAGAGAAATTATTTCACTGGCAGGTCCCCAACTACAAAACCAAAGATAATAATGGAAACATACACTGTATATGGAGCTGCTGTGGTGGTCACTGCTGGAGAACTCGTTGTAGCAATGGCAGGGGAAGCTGTAATGGTGGCAAGACATGAAAGTGCAGAAACCATGAGACACAAACATAACTAAATTAGAAACGTTATCCTGCAAAAAAGCAGATTTTCAGAGATGTTGGAGCGGAAACAGGTGAATTTCAAGGAAACACACAACTGTCCTTTCCACTCTAACTCACAGTACAGGGAATTCACAATCTTGGAAACAGCACATAAAATCGTAAAATGGAAGTACACAGTAATCTGGGAAGCTGTACATCCGAGAGTGGTCAGTTCTGCCAAAATGAGGTGGGCACTACAGCAAATCATGTTTTATGATGCAAGAACAGCATGACGTTTAGCATGAGTTGATGGGTGCCAGGGGTAACTTACCACTAACTGCCAGTATCGCAGCCAGGAAGTTGCTTGGTTGGTTGATGTCACCTTCCCGAAAGACATACTCCACATTGGCATGAATCTCGTTGGGCAGGTGGCTGCAGAAAGATGTGTAAAGGTAGAATTTCAGAGGTTTGCCCCATGCTGATCAATTGTACTTTTAGTTTATTTTACCACAATGGTACATTTGCAACTTTTCTCAATGATGATATGTCAATATTGTAAAGAACAAAGTCAGACCAAAGAGCCCAAAGTTGGTGACTTACGTAAAATTTGCTTGTGGGAAGGTAAAAGGACTTGCATTAGGTTGGTTCAGCAATCCATTCAGCTGGAGGTTTAAGAGGAAATAAATAGGTGAGTGAAGATTATCTACAAATTAAGAAATTATGCTCACTGCTAGATAAACTTTGATTCATTGGTCAACTGAACAATAACCCAGAAATTACTGGAGTTACCCATGCATCTACAGGAAGATGGCAACGGAATATACTGCAATTCAGAAGGCTGAGAGATGCATCATGATACTGCAACAGCTGGACAGTAGTTTAGACCTTTAAGGTCTCTGAAGAGAATGTTCTTATCAACAATTAATGTCAGTTTGTTGCTACTTTACTGTGCTGCATGCCGATATGCTAGGCTTACCAAGTTGTTGACAGAGTCCTGAATGCGTGCTTGCGTCTCTGTCCTGAGTTCAACATTCTCTGGAAAGCTCACGTCATTGATCTTGTAGGCCAGTGTCAAAGCGAAGGAATTATCTGATAATCCTGAGAAAGAATCAATTAGAAGGAGATTCTTGAAAAACACGTTTTACTTTGGCTTCGCATTGAAACTTCTCATAGCATTTCTGTTGTTGTCACTGAGGCACATAGAGTACGTGCAAGCACCCTCGTCTGTAACGCTATCTCTGTATAAAGAATTCACGACATCATTAAAAAGTTTTTATTACTGAGTCACAATTCATAAAAGTACAAAAATACAATATTACATTGAATAATATTATTGTTACACTCTTTAAAAAAGGTCCTATGAAAGCATTGGATTAAAGATGGCTGAAAGATGCCAAGGGACAGTGGAAAAGATAGGGTGTGTAGACGTGTTACGTACGCTCATATGTGAGATTCTGCACCCTCACGGTATCATTCAACCGGATTTCATCACCATTCAAGAAAGGACTGCCCTTTGCCAGAACATCACTCTCACTGGGGACGGTGTTGTTGGTGTGGAACACAAGTCGGACAAAGATAAAAACTGGACCCACACTGCAGAAACACATGGAGATAACATTAGCATTAGAAGTCCATCAAACAGCAGGTTGGACAGAGAAATTATTTCACTGGCAGGTCCCCAACTATAAAACCAAAGATAATAATGGAAACATACACTGTATATGGAGCTGCTGTGGTGGTCACTGCTGGAGAACTCGTTGTAGCAATGGCAGGGGAAGCTGTAATGGTGGCAAGACATGAAAGTGCAGAAACAATGAGACACAAACATAACTAAAGTAGAAACGTTATCCTGCAAAAAAGCAGATTTTCAGAGATGTTGGAGCAGTAACAGGTGAATTTCAAGGAAACACACAACTGTCTTTTCCACTCTAACACACAGTCCAGGGAATTCACAATCTTGGAAACAACACATAAAATCGGAAAATAGAAGTACACAGTAATCTGGGAAGCTGTACATCCGAGGGTGGTCAGTTCTGCCAAAATGAGGTGGGCACTACAGCAAATCATGTTTTATGATGCAAGAATAGCATGATATTAAGCATGAGTTGATGGGTGCCAGGGGTAACTTACCACTAACTGCCAGTATCGCAGCCAGGAACTTGCTTGGTTGGTTGATGTCACCTTCCCGAAAGACATACTCCACATTAGCACGAATCTCGTTGGGCAGGTGGCTGCAGAACGATGTGTAAAGACAGAATTAATAAGATTTGCCCCATGCTTATCAATTGTACTTTTAGTTGATTTTACCACAATGATAAATTTGTAACTTTTTTCAATGATGATATTTCAATATTGTAAAGAACAAAGTCAGACCAAAGAGCCCAAAGTTGGTGACTTACGTAAAATTTGCTTGTGGGAAGATGAAAGGACTTGCATTAGGTTGGCTTAGCAATCCGTTCAGCTGGAGGATAAAGCAGAAATGAAAAGGTGAGTGAAAATTATCAATAAATTAAGCAATTATACTCACTGCTATACAAGCTTTGATTTATTGGTCAACTGAATAATAACGCTGAAATGACTGGAGTTACTCATCCATCTACAAGAAGATGGCAACGGAATATACTGCAATTTGGAAGGATGAGAGATGCATCATGATACTGTAACAGCTGGACACTAGTTTAGAACTTTAAGGTCTCTGAAGAGAATATTCTTATCAACAATTAAAGTCTGTTTGTTGCTACTTTACTGTGCTGCATGCCGATATGCTAGGCTTACCAAGTTGTTGACAGAGTCCTGAATGCGTGCTTGCGTCTCTGTCCTGAGTTCAACATTCTCTGGAAAGCTCACGTCATTGATCTTGTAGGCCAGTGTCAAAGCGAAGGAATTATCTGATAATCCTGAGAAAGAATCAATTGGAAGGAGATTCTTGAAAAACACATTTTGCTTTGGCTTCGCATTGAAACTTCTCATAGCATTTCTGTTTTTTGTCACTGAGGCACATAGAGTACGTGCAAGCACCATTGTCTGTAATGCTATCTCTGTATAAAGAATTCACAACATCATTAAAAAGTTTTCATGACTGAGTCACAATTCATTAAATTACAAGAAAAACAATATAACATTGAATAATATTATTGTTACACTCTTTAAGCATTGGATTAAAGATGGCTGAAAGATGCCAAGGGACAGTGGAAAAGATACGGTGTGTAGACGTGTTACGTACGCTCATATGTGAGATTCTGCACTCTCACGGTATTATTCAACCGGATTTCATCACCATTCAAGAAAGGACTGCCCTTTGCCAGAACATCACTCTCACTGGGGACGGTGTTGTTGGTGTGGAACACAAGTCGGACAAAGATAAACACTGGACCCACACTGCAGAAACACACAGAGATAACATGAGGATTAGAACCGCAGGTTAGACAGACAAACTGGGAGGGAGGACTAGAAGGACCCCATCTCTAAGTCCAAAGAACAAAATGGAAACATACACTGTATGTGGAGCTGCTGTTGTGGTTTCTGTTCCCGCGAATGTTGGTGCTTGTGAAATGGGAGCAACACTTCTTGTGGCTGGCTGTGAAATTGTAACATCAGCTGAGGTTTTTGAAGATGAAGAAGTTGTTCCAACAGTGACCGTAGCAGCTTCTGTTGGGGTAATTGTTCTAGCGAATGTTTGTGCGACTGGAATTTCAGTTGCTGGTAAAGAAATCTTTGGAACAACAGCTGAAGTTGTTGCAGATACTGGCAAATTAGTTTTACCAGTGACAGAAGTAGCACCACCTGTTGTAGAAGATATTACAGAATTTGTTACAACTTGAAAGGGGGTATCTGTTTTTGTTGAAGATGGTCGAGTATTTATTGTCGTTGACAGAGTGCTTGCTGAGGGAGCTTCCCTTCCTTTTGTTGAAGCACTTGTATTAAGAGCGCTAGTCATAGTTGTTGGAGAAAATGTAGTTACAGCATCCATTGTTTGATTGCTTGATGTTGTAGCTTCAGTTTTAGTCATTGGATTGCTTATCATCATGGAAGTTGTACTTGTATTTGTTGGAGCACTTGTGCTAATAGGCGCTACAATTATTATAGGAGCACTTGTAGTATTTGGGCCATTAGCTGTAACTGAATGTTCAGTCAACATTGGAGCAATTGTAGTAGTTGGAGCATCACTTATTGTCAGAACACTTGTGGTCATTGAGGCTTCAGGTGATGTTGGAACAATTGTTCTACTTAGGTTTTCAGTTGTTGTTAGAGTGATTGTTGTGGTAGGGGCTTCTGTTGTTGTTGGAGCACTCGTTGTTGTTGTAGCCATAGTTGTTGCTAAAGGAAATGTTGTTCTGGGTTGGGCTTCTGTTCTTGTTGGAGCACTTGTTGCAGTAGGGGCAATCATTGCTGTTGGAGGGCTTATTGCTGTCAGGGCTGTAGTTGTTGCAATAGGGCTGGTTGTGGTAAGGACTTCTGTTGTTGTTGGAGCACTCATAGTTTGAGGAAATTTTGTTGTTGGAAGGCTGGTTGTGGTACGGGCTTCTGTTGTTGTTGGAGCACTCATTGTAGTTGGAGCCATAGTTGTTGTTGGAGGTTTTGTTGTGGTAGGGGCATTTGTTGTTGTTGGAGCACTCGTTGTAGTTGGAGCCATAGTTGATATTAGTGGGCTGGTCGTTGGAGGTGCTTCTGTTGTTGTTGGAGCACTTGTTGTAGTCGAGGCAATTGTTGTTATTGGATGAATTGTTGTGGTAGGGGCTTCGGTTGTTGTTAGAGCACTCGTAGTTGCAGCTATAGTTGTTGTTGGAGCACTTGTTGTAGTTGGAACCATAGTTGTTGTTGGAGGGATTGGTGTGGTAGGGGCATCTGTTGTTGTTGGAGCACTTGTTGTTGTTGGAGGCATAGTTGTTGGAGGGCTTGTTGTGGTAGCTGCTTCGGTTGTTGTTGGAGCACTTCTTGTAGTTGGAGCCATAGTTGTTGTTGGAGTGCTTGTTGTGGCAGGTGCTTTTGTTGTTGGAGCTCTTGTTGTAGTCAGGGCAATTGTTGTCGTTGGAGTGATTGTTCTTGTGGTGGCATCAGTTGTTGTTGAAGCTATAGTTGTTGTTTGAGGGCTTGTTGTAGTAGGGGCCATAGTGGTTGTTGGAGTGCTTGTTGCTGTGGCGGCCTCAGTTGTTGTTGGAGCCATAGTTGTTGTTGTTGGGCTTGTTGTAATTTGAGCTATACTTGTTGTTGGAGGGCTTGTTGCGGTAGGCCGTTCTGTTGTTGTTGGAGCACTTGTAGTCAAGGCAATTGTTGTTGCTGGAGTGCTTGTGGTGGTTGGGGGTTCTGTTCTTGTTAATGCACTTGTTGTAGTTGGATCCATAGTTGTTGTTGGAAGGCTTGTTGTTGTAGGGGCTTCCGTTGTTGGAGCAATTGTTGTAGTTGGAGCCATAGAGCTTGTTGGAGGGCTTGTGGTCATTAAGGCATCTGTTGTAGTTGAAGCACTTGTTGTTGTCGTGGCAGTTGTTGTTGTTGGAGGGCTTGTTGTGTTTGGGGCTTCTGTTGTTGTTGGAGAACCTGTTGTAGTTGGAGCTGTAATTGTTGGAGAGCTTGTTGTGGTACGGGATTCTGTTGTTGTTGGAGCAGTAGTTGTTGTCAGGGCATTTGTTGTTGTTGGGGGGCTTGTGGTGGTAGGGGCTTCTATTGTTGTTGGAGCACTTGTTGTTGTTGAATCCATAGCTGTTGTTGGAGAGTGTGTTGTGGTAGGGGCTTCAGTTGTTGTTGACGCAATTGTTGTTCTTGGGGCTGTAGTTGTTGTCACAGGGCTTGTTGTGGTAGGGGTATGAGTTGTCATTGGTGCACTTGTGGTAGTTGGAACCATAATGGTTGTTGGAGGGCTTGTGGTAGTAGGTGCTTCTGTTGTTGTTGGAGCACTTGTTGTAGTCGGGGCAATTGTTGTTGTTGGATGGCTTGTGGTTGTAGGGGCTTCAGATGTTGTTGGAGCATTAGTTGTTGTTGGAGTCATAATGCTTGTTGGAGGGCTTGTTGTGGTAGGGGCTTCTTTTGTTGTTGGAGGCGTAGTTGTTGTTGGAGCGCTTGTTGTGGTAGAGGCTTCTTTTGTTGTTAGAGCCGTAGTTGTTGTTGGAGGGCTTGTGGTGGTAGGGGCTTTTGTTGTTTTTGGAGCACTGGTTGTTGTCGTGGCAATTGTTGTTGTTGGAGGGCTTGTGCTGGTAGGGGCTTCAGATGTTGTTGGAGAACCTGTTGCAGTTGGAGCCGTAGTTGTTAGAGCGCTTGTTGCGGTAGGGGATTCTATTGTTGTTGGAGCATTGGTTGATGTCAGGGCAATTGTTGTTGTTGGAGGACTTGTGGTGGTAGGGGCTTCTGTTGTTGTTGGAGCACTTGTTATCGTTGGATGGCTTGTTGTGGTAGGGGCTTCAGTTGTTGTTGGAGCACTTGTTGTAGTTGGGGTCATTGTTGTTTTTGGAGGGCTTGTGGTGGTAGGGGCTTCAGATGTTGTTGGAAAACCTGTCGTAGTTGGTGCCGTAGTTGTTGGAGAGCTTGTTGTGGTAGGGGATTCTGTTGTTGTTGGAGCACTTGTTGTAGTTGGAACCATAGTGGTTGTTGGAGGGCTTGTGGTAGTAGTAGGGGCTTCTGTTGTTGTTGGAGCACTCGCTGTAGTTGGAACCGTAGTTGATGGAGAGCTTGTTGTGGTAGGGGATTCTGTTGTTGTTGGAGCACTGGTTGTTGTCAGGGCAATTGCTGTTGTTGGAAAGCTTGTTGTGGTACGGGCTTCAGATGTTGTTGGAGCACTTGTTGTAGTCAGGGCCATAGTGGATATTGGAGGGCTTGTGGTGGTTCGGGCTTCTGTTGTTGGAGCACTTATTGTTGTTGGATCCATAGTTGTTCTTGGAGGGCTTGTTGTGGTAGGGGCTTCAGTTGTTGTTGGCGCAATTGTTGTGGTCATAGCCATTGTGGTTTTTAGAGGGCTTGTGGTCGTTGGGGCTTCTGTTGTAGTTGGAGCACTTGTTGTTGTTGGATCCATAGTTGTTCTTGGAGGGCTTGTTGTGGTAGGGGCTTCAGTTGTTGTTGGCGCAATTGTTGTGGTCATAGCCATTGTGGTTTTTGGAGGGCTTTTGGTGGTTGGGGCTTCTGTTGTAGTTAGAGCACTTGTTGTAGTCGGGGAAATTGTTGTTGTTGGATGGTTTGTGGTTGTAGGGGCTTCAGTTGTTGTTGGAGCATTAGTTGTTGTTGGAGTCATAGTACTTGTTGGAGAGCTTGTTGTGGTAGGTGATTCTGTTGTTGTTGGAGCACTGGTTGTTGTCAGGGCTATTGTTGTTGTTGGAGGGCTTGTGGTGGAAGGGGCTTCTGTTGTCGTTGGAGCACTTGTTGTAGTTGGGGCCATAGTTGTTGTTGGAGGGCTTGTTGTGGTGGGAGATTCTGTTGTTGTTGGAGCACTGGTTGTCGTGGCAATTGTTGTTGTTGGATGTCTTGTGGTGGTAGGGGATTCAGATGTTGTTGGAGAACCTGTTGTAGTTGGAGCCGTAGTTGTTGGAGAGCTTGTTGTGGTAGGGGATTCTGTTGTTGTTGGAGCACTAGTTGTTGTCACGGCAATTGTTGTTGTTGGAGGGCTTGTGGTTGTAGGGGCTTCTGTTGTTGTTGGAGGTCTTATTGTTGTTGGAGGGCTTGTTGTGGTAGGGGATTCTGTTGTTGTTGGAGCACTTGTTGTAGTCAGGGCAATAGTGGTTGTTGGAGGGTGTGTGGTGGTTAGGGCTTCTGTTGTTGGAGCACCTTTTGTTGTTGGATCCATAGTTGTTGTTGGAGGGCTTGTTGTCATAGGGGCTTCAGTTGTTGTTGGCGAAATTGTTGTAGTCATAGCCATAGTGGTTGTTGGAGGGCTTGTGGTGGTAGGGGCTTCAGATGTTGTTGGAGACCCTGTTGTAATTGGAGCCGTAGTTGTTGGAGAGCTTGTTGTGGTAGGGGATTCTGTGGTTGTTGGAGCACTGGTTGTTCTCCGGGCAATTGTTGTTGTTGGAGGGCTTGTTGTGGTAGGGGCTTCAGTTGTTGTTGGAGCACCTGTTGTTGTTGGATCCATTGTGGTTTTTAGAGGGCTTGTGGTCGTTGGGGCTTCTGTTGTAGTTGGAGCACTTGTTGTTGTTGGATCCATAGTTGTTCTTGGAGGGCTTGTTGTGGTAGGGGCTTCAGTTGTTGTTGGCGCAATTGTTGTGGTCATAGCCATTGTGGTTTTTGGAGGGCTTTTGGTGGTTGGGGCTTCTGTTGTAGTTAGAGCACTTGTTGTAGTCGGGGAAATTGTTGTTGTTGGATGGTTTGTGGTTGTAGGGGCTTCAGTTGTTGTTGGAGCATTAGTTGTTGTTGGAGTCATAGTACTTGTTGGAGAGCTTGTTGTGGTAGGTGATTCTGTTGTTGTTGGAGCACTGGTTGTTGTCAGGGCTATTGTTGTTGTTGGAGGGCTTGTGGTGGAAGGGGCTTCTGTTGTCGTTGGAGCACTTGTTGTAGTTGGGGCCATAGTTGTTGTTGGAGGGCTTGTTGTGGTGGGAGATTCTGTTGTTGTTGGAGCACTGGTTGTCGTGGCAATTGTTGTTGTTGGATGTCTTGTGGTGGTAGGGGATTCAGATGTTGTTGGAGAACCTGTTGTAGTTGGAGCCGTAGTTGTTGGAGAGCTTGTTGTGGTAGGGGATTCTGTTGTTGTTGGAGCACTAGTTGTTGTCACGGCAATTGTTGTTGTTGGAGGGCTTGTGGTTGTAGGGGCTTCTGTTGTTGTTGGAGGTCTTATTGTTGTTGGAGGGCTTGTTGTGGTAGGGGATTCTGTTGTTGTTGGAGCACTTGTTGTAGTCAGGGCAATAGTGGTTGTTGGAGGGTGTGTGGTGGTTAGGGCTTCTGTTGTTGGAGCACCTTTTGTTGTTGGATCCATAGTTGTTGTTGGAGGGCTTGTTGTCATAGGGGCTTCAGTTGTTGTTGGCGAAATTGTTGTAGTCATAGCCATAGTGGTTGTTGGAGGGCTTGTGGTGGTAGGGGCTTCAGATGTTGTTGGAGACCCTGTTGTAATTGGAGCCGTAGTTGTTGGAGAGCTTGTTGTGGTAGGGGATTCTGTGGTTGTTGGAGCACTGGTTGTTCTCCGGGCAATTGTTGTTGTTGGAGGGCTTGTGGTGGTAGGGACTTCTATTGTTGTTGGAGCACCTGTTGTTGTTGGATCCATAGTTGTTTTTGGAGGGCTTGTTGTGTTAGGGGCTTCAGTTGTGGTTGGCGCAATTGTTGTAGTCATAGCCATAGTGGTTGTTAAAGGGCTTGTGGTGGTTGGTGCTTCTGTTGTAGTTGGAGCACTTGTTGTTGTTGGGGCTGTAGTTGTTGTCACAGGGCTTGTTGTGGTAGGGGTATCAGTTGTTGTTGGAGCACTTGTTGTAGTTGGAACCATAGTGGTTGTTGGAGGGCTTGTGGTTGTAGGGGCTTCTGTTGTTGTTGGAGCATTAGTTGTAGATGGAGTTATAGTGCTCGTTGGAGGGCTTGTTGTGGTAGGGCCTTCTGTTGTTGTTGGAGCGCTAGTTGTTGTTGGAGAGCTTGTAATGGTAGGTGATTCTGTTGTTGTTGGAGCACTGGTTGTTGTAAGGGCTATTGTTGTTGTTGAAGGGCTTGTGGTGGTAGGGGCTTCTGTTGTTGTTTGAGAACTTGTTGTAGTTGGGGCCATAGTTGTTGTTGGAGGGCTTGTTGTGGGAGGCGCTTCTGTTGTTGTTGGAGCATTTGTTGTTGTTGGAGCCGTAGCCGTTGTTGAAGTGCTTGTTGTGGTTGGGGCTTCTGTTGTTGTTGAAGCACTTGTTGTTGTTGGAGAGCTTGTTGTGGTAGGTGATTCTGTTGTTGTTGGAGCACTTGTTGTAGGTGGGGCCATAGTAGTTGTTGGAGGGCTTGTTGTGGTAGGGGATTCTGTTGTTGTTGGAGAACCTGTTGTAGTTGGAGGCCTTGTTGTGGTAGGGGATTTTGTTGTTGTTGGAGCCGTAGCCGTTGTTGAAGGGCTTGTTGTGGTTGGGGCTTCTGTTGTTGTTGGAGCACTTATTGTTGTTGTAGCCGTAGTTGTTGTTGGAGAGCTAATGGTGGTAGGGGTTTCTGTTGTTGTTGAACCACTTGTTGTTGTTGGAGGCCTTGTGGTGGTTGGGGCTTCTGTTGTTGCACCACTTGTTGTTGGATCCATAGTTGTTGTTGGAGGGCTTGTGGTGGTAGGGGCTTCAGATGTTGTTGGAAAACCTGTCGTAGTTGGTGCCGTAGTTTTTGGAGAGCTTGTTGTGGTAGGGGATTCTGTTGTTGTTGGAGCACTGGTTGTTGTCAGGGCTATTGTTGTTGTTGGAGGGCTAGTGGTGGTAGGGGCTTCTGTTGTTGTTGGAGCACTTGTTGTTGTTGGAGCTGTAGTTGTTGTTGAAGAGCTTGTTGTGGTAGGTGATTCTGTTGTTGTTGGAGAACCTGTTGTAGTTGGAGCCGTAGTTGTTGGAGAGCTTGTTGTGGTAGGGGATTCTGTTGTTGTTGGAGCACTGGTTGTTGTCAGGGTTATTGTTGTTGTTGGAGGGCTACTGGTGGTAGGGGCTTCTGTTGTTGTTGGACCACTTGTTGTTGTTGGAGCACGTGTTGTAGTTGGGGCCATAGTTGTTGTTGGAGGGCTTGTTGTTGTTGGAGCCGTAGTTGTTGTTGGAGGGCTTGTCGTGGTAGGGGCTTCTGTCGTTGTTAAACCACTTGTTGTTGTTGGAGGGCTTGTTATGGTAGGGGATTCAGTTGTTGTTGGAGCACTTGTTGTAGTCAGGGTCATAGTGGTTGTTGGAGGGCTTGTGGTGGTTGGGGCTTCTGTTGTTGGAGCACTTGTTGTTGTTGGATCCATAGTTGTTGTTGGAAGGCTTGTGGTGGTAGGGGCTTCAGATGTTGTCGGAGAACCTGTCGTAGTTGGTGCCGTAGTTTTTGGAGAGCTTGTTGTGGTAGGGGATTCTGTTGTTGTTGGAGCACTGGTTGTTCTCACGGCAATTGTTGTTGTTGGAGGGCTTGTGGTGGTAGGGGCTTCTGTTGTTGTTGGAGCACTTGTTGTTGTTGGAGCTGTAGTTGTCGTTGGAGAGCTTGTTGTGGTAGGTGATTCTGTTGTTGTTGGAGAACCTGTTGTAGTCACGGCCATAGTGGTTGTGGGTGGGCTTGTGGTGCTTGGGGCTTTTGTTGTTGTTGGATCCATAGTTGTTGTTGGAGGGCTTGTGGTGGTAAGGGCTTCTGTTGTTGTTAAACCGCTTGTTGTTGTTGGAGGGCTTGTTGTGGTAGGGGATTCTGTTGTTGTTGGAGCACTTGTTGTAGTCAGGGCCATAGTGGTTGTTGGAGGGCTTCTGGTGGTTGGGGCTTCTGTTGTTGGAGCACTTGTTGTTGTTGGATCCATAGTTGTTGTTGGAGGGCTTGTCGTGGTAGGGGCTTCTGTTGTTGTTGGAGAACTTGTTGTTGTTGGAGCTGTACTTGTTGTTGGAGAGCTTGTTGTGGTAGGTGATTCTGTTGTTGTTGGAGCACTTGTTGTAGCCAGGGCCATAGTGGTTGTTGGAGGGCTTGTGGTGGTTGGGGCTTCTGTTGTTGGAGCACTTGTTGTTGTTGGATCCATAGTTGTTGTTGGAGGGCTTGTGGTGGTATGGGCTTCAGATGTTGTTGGAGAACCTGTTGTAGTTGGTGCCGTAGATTTTGGAGAGCTTGTTGTGGTAGGGGATTCTGTTGTTGTTGGAGGACTGGTTGTTGTCAGGGCTATTGTTGTTGTTGGCGGGCTAGTGGTGGTAGGGGCTTCTGTTGTTGTTGAACCTCTTGTTGTTGTTGGAGGGCTAGTGGTGGTAGGGGCTTCTGTTGTTGTTGAACCACTTGTTGTTGGAGGGCTTGTGGTGGTTGGGGCTTTTGTTGTTGTTGGATCCATAGTTGTTGTTGGAGGGCTTGTGGTGGTAGGAGCTTCTGTTGTTGTTAAACCACTTGTTGTTGTTGGAGGGCTTGTTGTGGTAGGGGATTCTGTTGTTGTTGGAGCACTTGTTGTAGTCAGGGCCATAGTGGTTGTTGGAGGGCTTGTGGTGGTTGGGGCTTCTGTTGTTGGAGCACTTGTTGTTGGATCCATAGTTGTTGTTGGAGGGATTGTGGTGGTATGGGCTTCAGATGTTGTTGGAAAACCTGTTGTAGTTGGTGCCGTAGTTTTTGGAGAGCTTGTTGTGGTAGGGGATTCTGTTGTTGTTGGAGCACTGGTTGTTGTCAGGGCTATTGTTGTTGGTGGGTTAGTGGTGGTAGGGGCTTCTGTTGTTGTTGAACCACTTGTTGTTGTTGGAGGGCTAGTGGTGGTAGTGGCTTCTGTTGTTGTTGAACCACTTGTTGTTGGAGGGCTTGTTGTGGTAAGGGATTCTGTTGTTGTTGGAGCACTTGTTGTAGTCAGGGCCATAGTGGTTGTTGGAGGGCTTGTGGTGGTCGGAGCTTTTGTGGTTGGAGCACTTGTTGTTGTTGGATCCATAGTTGTTGTTGGAGGGCTTGTGGTGGTAGGGGCTTCAGATGTTGTTGGAGAACCTGTTGTAGTTGGTGCTGTAGTTTTTGGAGAGCTTGTTGTGGTAGGGGATTCTGTTGTTATTGGAGCACTGGTTGTTGTCAGGGCTATTGTTGTTGTTGGAGGGCTAGTGGTGCTAGGGGCTTCTGTTGTTGTTGGAGCACTTGTTGTTGTTGGAGCTGTAGTTGTTGTTGGAGAGCTTGTTGTGGTAGGTGATTCTCTTGTTGTTGGAGAACCTGTTGTAGTTGGAGCCGTAGTTGTTGGAGAGCTTGTTGTGGTAGGGGATTCTGTTGTTGTTGGAGCACTGGTTGTTCTCAGGGCCATAGTTGTTCTTGTAGGGTTTGTTGTGGTAGGGGCTTCTGTTGTTGTTGGAGCACTTGTTGTTGTTGGACCTGTAGTTGTTGTTGGAGAGCTTGTTGTGATAGGTGATTCTGTTGTTGTTGGAGAACCTGTTGTAGTCAGGGCCATAGTGGTTGTTGGAGGGCTTGTGGTGGTTGGGGCTTCTGTTGTTGGAGCACTTGATGTTGTTGGATACATAGTTGCTGTTGGAGGGCTTGTGATGGTAGGGGCTTCTGTTGTTGTTGAACCACTTGTTGTTGTTGGAGGGCTTGTTGTGGTAGGGGATTCTGTTGTTGTTGGAGCCCTTGTTGCAGTCAGGGCCATAGTGGTTGTTGGAGGGCTTTTGGTGGTTGGGGCTTCTGTTGTTGGAGCACTTGTTGTTGTTGGATCCATAGTTGTTGTTGGAGGGCTTGTCGTGGTAGGGGCTTCTGTTGTTGTTGGAGCACTTGTTGTTGTTGGAGCTGTAGTTGTTGTTGTAGAGCTTGTTGTGGTAGGTGATTCTGTTGTTGTTGGAGCACTGGTTGTTGTCAGGGCTATTGTTGTTGTTGGCGGGTTAGTGGTGGTAGGGGCTTCTGTTGTTGTTGAACCACTTGTTGTTGTTGGAGGGCTAGTGGTGGTAGGGGCTTTTGTTGTTGTTGGACCACTTGTTGTTGTTGGAGGGCTAGTGGTGGTAGGGGCTTCTGTTGTTGTTGAACCACTTGTTGTTGGAGTGCTTGTTGTGGTAGGAGATTCTGTTGTTGTTGGAGCACTTGTTGTAGTCAGGGCCATAGTGGTTGTTGGAGGGCTTGTGGTGGTTGGGGCTTCTGTTGTTGGAGCACTTGTTGTTGTTGGATCCATAGTTGTTGTTGGAGGGCTTGTTGTGGTAGGGGCTTCAGTTGTTGTTGGCGCAATTGTTGTAGTCATAGCCATAGTGGTTGTTAAAGGGCTTGTGGTGGTTGGGTTTTCTGTTGTAGTTGGAGCACTTGTTGTAGTCAGGGCCATAGTGGTGGTTGGAGGGCTTGTGGTGGTCGGGGCTTTTGTGGTTGGAGCACTTGTTGTTGTTGGATCCATAGTTGTTGTTGGAGGGCTTGTGGTGGTAGCGGCTTCTGTTGTTGTTGGAGCACTTGTTGTTGTTGGAGCTGTAGTTGTTGTTGGAGAGCTTGTTGTGGTAGGTGATACTGTTGTTGTTGGAGAACCTGTTGTAGTTGGAGCCGTAGTTGTTGGAGAGCTTGTTGTGGTAGGGGCTTCTGTTGTTGGAGCACTTGTTGTTGTTGGATCCATAGTTGTTGTTGGAGGGCTTGTTGTGGTAGGGGCTTCAGTTGTTGTTGGCGCAATTGTTGTAGTCATAGCCATAGTGGTTGTTAAAGGGCTTGTGGTGGTTGGGTTTTCTGTTGTAGTTGGAGCACTTGTTGTAGTCAGGGCCATAGTGGTGGTTGGAGGGCTTGTGGTGGTCGGGGCTTTTGTGGTTGGAGCACTTGTTGTTGTTGGATCCATAGTTGTTGTTGGAGGGCTTGTGGTGGTAGCGGCTTCTGTTGTTGTTGGAGCACTTGTTGTTGTTGGAGCTGTAGTTGTTGTTGGAGAGCTTGTTGTGGTAGGTGATACTGTTGTTGTTGGAGAACCTGTTGTAGTTGGAGCCGTAGTTGTTGGAGAGCTTGTTGTGGTAGGGGATTCTGTTGTTGTTGGAGCACTGGTTGTTGTCAGGGCTATTGTTGTTGTTGGAGGGCTAGTGGTGGTAGGGGCTTCTGTTGTTGTTGGAGCACTTGTTGTTGTTGGAGCTGTAGTTGTTGTTGGAGAGCTTGTTGTGGTAGGTGATACTGTTGTTGTTGGAGAACCTGTTGTAGTTGGAGCTGTAGTTATTGGAGAGCTTGTTGTGGTAGGGGATTCTGTTGTTGTTGGAGCACTGGTTGTTGTCAGGGCTATTGTTGTTGTTGGAGGGCTACTGGTGGTAGGGGCTTCTGTTGTTGTTGGACCATTTGTTGTTGTTGGAGGGCTAGTGGTGGTAGGGGCTTTTGTTGTTGTTGAACTACTTGTTGTTGTTGGCGGGCTTGTTGTGGTAGGGGATTCTGTTGCTGTTGGAGCACTTGTTGTAGTCAGGGCCATAGTGGTTGTTGGACGGCTTGTGGTGGTTGGGGCTTCTGTTGTTGGAGCACTTGTTGTTGTTGGATCCATAGTTGTTGTTGGAGGGCTTGTTGTGGTAGGGGCTTCAGTTGTTGTTGGCGCAATTGTTGTAGTCATAGCCATAGTGGTTGTTAAAGGGCTTGTGGTGATTGGGTTTTCTGTTGTAGTTGGAGCACTTGTTGTAGTCAGGGCCATAGTGGTGGTTGGAGGGCTTGTGGTGGTCGGGGCTTTTGTGGTTGGAGCACTTGTTGTTGTTGGATCCATAGTTGTTGTTGGAGGGCTTGTGGTGGTAGGGGCTTCTGTTGTTGTTGGAGCACTTGTTGTTGTTGGAGCTGTAGTTGTTGTTGGAGAGCTTGTTGTGGTAGGTGATACTGTTGTTGTTGGAGAACCTGTTGTAGTTGGAGCCGTAGTTGTTGGAGAGCTTGTTGTGGTAGGGGATTCTGTTGTTGTTGGAGCACTGGTTGTTGTCAGGGCTATTGTTGTTGTTGGAGGGCTAGTGGTGGTAGGGGCTTCTGTTGTTGTTAGAGCACTTGTTGTTGTTGGAGCTGTAGTTGTTGTTGGAGAGCTTGTTGTGGTAGGTGATACTGTTGTTGTTGGAGAACCTGTTGTAGTTGGAGCCGTAGTTATTGGAGAGCTTGTTGTGGTAGGGGATTCTGTTGTTGTTGGAGCACTGGTTGTTGTCAGGGCTATTGTTGTTGTTGGAGGGCTACTGGTGGTAGGGGCTTCTGTTGTTGTTGGACCATTTGTTGTTATTGGAGGGCTAGTGGTGGTAGGGGCTTTTGTTGTTGTTGAACTACTTGTTGTTGTTGGCGGGCTTGTTGTGGTAGGGGATTCTGTTGTTGTTGGAGCACTTGTTGTAGTCAGGGCCATAGTGGTTGTTGGACGGCTTGTGGTGGTTGGGGCTTCTGTTGTTGGAGCACTTGTTGTTGTTGGATCCATAGTAGTTGTTGGAGGGCTTGTTGTGGTAGGGGCTTCAGTTGTTGTTGGCGCAATTGTTGTAGTCATAGCCATAGTGGTTGTTAAAGGGCTTGTGGTGGTTGGGTTTTCTGTTGTAGTTGGAGCACTTGTTGTAGTCAGGGCCATAGTGGTGGTTGGAGGGCTTGTGGTGGTCGGGGCTTTTGTGGTTGGAGCACTTGTTGTTGTTGGATCCATAGTTGTTGTTGGAGGGCTTGTGGTGGTAGGGGCTTCTGTTGTTGTTGGAGCACTTGTTGTTGTTGGAGCTGTAGTTGTTGTTGGAGAGCTTGTTGTGGTAGGTGATACTGTTGTTGTTGGAGAACCTGTTGTAGTTGGAGCCGTAGTTGTTGGAGAGCTTGTTGTGGTAGGGGATTCTGTTGTTGTTGGAGCACTGGTTGTTGTCAGGGCTGTTGTTGTTGTTGGAGGGCTAGTGGTGGTAGGGGCTTCTGTTGTTGTTGGAGCACTTGTTGTTGTTGGAGCTGTAGTTGTTATTGGAGAGCTTGTTGTGGTAGGTGATACTGTTGTTGTTGGAGAACCTGTTGTAGTTGGAGCCGTAGTTATTGGAGAGCTTGTTGTGGTAGGGGATTCTGTTGTTGTTGGAGCACTGGTTGTTGTCAGGGCTATTGTTGTTGTTGGAGGGCTACTGGTGGTAGGGGCTTCTGTTGTTGTTGGACCATTTGTTGTTGTTGGAGGGCTAGTGGTGGTAGGGGCTTTTGTTGTTGTTGAACTACTTGTTGTTGTTGGCAGGCTTGTTGTGGTAGGGGATTCTGTTGTTGTTGGAGCACTTGTTGTAGTCAGGGCCATAGTGGTTGTTGGACGGCTTGTGGTGGTTGGGGCTTCTGTTGTTGGAGCACTTGTTGTTGTTGGATCCATAGTAGTTGTTGGAGGGCTTGTTGTGGTAGGGGCTTCAGTTGTTGTTGGCGCAGTTGTTGTAGTCATAGCCATAGTGGTTGTTAAAGGGCTTGTGGTGGTTGGGTTTTCTGTTGTAGTTGGAGCACTTGTTGTAGTCAGGGCCATAGTGGTGGTTGGAGGGCTTGTGGTGGTCGGGGCTTTTGTGGTTGGAGCACTTGTTGTTGTTGGATCCATAGTTGTTGTTGGAGGGCTTGTGGTGGTAGGGGCTTCTGTTGTTGTTGGAGCACTTGTTGTTGGAGCTGTAGTTGTTGTTGGAGAGCTTGTTGTGGTAGGTGATACTGTTGTTGTTGGAGAACCTGTTGTAGTTGGAGCCGTAGTTGTTGGAGAGCTTGTTGTGGTAGGGGATTCTGTTGTTGTTGGAGCACTGGTTGTTGTCAGGGCTGTTGTTGTTGTTGGAGGGCTAGTGGTGGTAGGGGCTTCTGTTGTTGTTGGAGCACTTGTTGTTGTTGGAGCTGTAATTGTTATTGGAGAGCTTGTTGTGGTAGGTGATACTGTTGTTGTTGGAGAACCTGTTGTAGTTGGAGCCGTAGTTATTGGAGAGCTTGTTGTGTTAGGGGATTCTGTTGTTGTTGGAGCACTGGTTGTTGTCAGGGCTATTGTTGTTGTTAGAGGGCTACTGGTGGTAGGGGCTTCTGTTGTTGTTGGACCATTTGTTGTTGTTGGAGGGCTAGTGGTGGTAGGGGCTTTTGTTGTTGTTGAACTACTTGTTGTTGTTGGCAGGCTTGTTGTGGTAGGGGATTCTGTTGTTGTTGGAGCACTTGTTGTAGTCAGGGCCATAGTGGTTGTTGGACGGCTTGTGGTGGTTGGGGCTTCTGTTGTTGGAGCACTTGTTGTTGTTGGATCCATAGTAGTTGTTGGAGGGCTTGTTGTGGTAGGGGCTTCAGTTGTTGTTGGCGCAGTTGTTGTAGTCATAGCCATAGTGGTTGTTAAAGGGCTTGTGGTGGTTGGGTTTTCTGTTGTAGTTGGAGCACTTGTTGTAGTCAGGGCCATAGTGGTGGTTGGAGGGCTTGTGGTGGTCGGGGCTTTTGTGGTTGGAGCACTTGTTGTTGTTGGATCCATAGTTGTTGTTGGAGGGCTACTGGTGGTAGGGGCTTCTGTTGTTGTTGGACCACTTGTTGTTGTTGGAGCACTTGCTGTAGTTGGGGCCATAGTTGTTGTTGGAGGGCTTGTTGTTGTTGGAGCCGTAGTTGTTGTTGGAGGGCTTGTCGTGGTAGGGGCTTCTGGCGTTGTTGGAGCACTTGTTGTTGTTGGAGCTGTAGTTGTTGTTGGAGAGCTTGTTGTGGTAGGTGATTCTGTTATTGTTGGAGAATCTGTTGTAGTTTGAGTCGTAGTTGTTGGAGAGCTTGTTGTGGTAGGGGATTCTGTTGTTGTTGGAGCACTGGTTGTTGTCAGGGCTATTGTTGTTGTTCGAGGGCTAGTGGTGGTAGGGGCTTCTGTTGTTGTTGCACCATTTGTTGTTGTTGGAGGGCTAGTGGTGGTACGGGCTTCTGTTGTTGTTGAACCACTTGTTGTTGTTGGCGGGCTTGTTGTGGTAGGGGATTCTGTTGTTGTTGGAGCACTTGTTGTAGTCAGGGCCATAGTGGTTGTTGGACGGCTTGTGGTGGTTGGGGCTTCTGTTGTTGGAGCACTTGTTGTTGTTGGATCCATAGTTGTTGTTGGAGGGCTTGTTGTGGTAGGGGCTTCAGTTGTTGTTGGCGCAATTGTTGTAGTTATAGCCATAGTGGTTGTTAAAGGGCTTGTGGTGGTTGGGGTTTCTGTTGTAGTTGGAGCACTTGTTGTAGTTGGGGCCATAGTTGTTGTTGGAGGGCTTGTTGTGGTAGGGGCTTCTGTTGTTGTTAGAGCACTTGTTGTTTTCGGAGCCGTAGTTGTTGTTGGAGGGCTTGTTGTGGTAGGGGCTTCTGTTGTTGTTGGAGCACTTGTTGTTGTTGGAGCTGTAGTTGTTGTTGGAGAGCTTGTTGTGGTAGGTGATTCTGTTGTTGTTGGATCACTTGTTGTAGTTGGGGCCATAGTTGTTGTTGGAGGGCTTGTTGTGATTGGCGATTCAGTTGTTGTTGGAGCACTGGTTGTTGTCGTGGCCATTGTTGTTGTTGGACGGCTTGTGGTGGTAGGGGCTTCAGATGTTGTTGGAGAACCTGTTGTAGTTGGAGCCATAGTTGTTGGAGAGCTTGTTGTGGTAGGGGATTCTGTTGTTGTTGGAGCACTGGTTGTTGTCTGGGCAATTGTTATTGTTGGTGGGCTTGTGGTGGTAGGGGCTTCTGTTGTTGTTTGACCACTTGTTGATGGAAGGCTTGTTGTGGTAGGGGCTTCAGTTGTTGTTGGAGCACTTGTTGTAGTCGGGGCAATTGTTGTTGTTGGATGGCTTCTGGTTGTAGGGGCTTCAGTTGTTGTTGGAGCATTAGTTGTAGTTGGAGTCATAGTGCTTGTTGTGGTAGGGGCTTCTGTTGTTGGAGCACTTGTTGTTGTTGGATCCATAGTTGTTGTTGGAGGGCTTGTTGTGGCAGGGGCTTCAGTTGTTGTTGGCGCAATTGTTGTTGTCATAGCCATAGTGGTTGTTAAAGGGCTTGTGGTGGTTGGGGTTTCTGTTGTAGTTGGAGCACTTGTTGTTGTTGGAGCCATAGTTGTTGTTGGTGGGCTTGTTGTGGTAGGGGCTGCAGTTGTTGTTGGAGCACTTGTTGTTGTTGGGGCCATCGTTGTTGTTGGTGGGCTTGTTGTGGTAGGGGCTGCAGTTGTTGTTGGAGCACTTGTTGTTGTTGGGGCCATCGTTGTTGTTGTTAGTGGGCCTGTTGTCGTAGGGGCTTCAGTAGTTGTTGGAGCACCTGTTGTAGTTGGGGCAATAGTTGTTGTTGGTGGGCTTGTTGTGGTAGGGGCTGCTGTTGTTGTTGGTGCACTTGTTGTACTTGGGGCCATAGTTGTTGTTGGTGGGCTTGTTGTGGTAGGGGCTGCTGTTGTTGTTGGAGCACTTGTTGTAGTTGGGGCCGTAGTTGTTGTTGGTGGGCTTGTTGTGGTAGGGGCTGCAGTTGTTGTTGGAGCACTTGTTGTAGTTGGGGCCATAGTTGTTGATGGTGGGCTTGTTGTGGTAGGGGCTGCAGTTGTTGTTGGAGCACTTGTTGTAGTTGGGGCCATAGTTGTTGGTGGGTTTGTTGTGGTAGGGGCTGCAGTTGTTGTTGGAGCACTTGTTGTAGTTGGGGCAATAGTTGTTGTTGGTGGGCTTGTTGTGGTAGGGGCTGCTGTTGTTGTTGGAGCACTTGTTGTAGTTGGGGCCATAGTTGTTGTTGGTGGGCTTGTTGTGGTAGAGGCTGCAGTTGTTGTTGGAGCACTTGTTGTTGTTGGGGCCATAGTTGTTGTTGTTAGTGGGCCTGTTGTCGTAGGGGCTTCAGTAGTTGTTGGAGCACCTGTTGTAGTTGGGGCAATAGTTGTTGTTGGTGGGCTTGTTGTGGTAGGGGCTGCTGTTGTTGTTGGAGCACTTGTTGTAGTTGGGGCCATAGTTGTTGTTGGTGGGCTTGTTGTGGTAGGGGCTGCAGTTGTTGTTGGAGCACTTGTTGTTGTTGGGGCCATAGTTGTTGTTGTTAGTGGGCCTGTTGTCGTAGGGGCTTCAGTAGTTGTTGGAGCACCTGTTGTAGTTGGGGCAATAGTTGTTGTTGGTGGGCTTGTTGTGGTAGGGGCTGCTGTTGTTGTTGGAGCACTTGTTGTACTTGGGGCCATAGTTGTTGTTGGTGGGCTTGTTGTGATTGGGGCTGCAATCGTTGTTCCGGTCGCTCCATTTATTTGCCAGCAGACACAGACTTTGACCAAAGGAGAATGAAACAATTATTTCCTTTGTCCTATTTTACATTTTGTTTATATACACACACATATATCAAAATGACAGCACTTGCAGTCCACTGTTTCCATGTATTTTACCAGCAAAGATATAAAATGTCACATTTAGGTTCTTTAAATATTCTCACCTTCACTAGTGTGCTTTTCTGAGCGGGTGCCCATTGTTTTTAGAAATCTTTTTGGACTGTTTACGTTTTAACATGTTGAAATATAAAGCTTTTACTTAAGATACTTTGGACCGTCTTCCTTCTTTGATTGTGTAAGTACAGTATTCTGAGAAATATTATTCATGTATTTCAGCCAATATCAGGCTTTTAAAGAGATTTGCTTCTTCAATCTAAACATTTCAAGCTTTCTTAGCAATAAATGTGTATTGATTTTTTTTAAAGGAACTTCATCTTTTTGTTGACATCTTTGTGTTTAGCTTCAAATTTTCTTTTCGCAAATAACACACTGGAATTACAAAAAACATGAATTTTCTGAATAAGACACAAAGTTTGGTATCAGACTTACCCACTGTTATTAAGATGCTTATTGCTTTCTTCATTTTACTTCCATGGTATGTAGAGGGAAACCTAACAGAGGAAATAAATCAATGGCCATGCAAACAGAGATGTCACTGATTATCCAAATAGCTTTCCCTTCTTCTGTAGGCAGATATATTCATTTTTTGTTTGCTTTAAGTGAGTTGTAGAAACCTTAATATATATATAGCCTATTCGTGACAGCACATGCTTAATTTGTGCCTGCTACAATTACTTTTTATGATTTCAGATACTGTTCAAGATAATCCCATAGATTGTGCCATACTGTGATGCAAGATGTTCCCGATTTCTTCAAACTACTATTCACCCTGTCCTTACCAATTAATGTCATGAATGACTTATTTCTACAAACTTTGATTTACAGTGAAAGGTGTATGGTTATATTGGTCAAGCAATAAAGGTATAAAGTTTATGTGGGTTTTCATTTACAGTTGATTAGTCACCTACATAACAGAGTTGTCCTCCTCTGATGTCTATAATGCATTATTAAGTTACAGAAATACAGCCATCAGTTAAGGACTGCCACTTAAAAAATCTAAAAACTAAAAAAGAAAAAGAAAAGTGCACAATCTGATAGTAATGGGTGTCCAATTATTGTGTATTCAGGATTTTTTTATTGACATTTGCAAGTTATTCACGTGAAAATGTTGAATTCTCGTGCAGATTCAAATTTTACATGATTTCATGTCACATATTTTCTTTTCACATTTGAAAAAAGCCAGTCACACATTAATATGTCTAGTTCACATGACATTTTCTTTCTTCATGTGAATATTTTGATTCACATGTGAAAATGTTTGATTCACATGTGAAATGTCAAATTTCACAAGTGAATTTTTTTGTAAGGGAATTCTACACTTTTTAAAATAAGAACTATAACATTAAAATGCTAGGAAGTTGGTGCTTAAAGGAATGCCAAATTTAAACTTATATTATAGGCTATAGTCTTTTTCTTACACCAAACTGTTATGACTATATGAGCTAGTATAAGTATATTTGCTTATTTCATTATTTATATTTTTATTTTTTTGTGAAATAAGCTCAGTTAGCTCAGAAGTTATCATTTTTTCTGGACCTGAAATGTGAATGTTTCACTTGGATAACCAATTGCAAATAAAATAGTTGTAATTAGTATCCAGTGCAGATCTTTCATTTTAATGAGTTTATTTCTCATGACACAATGCTTAAAGCTTTCAATTTGAAGTGCAAAATGTCTGAAGCTGAAAGACTTTATTTTAATTCTAAAAAAATTTATTTTGAAAGAGTACCTCACATTTTCAGTAACCAAATTCACCCTATAAGTCATTTGGTGTCAACAAAATCTCCATTTTATAGATTTCTTTTTTCTTTTTTTTAAATTGTGAAACCCTATAGGCTAATCAAATGGTAGAGCTATAGGTCTCTGTTTCATGTAAACTTTGGGGAAGACTGTACCATCTAGTCTAGTGTTGTGAAATGTCAGGTCTCACAAGCTAGTGCGTCCAATTATTAATTCATATGAAAATATTGAGGGTGACATGTCTCCCAATCTTCCCCAAACCATCACGGATGGGTAGAGCCTTTTTATTATGAAGGAGGAGATATTATGACTGATCTGTTTTGACCCTGTAATAAACAGATCAAACATTATTTATGTATCTTTCAATGTTTCTGAAAAATTGCTCATTCATAATATTTTCCTATTACCAGCCAGTAATTATACCTCCAAGACCAATGTGAAATAATGTCCCCATAATCTCATCCCTTTTCTGCAAAAGTTGTTTCTCATATTTTATGCACTCTCTAGAATCAGCTCAATTGATTCTGTAGTCTAAGTGATATCATATTCAAAAAAATATAAACATTCATTGATAATATAATCTGTCTACCCTCTTCAGTTCATATAATCAAACTCACCCCCTCTTCCTTTCAAAGTACATATCTCTCTGGTCCGGAAAGAAGAAACTGCTAGTTTTCTTCGATTTGAAAATCTTTCTAATGTACAGTCACTCCGTCAAAGTAGAAAGCGCAACTGAACTTCAGTGCGATGAATTAGCGTTCTGGCGGTTGTTATCCGAAGGGAGGTATTTTAAAGGTGCGCTCAACATATTAGGGTGGGTTCAATGGGTGTACATTTCTAAGTGATGGGACTACAGCTACTACGTCAAACTCATAGGACAGGGTGTATTAATTGCGTACATACCATAAATTAAGCAAGAACTTTTCCAAAAATAAACCAAGAATAGGCATACACATTCCAATGAGAACAAAGAAATTGTTATTTGCTATTGAAGGCTTGTGGACTTGAACACAATTAGGTTGGGCAGGAGATCTCTCCAAAGCAATAATGAATACATTTTCCAAATAAATCAAAACATCATCCATTTCAGCTTTTGTGGAAGACTGTACCATCTAGTCTGGTGTAGTCAAAGGTCACGTCTCACAAGCCAGCAAGTCCAGCAATAAATTCATATGAAAATATTGAGGGTGACATGTCTCTCAATATTCCCCCAAACCAACGTGGATAGGTAGAGACTTTTTATCACAATGGTGAAGATATTATGACTGATCTGTTTTGACTGTGTGAGAAACGGATCAAATTAAATATGTTATTTCTGTACCTTTCATTGTTTTAAAATTGTAAATTGATAATTGTTTCCTATTACCATCCAGTAATTATATCCACAAGACCAACAAGCATAGATTCTATCTGCAAAACTCCAACATATGGTCTGATAAAATAATGTCCCCATAATCTCATCCCTTTTCTGCAAAAGTTGTTTCTCATATTTTATGCACTCTCTAAAATCAGCTCAATTGATTCTGTAGTCTAAGTGATATCATATTCAAAAAAATATAAACATTCATTGATAATATAATCTGTCTACCCTCTTCAGTTCATGTAGTCAAACTCACCCCCTCTTCTTTCCAAAGTACATATCTCTCTGGTCTGGAAAGCAGAATCCACTAGTTTGCTTCGATTTGAAAATCTTTCTAGTGTACAGTCACTCCGTCGAAGTGGAAAGCGCAACTGAACTTCAGTGCGATGAATTAGCGTTCTGGCGGTTGGTATCCAAAGGGAGGTATTTTAAAGGTGCGCTCAACATATTAGGGTGGGTTCAAGGGGTGTACATTTCTAAGTGATGTGACTATAGCTGCTACGTCTGACTCATAGGACAGGGTGTATTAATTGCGTATGTGTAGGATGAGCAAAAACCTTGCCAAAAATAAACCAAGAATAGGCATATGCATGCCAATGGGATCAAAGAGGTTGTTATTTGCTATGAAGGCGTGTGGACTTGAACACAATTCCGCTTGAAAGGAGGTCCCTTCAAACCGAGCGGCAGTGTAGTATAATGTAGTATAATGGGTAAGGAGCTGGTCTTGTTACCTAAAGGTCACTGGTTCTATTCCCAGGTAGGACACTGCCATTTTACACCCCTGAGCAAGGTACTTAACCTGCATTGCCCAGCTGTATAAATGGATGCAAACGGAAATGTAAAAGTTGTTTAAAAAAAATAATAATAAAAAAAGTTGTGGAAGTCGCCCTGGATAAGAATGCCTGTGATCAGTAATCAAGATATCATCAAAATGCAACTTAATCATACTTTACACCTCATCTGGGATATCAGAGCCTATCACTTTTGACCTGTGATTCCCACTGATTTGAATATATATATATATATATAATTACATATGTGTATGTGTGCGTGTATTTTTAACATTACTCTGTGATAAAAGTGTTCTTTTGTTAGACTGTTTTATGATTTGTGTCTGCATACCAAAGCAGGCTTCCATGATAGCTCGCTATCATGGGTGTTTGTTGTGTTTCATCATTAGAGGTCCAAAAACAGTTCATAAGGGTGATGAAGACCCTGACATGGCTGGTGCGAGCAAAGGAGCTGATTATTCTCACATGAATGGAATCTGTGCTTTTACGCACACTGTAAAACCAGTTTGAACAGGCTGGGTCACTACAGTTAGACCTATTGTTGCAGGCAAAGATGCACCTTGTTGAATCCATGCATGAAGAATGAGGCAAAACAAGGTCCTCCTTGAAACTAGATTGGTTTACCTAATAAAGTGGATGGTGAGTGATTTTTTAAAACTTCACAAAATATCTTCCTGTACCAAAAGGGAGGCATTTAAATCCTTTATTAAGGGTCACACTATTAACTTCACAAGCTCCAAATTCAAAACATCTTGATAAAAGTTCACAATGTTGAAGTCAACTTTCAGTCATTTTCAGAAACCTTATTCTGAAGTTTATCAAGAACTACTGCTTCTAAAAGTACAATCTGAAGAATTATCAGTCTCTGAGGCAACTGCAGAAAGATTTCAGCAGTCATTCTTTGATCAGGGAGAAAAACATTCAGAGACTTTAGCACAGTGTATAAAGAAACTACAAGCAGAAAGATCTGTTATAACATTAAAAAACCGATGAAGGGGATCCTATAGTAGAACCTGTTGTAATAAACGAGACATTCAGTGTCGTTTAGAAAAAATCATATAGCTCCAATTAAGGGCCATCATGCATAGAATTTACATGAATTTCGTCCTAAATTTCATTGTAGGACCAGTTACTCATCTGTGCATAAGCATGGTTCATAAAATATGCATACGAATGAAAAAAGTTTCGTAAATCCCACATACGCATGTTGCATTTTTAGGTCACAAATATCCCTAAAAGCATGCGTACATGAATGCGCTTTAGGACCCCACCCAGGGAAGTCCCATCAATTCTGCTTATACGGTCACTAATCTCATTTTGGTAATTAAATCACTTGGAAATGGCAGTAAAATTCTGCTAAGTAATGTAATTATCATTGTAGTAAAAAACAAACATGATGGCAGAAGTAAAAAAAAAATGGCAGAGTAAAAAGAATTATCTGAATTAAAAGGCTGGTGACGAAGGTGCAGGCAAGCACACAACTATTGTTTGGTTCCATCGACAGTACTGTGTCCTGAAAAACAAAGTATTGGCAAGCTGCGACAGAGCTCTGGGTAAAAGGTATTGACTTATCCTGAAGAGCAAGAATGTTCTCGCTGTGTATCGTTACTTTCGCAAAGTCTGACAACAGTGCTCGGTCCCTTGCTCACGCATAAGTTTTTATAGTCACGTCTATAATGAGTTAATATTGCACAGCTGTAGAGCAATTTGCATATATATTTTTTTATTTTTTTTGCTACTGCAATCACATGCAATTGATTTTAAATACATTTTTTACTTTGTAGTGTCATGTAACTATTCACATTTAGCTCATTTTCTGTTGGTTGAACACAATAGTTTAACATCTCAGCTCTGTTACTAATGTGAATATCAGCCTATGTTTCAGAAGCTTCCTTTTGATTATTATACTTTGTGTATGTATGTTAATACAACCCACATTAATCCACATTAATGGCATGTATGTATTAATGGCATTTTTTGTTGGAATTTTGTCTATATTATTCAGATATTGTTGTTGCTTATGCTCTTCAGATACCACAGCTATTGACAGATGGAAAATCTATCTCATGCTTAATACAGCTGGACATCCACAATGAATAGTTTAACATAACATAGCACAACATAATGACGATAGTATCTAACACTGTATCAAACCTAGTCTTGAAAATCCCCAGAGTTTCTGCCTCTACTATGCGACCTGGCAGGCTATTCCATACATTGACTACTCTCTGTAAAAAAAAAAAAACTGTTCCTATTGTCTGTATGGAATGGAATAAGTTCCATTTATGTCCCCTCATTCTACTAACAGAACTCAACTGAAGAATCTCTTGTAGTTCACTTTGTTGATCCCCTTTATGAATTTAAAAGCCTCAGTTTGTACACACGGTCTGGAGGATGCGTAGAGATATGTTTGTCTATGTCTCTTTTGTCCGCCGCGTTGAGACACTGGGACAAGTAAGACAGACGGCTCTGTACACTTTCACGTAGTATTAGTTTTTACTGTATAGACACACTAGTCTAGGAGTGTTGTCTCCCTCTGTATTTAAGTTTGTTAGAATAGTAGGTAGGCTATTGATCTGAATCTCAAGATAGGTAGTCTTCTTCTACTTTTGTTTCTAGCTATCTTCATTTGCTTTTGTTATTTTATTTTCTTTGGCAACACTCAGGATCCCAATCCTCAGTTGTGTGTGTGTGTGTGTGCATATGTCCGTGTATATATATATATATATATATATATATATATATATATTGTACATACTGTTTATAGCCTGAGCAAGGTACTTAACCGAAATTGCTTCTGTATATATCCGGCTGTATTAATGGATACAATGTAAAAATGCTATGTAAAAGTTGTGTAAGTCGCTCTGGATAAAAGCGTCTGCTAAATGCCTGTAATGTAATGTAATGTAATGCGGACCCCATTTTACAACACCCCTAGACAGCCGGGTCCTAACACACATTTTCACTATTTCAGGGTTCATAAATTTCTATGTTGTCGTGGATTCTGGCATACACAGAATTTACAATCTAATCAGTGCGTGCGGCTGTTTCAGCTGCAGGAGGCTGCTGGATTTGCAAACTAAAACCCATTTCTCAGATGGTCTCAATGTGCCTGGCACCCCAGAGCCATCCAGTTAGATGCCAGGGGAAAAACTGACATTAGAGAAAATATCTGATGCAAATCTGGTAAAGGGGTGTGGCCAGATGGTCTACCTATGGGGTTCCTAATCACTGTTTTGCCAAAACCGGGGAAACCGAAAGACAAATGTTAAAGCCTCAGACCCATACGTCTCTTGAATTCTTATTTCAAAAGTGCTTTGTAAAATCTTAACTAAGAGACTCGAACATTTAGTCCCATACATTGAATAGAGAGAGCAAAATAGGTTCATCCCTGAGTGCCAATCACCGATGATGTCATCCATAATAATAGTCTTACATCGGCTTTCACAATGTGAGGAGGGTGTTAAATATTCTCCACACCCAGAAGAGAACACCAGACACAACTTTCCTATTATAAGACACCAAAGAATGCCTTTGACAGGGTTGAATGGCCCTATCTGTTTGAAGTCATGGAGAGATTTGGGTGGGGCAAATTTCTGTAAATGGGTTAGACTTTTATAAAAGGATCCATATGCTGAGGCAGGGAGAAATTGTACTTCATTGTGGCCAATCAGAATCAACTGAGGGTGCAGAGAGGGGTGTCCTCTGTCACTATTTTTATTTATGTTAGCTATCGAGCCGTTGGCAATTGTGATAAGATCACAATTCACATACAGAGATCGCAGGTCTCAGCATAGGACAGCTAGAACACTGCATAACCCTTTATGTGGCTGACGTCATCCTGTTTTTGAGAGACTTGAGCAGATCTGCCCCAGCCCAACTGGATTTGATGGAGAGATCTGGTAATATCAGGAAAGTCAAAAATTCTAAATCCTCAATAATGCCCTTTAGTATCGAGGAGAGGAGTAATGCACCCATTCAAGTTTCTCTTTTTCATGTGGTTAAACACGTTACAAAGCCGGGCATACAGATTGTTTGCACACTGAAAATATGCACCTATACTTTTTATATTTCTCAACTAAAATTAATATCTTGAATTTCCCCAATCTACTCTGCCTCTTCCAAAATGTTCCGTCACCACTCTTCCCTGGCCTATTCCCAAGGTTAAGAGTAGTTTTTTTGGAATGTTTTTTAAGTGTTCAATTGCATCAGCATTAGAACGTTCAGTTAAGAACAGTTAACTGCAGTGCTAGGGATCCCACAGAAGCAAATTAAGCCCAAGTTTTGTATGTTAGGTCCTTACTTGCCTGGGCACAATTTGGGACGTAGGGAGCAAAAGTTAATGAATATTTGTCTGCTGCTGACAAAACAAGTCACAGCCCTCTCATGGAAGAAGGTTTATGGACCCACCCATTGCTCAATGGTTTTGGGTACTGTCTATGACTCTGTGAATTACACACTCTCTAACAGGTAAATGGGTTGCTTTGCTTCATAAAACTCTAAAAGGATTTTTACAAACATATTATTATTATTATTGTCATTATTATTACTATTATTATTATTATTATTGTTATTGTTATTGTTATTATTGTTGTTGTTGTTATTATTATTAATGAATTAATTAATTATATGTTTGTAAAAAAAAAAGTCCTTTTAGAGATTTATGAAGCAAAGTAACACGCTGAGAAAGTGTTTAAATGAAATGTCTGATTATAGGCATTTGATTATAAGTTCTGTGTCTGGCTGTATGAGGATTAGGCCTCAAGTGTCCCAGATTTTTTCTTGAACCAAAATGGAACCGTAATCAGCTTTCCACATTTTGAAGATGGATATGGATTTGTAAGAACTTTGTATGGCTTTTGGAGTGCATGACACTCCTTTAGTCTTATATTTATAAAAGTATTCCAAGCTCACACCAGGAGAGGATGATGGTACAATTGTTAAGCAATTAACACTGCTAAACTTATTTGTCTCATACTTTGGTGTCAGAATGTGCTCAGAAAGGTACGGAGGGCGGTGGTGCAGTGGGTAGCACTGTTGCCTCACAGCAAGAAGGTCCTTGATTTGAATCTCGGCCAGAACCTTTCTGAGTGGGGTTTGCATGTTCTCCCCCATGTATGTGTGGGTTTCCTCCCTGTAGTCTGGTTTCCTCCCAGAGACATAATTGGTTAATTGGAAAGTCAAAATTGCCCTGGGTGTGTGTGTGTGTGTGACTTATTGAGCCCTGTGTATTCCTGCCTCTCACCCAATGCATGCTGGGACAGGCTCCAGCACCTCCCGCGACCCTGACCAGGATAAGCAGGTATGGATAATGGATGGATGGATGAAAAGTAAAGATGTTAGTTTGTATTCCTTTTCTTAGTGATAGTGGAAAAAGTCTTCTTGTGAGATTCCCCTCATCCTGGACCTGGCATGTAAATTCTGATGTTCTGTTGAATGTTCCCATGCTAATGTCAAATAAAAAACCATGTAAACAAGGTTGTAAAAAAATTAACTAATCTTTATTTAGAACCCACAGTACAGATGATTACTACATACCATTATAAACAGAATAACAAAATATAATCTTTTTATTATTTTGAAAAATAAACATACAATAAGTTAAAAATTGATCTAATATCAACAGTTTGTTTTAAAATACTTGTAATAATAAACAATATTATTTATTCCAGTATGTACAATTACAGCCTGGAATAGTTTTGTAACTCCTGCACATATTCAGTACATTTTCATTTTAAATACAGTTGGAGAGATTTATATAGTAAAATAAACATAAGGATTTAAATCATTTTCATTTGTAAACTTTAAATTACATGTCAAATGATAATTGATTAAACCTAACAAATTGCATCAATATTGCATTGACTTTGCAATATGCAATACATAGTTAACCTTTAATTAAATAAAAATAATGCTTCATAGAAAGATAAATACATGCAGATTTACATTTGAATACCTGGGTATAACATAGCTGAGAATTTAGGATAATTCTCATATTTAACCCATATTAATAAATAAAGATAAATATCTTACACCATCCAGCCATGCAGTTGCTATGTATCATATGTGTAAGAACATTATAATAAGACATCAATCATAATAAAACTTGGTTTTCAGATTCCAGCTGAACGTCCAAGCTCCACCCTCTCACATGGGATGTGTGACATACTGCTGTATGTGGTAGGCCTGCCTCCTGCGCCAACGTCTCTTAATGGCCGCACAGCAACCACACAGCAGGCACTGCAACACAGAGGCAGAGAAAGTCAGAGAGAGAGAGAGAGAGAGAGAGAGAGAGAGAGAGAGCACACACCGTAACACAAAGTGAAAGTCAGAGCAAGAGAGGGAGCACTACCTCAAATACAGGGGAGTGGCTCACTGAGACAGAAGAAGAAAGTCATAGACAATGCTAACAGTTCCGACACACACACACACACACACACACACACACACACACACACCGCAGTACTTACACAAAGGAGGATCCAGAAGGGGAGGAGGATGATGGCGATACCGCAGGGGATGATGATGGCCAGGGCCCATCCAGGGAACCTGCCTGCAGTACTTGTGATCAGCAGGAGGACAGGGCTGCTTGTGGTGGTGGGAGCTGCGGTGGTGGCCAGACCTGAAAGTGCAGGCGCAATGGGTGATTAAAACTAGCGGGCAGGAATTGCACCCAGCTAAAAGCCTGCTTTTCAGCTCCAGAAGGTGGATTTCCAGGAAACGCACAAGTAATTTTTACCGTGACATGCACCTCAGTGAAATAACAAACCTGCAAACAACATATGTAGTCTGGACAGAACGGTTTTCAGTGATGTTGGAGCTGTAACAGGTGAATTTCTAGGAAAACACCACAGCTGTCTTTTCCACTCTAACACGCCCTTCATGGAATTCAAAATCTTGCTTACAACACGTATAATCTGAACAGGGAGTAAAAAGTAATGTGCGCAGCTGTACATCTGTGAGTGGTCAGAGATGACACAATGAGAAGGTCACTCTATCAAATACAATTTTATTAAACTACAGCAAATCATGTTTCATGATGCAAGGACAGCATGATTTTCAGCATGAGTTGATGAGTGCCAGGAGAAACTTACCACTAATTGCCAGTATCGCAGCCAGGAAGTTGCTTGGTAGGTTGATGTCACCTTCCCGAAAGATATACTCCACACTGGCATTAATCACATTGAGCCCGTTGCTGCAGGAAGACGTGAAAAGGCAGAATTTAAGAAGTTTGCCCCGTGCTTATCAAATGCACTTTTAGATTTTTAGATTTACCACAAGCGTGAGTTCGCAACTTTTCTCAATGAAGATATGTCAATATTGCAATGAACAAAGTCATACCAGAAACCCCAGGTTTGTGACTTACGTATAATTTCCTTCTGGGAAGGTGAAAGGATTTGCATTAGGGCTGTTCAGCAATGTGTTCAGCTGGAGGTTGAACAAAAATCAATGAATTAAAAGATCATCCTCACTGCTAGGTGCAGCTTCATCCTTCAGCCATAGAAATAAGAATAATTTTTACAGAAGTTTATAGACACATAATATATCCAATGAGGAGTCATCCAAGCCTGATTACCTCAGATAAACCATGAACGAATGAAGTTTAAACAAAGAATAGCAGAACCTACAGCCTGTAGGTTCATGATGGCAGTTACCCATCCATCTACAGGAGGATGGCAACTGATATAGTGCAAGTAGGAGTAGGAAGGCAGAAGACCGCAAGTTACAGTAGTTTCAGTTATGTTGGGCCCTATAAAGAATGTTCTGATCTACAATTAAAGTTGTTTGTTCCCACATTACTGTGCTGCATGCTGACAGGCTAGGCTTACCAACTTGTTTGCGGAGTCCTGAATGAGTTTTTGCGTTTCGTTCCTGAGATCATATTTCTCTGGAAAGGTCACGTTGCTTATCTGATAGTTCAGTTTCAAAGCGAAGATATGATCTGATATTTCTGAGGGAAAAGGACAGGAGGGAGATTTTTTTTTAATAAATTTCTTTTTGGTTATGCATTGTCACGTAGATTAGAAATAGATTTGAAATAGTGTCATTTCAGTATTTCCATGCAAAATTCTGAATATTTTTGAAGATGTTATGGACTGAGTGACAGTTTATAAAAGGATAATGTGTTATTGAATAATATTTGTGTATAACATGAAAAAGAGTCCTAGAAAAGTTGATAAATAAAAATTTTGTAAAGGTGACAATGGACAGTAGCAGAAATGTGTGGAAGTGAGACTTACTTTCATACGTGAGATCCTGAATCCTCACTGGATTATCCAGCGCCCTTGTTTGACGAAATTTCAGCAAAGCGCTGACCTGGGAGAGAACCTGACTCTCAGTGGGGACGGGTTTGAGGGTGTGGAACACAAATCGGAGAAAGATGAAAACCATGCCACGACTGTAGAAACAGAGGGAAGTAAAATTTGGATTAGTGCTCCATGAGAGGATAAATTGAACAGATAGCTTATGAGATTTGTGTTACCCCAACTCTGAAACCAAAGATTAAAGTGGAAGCATACACTGTAGGCGCTGCTGTGATGGACGTTGGTGCTACTGGAATGGGTGGAACAATATGAGTGGCTGGGCGAGAAGTCGTCGGAGCAACAGCTGAAGGTGTCGTAGGAATGACAGGGGAAGCTGTAGTGGGGGCAGGACCTGAAAGTGCAGAAACAAAGTGATGCTGAAATGACTCACACAAGAAATTTATCCAGCAAAAAGGTTGATTTTCAGTGATGTTCAAGCACTAACAGGTGAATTTAAAAAAATTAAAAAAAACACACAGCTGTTCTTTCCATTGTAACACACACTTCAGGGAATTCATAATCTTCCTAACAACACATATAATCTGAACAGAAACTAAACAGTAATCTTGGCAGCTGTAAATCACTGAGTTGTCAGTGCCAAAAAAACAAAAAGGTCACGATATGAAATACAATATCATGAGTTGAAGTAAATCAAATCATGTTTTATTGTACCAAGAACAGCCTGATTTTCAGCATGAGTTGATGAGTGCCAGGGGAAACTTACCACTAACTGCCAGTATCGCAGCCAGGAAGTTGCTTGGTTGGTTGATGTCACCTTCCTGATAGACATACTCCTCATTCGCATGAATCTCATTGGGGAGGTGGCTGCAGGAAGACGTGAAAAGACAAAATTTAGGAGGTTTGCCCCGTGCTAATCAAATGCAACTTTTGTAGATTTTATCTCAAGTATTAACATGCAACTTTTCTCAAATAAGACATGTTAAATTCATATTGTGATCTACAAAATCATGCCAGAAGTCCCAGGTTAGAAACTTACGTGAAATTTGCTTGTGGGAAGGTGAAAGGACTTGCATTAGGTTGGATCAGCAATCCGTTCATCTGGAGGTTGAAGCAGAAATAAAGAGGTGAGTGAAAATGTTACAGCTGGATACTAATTTAGTACTGTCAGGGTCTCTGTAGAGAATGTTCTGGTCTACGATTAAAGTCTGTTTGTTGCTATTTTACTGTGCTACGTGCGGACAGGCTAGGCTTACCAGCTTGTTGACCGAGTCCTGAATGTGCGCTTGCGTCTCCGTCCTGAGTTTAACATTCTCTGGAAAGGTCACGTCATTGATCTTGTAGGCCAGGCTCAAAGCGAAGGAATTATCTGATAACCCTGAAAAAGAAATGATTGGAAGGATATTCTTCAAAAACAAATTTGGGTTTGACTTTTTATTGTAACACGTCAAAGCATTCAGTTTGTATCACTGAGGTAACACCATCATCTGTAACGATGTCTCTGTATGAAGAATTCTCAACTTCAATAAATAATCTTTTGACAGAGTCACACTCTATAAAATGATAAAAAGATAATATAACATTGAATAATATTCTTGTTGCACTTTTTAAATAAGGTCCAATGAAAGTACTGAATTAAAGATGGCTGAAAAATGCAGAGGAACACTTGCAAAGACGGGGTGTGTGGATGTGTTACGTACGCTCATATGTGAGATTCTGCACCCTCACGGTATCATTCAGCCGGATTTCATCACCATTCAAGAAAGGACTGCCCTTTGCCAGAACATCACTCTCACTGGGGACGGTGTTGTTGGTGTGGAACACAAGTCGGACAAAGATAAAAACTGGACCCACACTGCAGAAACACATGGAGATGACATTAGGATTGGAGTCCAGCAAACCACAGATTTGACAGAGAAATGATTTCACAAGGAAGACCCCAACACTAAAACGAAACATAAAGATGGAAACATACACTGTACGTGGAGCTGCTGTGGTGGTCACTGCTGGAGAATTTGTTGTGGCAATCACCGGGGAAGCTGTAGTGGTTGTAGGACCTTAAAGTACAGAGACAATGAGACACTGAAATGAACCAAGCAAGAGTGGTCAGTTCTGACAAAATGAGAAGGTCACTCTATCAAATACAATATCATGAGTTGAACTACAGAAAGTCATGTTTTATGATGTAAGAACAGCATGATTTTTAGTATGAGATGATGGGTGCCAGGGTACACTTACCACTAACTGCCAGTATCGCAGCCAGGAAGTTGCTTGGTTGGTTGATGTCTCCTTCATGATAGACATACTCCACATTCGCATGAATCTCATTGGGCAGGTGGCTGCAGGAAGACGTGAAAAGACAAAATTTAGGAGGTTTGCCCCGTGCTAATCAAATGCAACTTT